>NC_092090.1:82864778-83189778 GCF_045679555.1 Salvelinus alpinus | reverse complement strand
ATACAGTATGTATGATGTATGTATGTTACAGTATGTATGATGTATGTTACAGTATGTATGATGTATGTATGTTACAGTATGTATGATACAGTATGTATGATGTGTGTATGTTACAGTATGTATGATGTATGTATGATGTATGTATGTTACAGTATGTATGATGTATGTATGATACAGTATGTATGATGTATGTATAATATATTATGTATGATGTATGTATGTTACAGTATGCATGATGTATGTATGTTACAGTATGTATGATACAGTATGTATGATGTATGTATGTTACAGTATGTATGATGTATGTATGTTACAGTATGTATGATGTATGTATGTTACAGTATGTATGATGTATGCATGTTACAGTATGTATGATGTATGTATGATACAGTATGTATGATGTATGTATAGTATGTATGATGTATGTATGATACAGTATGTATGATGTATGCATGTTACAGTATGTATGATGTATGTATGATACAGTATGTATGATGTATGTATGATACAGTATGTATGATGTATGTATGTTACAGTATGTATGATGTATGTATGACAGAGTATGCATGATGTATGTATGATACAGTATGCATGATGTATGTATGTTACAGTATGTATGATGTATGTATGTTACAGTATGTATGATGTATGTATGTTACAGTATGTATGATGTATGTATGATGATTGTGAGGCACTCCGAGTTGCATCGTGCTAAGAACAGTCCTTAGCCATGGAATATTGGCCATATACCACACCTCCTCAGGCCTTATTTTAATTATAGTGCAACAAGTAATGATGAAGAATGCATGTATCTAAACTACCTGCCCTCCAGGACACCTACACCACCCGATGTCACGGGAAGGCCAAAAAGATCATCAAGGACAACAACCACCCGAGGCACTGCCTGGATAAGAGCGTCTGCTAAATGACTTAAATGTAATGTAAATGCTATCATCCAGAAGGCGAGGTCAGTACAGGTGCATCAAAGCTGGGACCGAGAGACTGAAAAACAGCTTCTATCTCAAGGCCATCAGACTGTTAAACAGCCAACATACTGACTCAACTCTAGCCACTTTAATAATGGAAAAATGTATGTAATAAATGTGTCACTAGCCACTTTAAACAATGCCACTTTACATAATTTTACATACCCTACATTACTCATCTCATATGTATATATTGTACTCTATACCATCTACTGCATCTTGCCTATGACGTTCGGCAATCACTCATTCATATATTTTTATGTACATATTCTTATTCATTATGAAATTGTTAGGTTAGATTACTTGTTAGATATTACCGTATGGTCAGAACTTGAAGCACAAGCATTTCGCTACACTCGCATTAACATCTGCTAACCATGTGTATGTGACAAATACAATTTGATTTGACAAGTTGACCAACAAATAGCTTAACAAAATGTCGGAAATTATAAGCAGAAACATAGGCCTATCTTCAAAATCCTTCTGCCATCTCTAACTGTACAGCAATTTTCTATATTTGCAGGTTAGGGTCGGGTGCGGGCCTCAGGTTTTCACTTTATCACATATAGTCGGGTGATTACGGATGGGTTATTAGCAGTTGTGGGCGGGTGCGGCTGAACAAGCAGCTGACCTGTGCATTACTAACACACACACACACACACACACACACACACACACACACACACACACACACACACACACACACACACACACACACACACACACACACACACACACACACACACACACACACACACACACACACACACACACACACACATATGCAGGCCATCATCCAAAGAGACCCTATCTCATCTAGCATCTCTGTGTCTCTGTCTGTCTGTGGTTTTGTTTAATAACGATGGTCCCAGTGTTCGGGCTGTTCCCCCTGCTCTACTGAACACTGGTAAGCTGTCACAAGCAATCCTGCAGCCTGCCACACTACAGACAGACAGGGGAGATAGGGAAAGGCCGCACTGGTGGGTACCAAGACAGAGAGAGACAGAAAGAGGGAGGGGGAGAGAGAGAGAGAGAGAGAGAGAGAGAGAGAGAGAGAGAGAGACCGAGAGAGACCGAGAGAGGGAGGGGCGGAGAGAGAGACAGAGAGAGACAGAGAGAGGGAGAGGGAGGGGGAGAGAGAAGGATGGAGGGTGTGTGTGTATAGGGGGAGGTGGGTAGAAAAGAGAAAGGAGATTGGAGAGATGGGAAAGGTCACAGTGGGTAAACATAGCTGCACTGAAAATCATAGAGAGATGGGGAAGAGGGGGTGCAACTCAATATTAGGAAGGTGTTCCTAATGTTATGTACAGTCGTGGCCAAAAGTTTTAAGAATGACACAAATATACATTTTCACAAAGTTTGCTGCTTCAGTGTCTTTAGATATTTTTGTCAGATGTTACTATGGAATACTGAAGTATAATTACAAGCATTTCATAAGTGTCAAAGACTTTTATTGACAATTACATGAAGTTGATGCAAAGAGTCAATAATGCAGTGTTGACCCTTCTTTTTCAAGACCTCTGCAATCCACCTTGGCATGCTGTCAATTAACTTCTGATCCACATCCTGACTGATGGCAGCACATTCTTGCATAATCAATGCTTGGAGTTTGTCAGAATTTGTGTTTTTGTTTGTCCATTCGCCTCTTGAGGATTGACCACAAGTTCTCAATGGGATTAAGGTCTGGGGAGTTTCCTGCCCATGGACCCAGAATATCGATTTTTTGTTCCCCGAGCCACTTAGTTATCACTTTTGCCTTATGGTAAGGTGCTCCATCATGCTGGAAAAGGTATTGTTCGTCACCAAACTGTTCCTGGATAGTTGGGAGAAGTTGCTCTTGGAGGATGTGTTGGTACCATTCTTAATTCATGGCTGTGTTCTGAGGCAAAATTGTGAGTGAGCCCACTCCCCTGGCTGAGAAGCAACCCCACACATGAATGGTCTCAGGATGCTTTACTGTTGGCATGACACAGGACTGATGGTAGTGCTCACCTTGTCTTCTCCGGACAAGCTTTTTTTAACCTTTTGCAGAATATCAGTCTGTACCTGATGTTTTTCCTGGAGAGAAGTGGCTTCTTTGCTGCCCTTCTTGACACCAGGCCATCCTCCAAAAGTCTTCGCCTCACTGTGCGTGCAGATGCACTCACACCTGCCTGCTGCCATTCCTGAGCAAGCTCTGTACTGGTGGTGGCCCAATCCCGCAACTGAATCAACTTTAGGATACGGTCCTGGCGCTTGCTGGACTCTCTTGGACGCCCTGAAGCCTTCTTCACAACAATTGAACCGCTCTCCTTGAAGTTCTTGATGATCCGATAAATGGTTGATTTAGGTGCAATCTTAATGGCAGTAATATCCTTGCCTGTGAAGCCCTTTTTGTGCAAAGCAATGATGACGGCACGTGTTTCCTTGCAGGTAACCATGATTGACAGAGAAAGAACAATGATTCCAAGCACCACCCTCCTTTTGAAGCTTCCAGTCTGTTATTCGAACTCAATCAGCATGACAGAGTGATCTCCAGCCTTGTCCTCGTCAACACTCACACCTGTGTTAACGAGAGAATCACTGACATGATGTCAGCTGGTCCTTTTGTGGCAGGGCTGAAATGCAGTGGAAATGTTTTCTTGGGATTCAGTTCATTTGCATGGCAAAGAGGGACTTTGCAATTAATTGCAATTCATATGATCACTCTTCATAACATTCTGGAGTATATGCAAATTGCCATCATACAAACTGAGGCAGCAGACTTTGTGAAAATTAATATTTGTGTCATTCTCAAAACTTTTGGCCATGACTGTACACTCAGTGTATGTCAGCTGCAGAGAGACAAGAGAGAATCATAATAAAAATTTGTTTTGATCAGTCATGAAAATAAAAGTGCTGAAAACCTGTTGGCTCAATATTTAAAAAGAAGATGGAGAACCAGCTATAGGATGAAAAATACTGGCGTTTTGGCGCAGGTACAGCCGACTAGCGCTAGCTAATGTTACCTAGGATTTTTAAATAAATAAATACAGTACATATATATATATATTATTTTTTTACAAATCGACACTTGGAGTCAAAGTATCAATATAATATCGACCAAAGTAATATTGCGATATGTAACTGTATCGATTTCCCACACATTACTTCTGTTAACATCACAAAACATTATGGATTTCTATGCTTGAAGTGGAAATGGAGGCCAGGATTTTATAGTCCTTGGATTTGGATATCGATTTCATGTGTGCTGACATTTATCTCCAGATCAATAGCTGAGAGAACAGCGGAGAACAACCTCCAATATGTCTACTTAGAAAACAATAGAATGCCATTTAAATTACATAGGTAATGAGATAGTGATTCTCTAAGTGCTTTTTTTGTCATTTAATCACAGAAATATCCCTTCCATCTCACTGCTCAGTTCTCAGTCGCAAATAGGTGGTGTTGGCTTATTGACAGAAATTAGGGTCTGGTAGCCCGCCGGGCTGCCAAATCTAGGGTGCATTATGTCCACAAAGGGGATGCCGCCGTGAAATTAGAGGCATTATCAAGTGCTTGTCAAATTGTGAATGAGAGACTACTGAAGTGTGTGCAGCCTGCGCTGTACACACTCATTATGCAGCCTTACAATGTACTAAAAATCAAAACATATAGCCCAACATTTGTAGAACTACTAAAGTTACATTAATAACTCTAAATGAAGTATATAGGAGTACCTGTTTATTTGTTAACTGCTCAACACAGAATAGCAGCATGTGCGCACTCCCTCAAATCGTTTGGAGAAAATATCCTTTGTATTTTATTCAGCTTTGTTCAATTGCATTATTCATAGTATAAAATAATATAAAAATAATGCCACGGAATTAAAAGCAAATCTTATCTGCTAAATGAACTAGTGTAGCCCACAGCCATTTGGCATAGTCACATCAGGACCTAACATAAGGATAACTCCGAATATCAGAGTATGCTATTATTTTCTTTTGAAATAGACTACATTTTCTTCATATCATGTTTCTTTATACCTGTCTAAAATAAGTCATGGATTTATTGTGAAGGTGTATGCTATATTACATGGAATTATTATACTTTTTAAAATGGCTTGTAGTCTATGTGTGGAAGCCAGGAGATGCTAAATGTATTTATGTTAATTAACCAACAGCTATTTGCTTGACAATCACCGGCTGATGAAATTTCGTGACCGCCACAGCCCTGGCGGGCTGCCAAATCTATCAAAGTATTCTTCATCTCAAATTCATATGGAAATACAACAGAAATGTGAACAGTTGAGTGAAGAGTGAAGGACCCTCTATTCTCTGTACATCAGGCCCTAGAGAGAGGGTGAGATGTAGGTGGGCTATCTTGGCAAGCTGTCCGTCAAACGGGTAGCCGTGGAAATGCCAAGGCCCCCGCTTGCCCTCCTTGTCATTCATAGCCTGTGATGAGATGGCATTTCACTAAAGGTTAACTAATTTTCCCATCAAATTATACATTGGTAATTAGATACACAAAACCTAATGTGGGGCTTGGTAGCATTAAGCGCTGGTTGGAGAAATAATGTGTTTGAGCATTTCAATACTAAAATGTTCCATTAGGTGCAGATCACATTTGAATGGGATATGTCCATTTTAGCACCAAAAATAATAAAAGGTCACTCACACATGAATCATTTTAATAGCACACCATGCCATCCCAATGACCCCATAGATCCTCAACATTCATGCCTTTTATTCAGCTGGCTAACAAGGTTGGCTACATATTGAAGTATGCATTACATAGATTCACTGACTTCAGCTAGTGATATGAGATGGATACTGCTTCAGTGGCTAAAAAACAGTCATATGGCGTGATCACCAGGCACCATGCTGCAGAGTATCTGGTTTGAGGTACTTTAGCTGTTGTTGATGCTATTATCTGTTTCTCTGTTTTAATAACTGCCTCTCCCTGGAGCAGGTACAGATGGGAAGCTGTTTAAATATCAATGGGCCATGACTGCAGGCAATTTTCACTACAGTACCACCAGCTGCAGCTAACTAACATTTGCTGCTGCCTCTGTAAGACTTACTCCCCCTCTTACTCAGAGGACCAGTTGAAAGTGTGATCCAATCTGAATCTCAATCACAGTTGGGGTGACAGAGGGCACATTGTTTGTTATGCAGTGTCAGTGTGAGGTGTCAGGGCACTCCACCCTTACTACATCCCTGGCTACACCCAGCTAGGAGCCTACTCCACCTGGCTTCCAGCCCATCACCCCTCACTCTCTGTCCTATGACCAGACAAGCCCCCTCCACCTCCACCTCGACCCCATCACTGGATCTCAGGCTAATGCCATTTTACTAACCCCACTATCCAGCTCCAGCTGACTGTTAGAGCACCCTCGACTCCACCCCTGGTCATCGTGCCTTGATTCGTTACTCACGTCCAGAAATATCATTTGTCCTGCATTGCACCAGTGTTATGTCATTATGGCAGCTTTGCCTGATGCTGGTCTGCTTCTCCCAGTGCTTCTCTCAGTTTGGAAATGAATCACTGATCACACTGCTCTAGATCGCCACACTCATCTACAGTATCTGGGTGTGATTAGTACTGCCTCAGAGTGATGCAATGATCTCCAATGACCTCCAGGATATGGTAATAATCAAAGGATAAAGTTGGCCCTAAGCACAGATCTACTATATCAGCTTACCCTCCCAAAATCCTAACCTTAACAAGCCAAAATTGAGCTTCAGTGTCAGTGTCAATGGTCAATTTCAATTTCCTTCACATCAAATGCTATGGCAATGTTAAACTAAATTGATATCATACTTAGTGTTTGCTATGATAAACTCATATGATAAATTATAGAATACAATTGTATTTTGCAAAACCATCAGTGATTGACAATGGTGCTGTAACGATCTTCTTCATCTGATGAACAGGATAGATCGGACCAAAACGCAGTGTGGTAAATGTCCATGTTAATTTATTACAACTGAACACAAAAATACAAAATAACAAAGTGAATGAAAGAAACGAAAATTGAAACAGTCCTGAAAGGTGACACAACGCAAAACAGGAAACAACTACCCACAAACACCAGGTGGGAAAAGGCTACCTAAGTATGGTTCTCAATCAGAGACAACGATAGACAGCTAGCTGCCTCTGATTGGGAACCATACCAGGCCAAACACATAGAAATACAAAACATAGAATGAAAAATATAGAATGCCCACCCCAACTCACGCCCTGACCAAACCAAAATAGAGACATAAAAAAGGAACTAAGGTCAGGACGTGACAGTACCCCCCCCAAAGGTGCGGACTCTGGCCGCAAAACCTGAACCTATAGGGGAGGGTCTGGGTGGGCATTTCACCGTGGTGGCGGCTCTGGTGCGGGACGTAGACCCCACTCCACCTTAGTCTTGGCCCACTTAGGTGGCGCCTCTGGAGTGGCGACCCTCACCGCCGACCCCGGACTGGGGACCCTTGCAGCGGGCCCCGAATAGGAGGGCGACTCTGGCAGCTCCGGACAGGAGGGAGACTCTGGCAGCTCCGGACAGGAGGGAGACTCTGGCAGCTCCGGACAGGAGGGAGACTCTGGCAGCTCCGGGCTGGAGGGAGACTCTGGCAGCTCCGGGCTGGAGGGAGACTCTGGCAGCTCCGGGCTGGAGGGAGACTCTGGCAGCTCCGGGCTGGAGGGAGACTCTGGAGGGTCCGGACTGGAGGGAGACTCTGGAGGGAGGAGACACAGAGACAGCCTGGTGCTTGGGGCTGCCACAGGCCCCACCAGGCTGGGGAGACCTACAGGAGGCCTGGTGTGTAGAGGAGGCACCCGATAGACCTCCAGGCTGAATGCCCACTTTAGCCCGGCCTCTCCAGAGTGCAGGCACAGGTCGAACCGGGCTGTGGGGGAGCACTGGAGATCTGGTGCTTACCGCTCGCGCCTCTCCATTAGGCTCAATGCCCACTTTCGCCCGGCACGGGCGGAGCGCAGGCATAGGACGAACAGCACCCTCCCAGCGCCCCGGAGACACACTACGCAGAGCCGGCGCAGGATACCATGGGCCGAAACGGCGCACCGGAGACCAAAGACGCTGGGCTGGCACAATCTGCCCTGGCTGGATGCCTACTCTCGCATGGCACTTGCGGGGGGCTGGCCTATAGTGCTCCGGGCTATGAGCGCGCACTGGCGACACCGTGCGCTTCACCGCATAACACGGTGCCTGACCAGTGCTACGCTGCTTCCGGTAAGCACGGGGAGTTGGCTCAGGTCTATCGCCTGACTCCGCCAATCTCCCCGTGTGCCCCCCCCCCCCCCAGAAAATTTGGGGGCTGCCTCTCGTGCCTGCTGCGCTGCCTTACCTCATATCGCCGCCTCTCCGCTTTCGCCGCCTCCAGTTCTGCTTTCGGGCGGCGATATTCCCCAGCCTGTCTCCAGGGTCCCTTACCGTCCAATATCTCCTCCCAAGTCCAGGAGTCCTGAACCCTCTGCTCCTCCTTACCACGCTGCTTGGTCCGTTGGTGGTGGGTAGTTCTGTAATGGCTGTTGGAAGGAGAGGACCAAGGTGCAGCGTGGTACGTGTCCATATTTATTTAATGAACACTGAAATAACAAAAATAACAAAGAGAACGACCGAAACAGTACTGGCTGGTGCAGACACACAACAGAAAACAACTATCCACAAAACACAGGTGGGAAAAGGCTACCTAAGTATGGTTCTCAATCAGAGACAACGATAGACAGCTGCCTCTGATTTGGAACCATACCAGGCCAAACACATAGAAATACAAAACATAGAATGAAAAACATAGAATGCCCACCCCAACTCACGCCCTGACCAAACCAAAATAGAGACATAAAAAAGGAACTAAGGTCAGGACGTGACAGGTGCTGTGAGAGATGTGGGTAACCTGCCTAGCAACAGGGGAGTTGACCAGACCTCTCCCTCCATCTATAACTGTGTGTTGACCAGACCTCCCTCCAACCAATAACTGTGTGTCCTGTCCTTCCAGGGAAGAGCAGAGTCGAGCAGGAGGAAATATGATCAAGTCATTTAGACCTGGTTCAGGCTCTTTGTTAGAGAACAATTAACTGAGATGTATTAAATAATCAACACCTCCTGTCGGAGGTCTATTTGCATAATGGCAATTCATTGAACAACACGTTTCTCATATAACACATTTCTCTCGAATTCCATTACGGAGCATCAATTATGAAAACAGCTGAGTGTAAGAGGAACTTGGGCAGCATTAAACTGTAAAAGCAATTACAAGCTAGGTGGAGGCAGCCAGGCCATAACATTACCCAAAAGGCTCTGTCTATGAGATGATATGTCTGATAGCTCAGGGACACGACTAGGTTGGTGTGATCTAATGTAATATTGAATTATTCTGTTTTGATGACAACACTAAGGCTTTACAGTACATGGCAGTAACATTATTTTACAGGATTTACAGATAAGTAACATATCTAGTTATTTTGTAGTTATTTATAAACGTGATAAGAATCAATTGTATTTAGACGTGATTATTAGAAGAGGAGTTGACTGTAATACTAAAATAACTGGTTAAGGTTTTGAATCCCCCATGCTACTGTCCTCTACCCTGAGTAACAGTGACAGAGCCGAAAAGAGAGGAGCTGGGCTGGCCACTGTGTCTGCTACTGCCACAGCCCAGATTACATTTAAAAGTTAAGGGTTCACCACAGCTTCTCCTGCATCAAGTCATTCCCACCTTTACCTCACCACCAGTGAGTGGAGGATTTTGAGTGAAAACCCACCACTGGGAGATGATATCTAGGACAGAGACACACAGCTTAGGGACAGATAATATACATACAGTGCATTTGGAAACTATTCAGAACCCTTGACTTTTTTACAGCCTCGAGTCTTCTTTGGGATGACGCTTCAAGCTTGGCACAGTGTCACGCCCTGACCATAGAGAGCTGCTTATTCTCTATGTTGGTTGGGGCGTGACAGTGACTAGGGTGGGTTATCTAGGTGAATAATGATCAATGTTGGCCTGGTATGGTTTGAGGTCAGAGGCAGCTGTTTATCGTTGTCTCTGATTGGGGATCATATTTAGGCAGCCATTTCCCCATTGTGCTTTGTGGGATCTTTACTATGGATAGTTGCATGTTAGCACTATTGTTAGCGTCATGTTTCGTTTTGAGATTTATTGTTTTTGGTTTTGCTGTGAGTTTCACTTAGAAATAAAAAGATGTGGAACCCAGATCACGCTGCGCTTTGGTCCAGTTATTATGACGATCGTGACACACAGCTACAGTTGAAGTCGGAAGTTTACATACACCTTAACCAAATACATTTAAACTCAGTTTTTCACAATTCCTGACATTTAATCAGAGTAACAATTCCCTGTCTTAAGTCAGTTAGGATCACCACTTTATTTTAAGAATGTGAAATGTCAGAATAATAGTAGAGAGAATTATTTCTTTCAGCTTTATTTCTTTCATCACATTCCCAGTGGGTCAGAAGTTTACACTGTGCCAATTAGCATTTGGTAGCATTGCCTTTAAATTGTTTAATTTGGGTCAAACGTTTTGGGTAGCCTTCCACAAGCTTCCCATAATAAGTTGGGTGAATTTTGGCATTCCTTCTGACAGAGCTGGTGTAACTGAGTCAGGTTTGTAGGCCTCTTTGGTCGCACGCGCTTTTTCAGATCTGACCACACATTTTCTATAGGATTGAGGTCAGGGCTTTGTGATGGCCACTCCAATACCTTGACTTTGTTGTCCTTAAGCCATTTTGCCACAACTTTGGAAGTATGCTTGGGGTCATTGTCCATTTGGAAGACCCATTTGCGACCAAGCTTTAACTTCCTGACTTCCTGACTTTCTTGAGATGTTGCTTCAATATATCCACATAATTTTCCTACCTCATTATGCCTTCTATTTTGTACACCAGTCCCTCCTGCAGCAAAGCACCCCCACAACATGATGCTGCCGCCACCCCCGTGCTTCACGGTTGGGATGGTGTTCTTCGGCTTGAAGACTCCCCCTTTTTCCTCCAAACATTGCGATGGTCATTATGGCCAAACAGTTCCATTTTTGTTTCATCAGACCAGAGGACATTTCACCAAAAAGTACGATCTTTGTCCTCATGTGCAGTTGCAAACTGTAGTCTGGCTTTTTTATGGCGGTTTTGGAGCAGTGGCTTCTTCCTTGCTGAGTGGCCATTCAGGTTATGCCGATATAGGACTTGTTTTACTGTGGATATAAATACTTTTGTACCTGTTTCCTCCAGCAACTTCACAAGGTCCTTTGCTATTGTTCTGGGATTGATTTGCACTTTTCGCAGCAAAGTACATTAATCTCTAGGAGACAGAACACGTCTCCTTCCTGAGCGGTATGACGGCTGTGTGGTTCCATGGTGTTTATACTTGCGTACTATTGTTTGTACGGAAGAACGTGGTACCTTCAGGTGTTTGGAAATTGCTCCCAAGGATGAACCAGACTTCTGGAGGTCTACAATTTTTTTTCTGAGGTCTTGGCTGATTTCTTTTGAATTTCCCATGATGTCAAGCAAAGAGGTACTGAATTTGAAGGTAGGCCTTGAAATACATCCACGGGTACACCTCGAATTGACTCAAATGATGTCAATTAGCCTATCAGAAGCTTCTAAAGCCATGACAACATTTTCTAGAAATTTCCAAGCTTTTTAAAGGCACAGTCAACTTTGTTTATGTAAACTTCTGACCCACTGGAATTACAGTGATACAGTGAATTATGAGTGAAATAATCTGTCTGTAAACAATTATTGGATAAATTACTTGTGTCATGCACAAAGTAGATGTCCTAAACGACTTGCCAAAACTATAGTTTGTTAACTTCTCTAGGATAGGGGGCAGCAAATTCACTATTGGATAAATACCTTGCCCAATTTCAACTTCCTTCTACTCATCCCCAGAATATAAGATATGCATATTATTAGTAGATTTGGATAGAAAACACTCTGGAGTTTATAAAACTGTTTGAATCATGTCTGTAAGTATAACAGAACTTATGTAGCAGGCAAAACCCCGAGGACTAACCATTATTATTAATTTTTTTTTAAGTCACTGTCTGTTCAATGATTTTTCATTGGAATACTGGATTTCTAATCACCCTGTTTTCAGTTCCTACCACTTCCACTGGATGTCACCACTCTTTGGAAATAGGTTGAGGTTATTCCTTTGTGCAATGAAGAAGTGAGGCCACCTGGAAACAGTGTAACGTCATGTGTACTGTTTGAGAGTTGCGCAAGACTAGATAAGTAGCATTAGTTTGTTGATCTCCTGTATTGAAAACAGATAGACCCGTCTTCAATTTGATCGATTATTAATGTTTACAAATACCTTAAGTTGTATTACAAAAGTAGTTTGAAATGTTTTGGCAAAGTTTAGAGGTAATTTTTGAGATATTTTGTAGTGACTTTGCGCAAATTGGAAGATGTTTTTTTTCTGGATCAACCGCGCCAAATAAATGGACAATTTTGATATATATGGACGGAATTAATCGAACAAAAGGAGCATTTGTGATGTTTATGGGACATATTGGAGTGCCAACAAAAGAATCTCGTCAAAGGTAATGCATGTTTTATATTTTATATCTGCGTTTTGAATAGCGCCGGCAGGGTTGAAATATGCTACACTCTCTTTGTTTACTGTTGTGCTATCATCAGATAATAGCATCTTATGCTTTCGCCGAAAAGCCTTTTTGAAAACTGACATGGTGGCTGGATTCACAACGAGTGTAGCTTTAATTTTGTATCTTACATGTGTGATTTAATGAAAGTTTGATTTTATATAATTTTTTTGAATTTGGCACTCTACATTTTCCCTGGCTATTGGCCAAGTGGGACGGTAGCGACCCACATATCCTAGAGAAGTTAACCTCTCTAGGGTATGTGGGACGCACCTCGTCAACAGCCAGTGAAACTGCAGGGCGCTAAATTCAAAACAACAGAAATCCCATAATTTAAATTCCTCAAACATACAAGTATTTTACACCATTTTAAAGCTACACTTGTTGTAAATCCAGCCAAAATGTTCCAGATTTCAAAAAGGTTTTACGACGAAAGCACACCAAACGATTATCTTAGGTATGAGCCAAGTCACAGAAAAAGACAGCCATTGTCCCAGCTAAATAGAGCAGTAACAAAAAGCAGAAATAGAGATAAAATGAATCAATAACCTTTGATAATCTTCATCAGATGACAGTCATAGGACTTCCTGTTACACAATACATGTATTTTTTGTTCGGTAAAGTTCATATTTATATCCAAAAATCTGAGTTTAGGCAAGACGCTACTGTATCACTTGGCAAAATGCCTGAGAAAATGCAGAGCGCCAAATATAAAAAATAATTACTATAAAATCAAATTTTCATTAAATCACACAATAAAGATACCAAATTAAAGCTACACTGGTTGTGAATCCAGCCAACATGTCAGAATTCAAATAGGCTTTTCAGCGAAAGCATACGATGCTATTATCTGAGCATAGCACCATAGTAAACAAGAGAGAGAAAACATTTCAACCCTGCAGGAGCGACACAAAACGCAGAAATAAAAATATAATTCATGCCTAACCTTTGACGAGCTTCTGTTGTTGGCACTCCAATATGTCCCATAAACATCACAAATGGTCCTTTTGTTCGATTAATATGGGTATAGTAGATTGGTAAGGAAAAATATTAATTTAATCCATTTTAGAATAAGGCTGTAACGTAACAAAATGTGGAAAAAGTCAAGGGTTCTGAAAACTTTCCGAAGGCACTGTACATGTATGACCCTGACTCTACAGTCAAGTCCCCATCACTTCAAGTTGTTTTTCAAAGGGAGGAAGAGAAGGATGACAGACAACTATGTAGCTGGAGCTTATAACGAGGGAATTAGTGGAGGGGAGAAATCAAATAAAAGTGTTATTACAGACATGATGAGACAGGAGGGAGGAGAGAGGAGAGAGGAGAGAGGAGAGAGGAGAGAGGAGAGAGGAGAGAGGAGAGAGGACAGGAGAAAGAGGAGGAATACAGACCGTTCAAATAAATGTTTTATCAGCTGAAGTGCCAGGATGGCTGAAGGAAGTGGATGTTTTAAGACCTGCAAGGGTTCTCTGAAAGTCAGGGTCGAGGTGTGCGGCAGATGAAAAGGCTACATCGTGGGTTGGCTGAACGAACAAGGCTTCATTCAATGAACTGAATTTGACCTTTCCTATATTCACACTATAAAGGACTGCAGGAAGTGGTGTTTTAAGAGCAAGGTCAGCCTGCAAGCATCCTGTAAAAGCTCTAAGAGCCATTGTGGAGAAGTAAGGGTGTGAGGAAGCAAGACTAGGAATATTAAGAGAGAACAAACGTACAGGAAGTCAACAGAATGTTACCTTAGCTAATGGTATATATTCACATTGAATTGAACAGTGCGTTACTAACAGGCACATACAGTCTTGGGAAATGGTGAGTGCACATTGAAATTATTAGGATTGACCTCTAAACATGACGGGACTCCATCCAAATGCCATGGTATCCTACTTCAGTGCTCCCTCTACTTCGCTTATCAGATGGGAGCCCCCACCACCGAGTGGTTGCCACTGTTATTTCCCTGCTGACCTGACGGGCGTTGGAGTGGGCTATGGCTGTCTGGGAGAGAGGAGAGGAGGAGCTGGGTTCCTATGAGGGGTTCAGGGCTCTGTTCAGAGGAGTCTTTCATCATCCACCGGAGGGCAGAGAGGGGTGTGAGCACCTACTCCAACTACGGAAGGATGGCCAGACTGCTGCGAAGTACGCCCTCACTTTCCGGACAGTGGCAGCATCCAGCGGATGGAATGAGATGGCGCGCCACACCCTATTCAGAAGAGGACTGTGCAAAGATGTCCAGACGGAGTTGGTATGCCGAGACAACACCCTCTCCTTGAACACACTCATCGCGATGGCCATCCGTATGGAGAACCTTCTTCGAGAGTGTCAGCACCCCCATCGCCTCTCTCCCTCCTTCGTTGACTGTCAGAGCCTGAACCCATGGAGGTAGGGGCCAAATGCCTTCCCGCGGCTGAGCGACGCCGTCGGAAACAGCTGGGGCTCTGTCCCCATTGTGGTCAAGAGGGGCACCAGCTTCAACGGTGTGCGGTGTCCACGAGAGCAGAGGAACGGCCCCACGGTCACCCGTCTCCTGGATTAGACGTGAGTATTCCATCATCACTTTCCGCCAACTGATTTTTTTGTATCGATTTCACTAGCTGGCTGTCCCTCATGTATTGTTTCTACAGCTCTAGTGGTTTCCAGTGCCGTAGGGAATTTTATTGACCAGGCCTTTGCCTCCTCCCTGAACATCACCTCATACCCCCTCTCCTCTCCGTTTCCGGTTGAAGTGCTGGATAATCAACCACTGGAATCCGGGACTATCACACACATCACAACACCACTCACCCTCACCGTGGAGTCCATACATCAAGAACGCCTTCCCTTCCTCATCATCAGTGCACCCGTACAGTAGATCGTCCTCGGCCTCCCATGGCTCCAACGCCATAACCCCACCATCTCATGGTCGAGGATGACAATCACGGACTGGGCACCCGAATGCCAGAGGACCTGCTTTCCCTTCCCCTGTGGTTCAACGTCGGTTGAGAGTCCTGTGGTTGCCCTTCAGACCAACATCCTGGAGGTGTAACAAGATCTCCGGGAGGCTTTTTCCAAGACCCGTGCCACCTGTCTCCCTCCTCATGGCAAAGAAGGATGGAGGGTTACACCGTGCATTGATTACATCACCACTAAATACCGTTACCCTCTACCGTTGGTGCCAGCAGTGATCGAACAGCTCCGCAGGGCCCGGTTCTTTACCAAATTGGACATGCGGAGTGCCTACAATATTATCCTCATCCGGGAGGGGGATGAATGGAAAACAGTCTGGTAACTACAAGTACTTGGTGATGCCTTATGAATTAATGTCAATGCTCAGTCAGTGTTCCAGGCATTCGTTAACGGTGATCCCGGGACATGCTCGGACACCAGGTGGCCGTGTATATCGACAACGTCCTGGTCTACTCGGCTACCTTGGATGATCACATCGCTCACGTCCCGAGTAGTCCTGGAACGCCTCTTGGCTAACCACCTATATGTCAAAGCGGAGAAGTGCCAATTCCATCAGGAGGCTGTCGCCTTTCTGGGTTACCAGATAGGCCTGCAAGGAGGGATGATGGACAGTAAGAAGGTAGATACTGTCAGATCATGGCCAGTCCCAACCACCATAAATGTGTAACAATGGTTTTTGGGGTTTGCCAACTTCTACTGCCGTTTCATCAAGAACTTTAGCTCTATCGCCTCTCCTCTCACCTCTCTCCTCAAGGTTGGTCCCCGTAAATTGAGGTGGAGTTCTGCAGCCGATGAAGCCTTCCGCCTACTGAAGAGACGTTTCACCTCCACCCTGTTTCTCAAACACCCAAATCCTACGCTGCCCTTCGTGGTGGAGGTGGACGCTTCATAAGTGGGTGTGGGGGCTGTCCTGTCCCAACGACAAGGTAATCCACAGAAATGGTATGCAAATTACTCAAATAAACTGTCGGTGAAGTTGGCATTAGAGGAGTGGAGACACTGGCTGGAGGGCACCAAGGACACATTTCTCATCCTTACCAACCATCGGTACCTGGAGTACATTCGGAACCCGCGCCAAGCAAGTATTGGTTTTGTGTTCATGTCCAGACACTTCTCCTGTTTTATGTCACTCCATGTTCTTTTTTATTAAACTCACCCACTACACCTGCTTCCTGACTCCCAGCATCATTGTTACAATGAGCATCCTTTGGAAACAATGAGGCTAAACATGAGGAATATCAAGTGCCTTCCCAAATCCTTCCACCTGGAATGGAATGGCACCCACCATGCACCTCAACCTTGTAGACTTCACTAGCTACTCCTGCTCTTCTCTGTCTGCCCCACTCTCTCTCTCCCTGGCCCATCTCTGAATGCTGTTAAGTGAATAAATGATTGTGTTCACTCCCATGGAGGATAGAGTATAAATAAGACATGCACGTATTCTCCTGTGGAAGCCTGCTGCACCTCCAGCTGTCTCTCAGGAGGAGAGCGAGAGAGAGGGGTGAGGAGGAGGGAGAGACAGATAGAGAAAGGAAGATAGCGAAAGAGTGCTGACTCTGTGGATGTGTTGAGCTTGCTCTGTGAGGAGTGTTGCAATGTGTTGCGGCATATACGCACATGCGCGTGTGCACAGTCGCAAACACACACCCACACGCACACACACATCCAGGGGTAAGAATAGCAGTGTTATGTAAAGGGTGTGAGGAGTAGGGGAGCAGCCTGAGGGGAGTTCCTGGGCCTGACTGAGAGACAGAGTGATGCACCACACTGAACACGGCCAATGGCACTGATGTGCCCAGCACAGGAGGGCCAATCATAGTCATCTATCAACATCTCACAGTGACAGGAATACATTTATCATAACGCACTCAGCCAGCACAGATCAAATGGCACTGAATAGAAAGCAAATGTCCATTCTTAAATCTCTGCTTTACTTCCTGCCCAGTCCTCTCAGCTCTTTTAAAAAAAGCTAGTCATATAGCAATAATGTTTCAACTGACATGGTCGCAACTCCCGTATATATAGTGCACATTCATGAATGAATTAGCCACAAGGAGAGAAGTAATGGCACAGATTGCCTGTTATCAGTGGGACTTGCGAAGCAAGTCATACTTCTTATTATTTTAATTTGGAACGCTACTTCTCCTACAAACGTAATTCAAACTTTAAAACGTGCAGCTCAGTCTGGAATAATGTGCTTGTGTACAACTTTTTGATTTATGTTATACATTTTAAACTTTTAAGCATTTTGTCTTTCTTTTTTTCCTCCATCCACTTTCATGGGATTTCCTCAGCATTCTAAAGGGCCCATTGTGACATCATGACTCCCAACATTCTATTCTATTTACTGTAAACAATGTAACTTCAGACACAAATCAGCTACTTTAACCACTTTGCCAACAACTTATACAAAAAAGTGAAACGGTTTGTAATCTTCTTTTACATCTCTAATATTCAAATCTAAAATCGGAACAAAAATATATTCTACCAATCAAACGATACAGCTGTTTAATTAATTAAAACTTATTAAAGCAGTATTTTGACATCCGGATGAAAAGCGTGCCCAAAGTAAACTACCTGCTACTCAGGCACAGAAGCTAGGATATGCAAATAATTAGTAGAAATTAATAGAAATTAATAGAAAACACTCTGAAGTTTCTAAAACGGTTAGAATAATGTCTGTGAGTATAACAGAACTGATTTGGCAGGCGAAACCCCGAGCACAAGTCATCCAGGGAAAATGTTCTATGGGAAGCTCTATTTATGAGGAACCTGGGTGCAGTTCCTATGGCTTCCACTAGATGTCAACAGTCTTTAGAAATTGTTCGATGTTTTTCTTTTGAGAAATGAAGAAGTATGGCTGTTCTTTGTAAGTGTCACTCCAGGTGGACTCTAGTCTTTTGGTGCGCGTGAACTGGAACGCGCTTCGCGTTGTTTTTATCCGGTATTGGAAACAGTTTATTCCGTCTTAAATTTGATCGATTATTTACATTTTAGGATACCTGAGGTTGGATTAGGAACGTTGTGTGAAATGTTTGGACCAAGTTTACAGGTAACTTATTAGATACTTTGTAGTTATGTTGGGCGAATTAGAACCGGTGTATTTCTGAATCAAACACGCCAAATAAATTGACATTTTGGGGATAACAAGAAGGAATTTATCGAACAAAACGACCATTAATTGTGTCAATGAGACATTTGGGATTGCAAAAAGAAGAAGATCGTCAAAGGTAAGGCATTTATTATATGGCTATTTCTGACTTTTGTGTCGCACCAGCTTGGTTGAATTTTTTTTGTTCATGTGCTTGTATGCGGGGCGCTGTCCTCAGATAATCGCATGGTCTGCTTTCGCCGTAAAGCCTTTTTGAAATCTGACACAGCAGCTGGATTAACAAGAAGTTAAGCTTTATTTTGATGTATTACACATATATTTTCGTGAATGTTGAATATTGATATTCCTGTAGTTTGAATTTGGCGCGCTGCCATTTCACTGGATGTTGTCAAATCGATCCCGCTAAAGGGATTGGCGTGTGAAGGGATCCATAAGAGGTTTAACTAATCGCATCAACAACATTTCCTTTTCCCAAAAAGTTAGAGCGTATGAAATCAGAGGTAGAGCTGTTTTAGTAACCCATCAACTGCTTTCATTAAAGATGCAGTAAGTCATGTCAGAAGCTAGCAGATTAATTTGCATAGAGTTGATCAGGCTGTTGATTGTGGCCTGTGGAATGTTGTCCCACTCTTCAATGGCTGTGCTTAGTTGCTGGATATTGGCGGGAACTGGAACACACTGTCGTACACGTCAATCCAGAGCATCCCAAATATGCTCAATGGATGACATGTCTGGTAAGTATGCAGGCCATGGAAGAACTGGAACATTTTCAGCTTCCAGGGATTGTGTACAGATCCTTGTGACATGGGGCCGTGCATTATCATGCTGAAACATGAGGTAATGGCGGCGGATGAATGGCACGACAATGGTCATCAGGATCTCGTCACTGTATCTCTGTGCATTCAAATTGACATCAATAAAATGCAATTGTGTTCATTGTTCGTAGTTTATGTCTGCCCATACCATAACCCCACTGCCACCATGGGGCACTCTGTTTACAATGTTGACATCAGCAAACTGCTTGCCCACAAAACGCCATACAGGCTGTCTGCCATCTGCCTGGTACAGTTAAAACCGGGATTCATCCATGAAGGGCACAATTCTCTAGCGTGCCAGTGCCCATCGAAGGTGAGCATTTGCCCACTGAAGTCAGGTTACGACGCCGGACTACAGTAAGGTCAAAACCCTTCTGAAGGCAACGAGCACACAGATGAGCTTCACTGAGACAGTTTGTGACAGTTAGTGCAGAAATCCTTCGGTTATGCCAATCCAGTTTCATCAGCTGTCCAGGTGGCTGGTCTCAGACGATCCCGCAGGTGAAGAAGCCGGATGTGGAGGTCCTGGGCTGGCATGGCTACACGTGGTCTGCAATTCTCTAAAACAACGTTGGAGGCGGCTTATGGTAGAGAAAATTACATTAAATTCTCTGGCAACAGTTCTGGTGGACATTCCTGCAGTCAGCATGCCAATTGCACACTCCCTCAAAACTTGACACATCTGTGGCATTGTGTTTTGTGACAAAACTGCGCATTTAAGAGTGGCCTTTAATTATCCCCATCACAAGGTGCAGCTATGTAATGGTCATGCTGTTTAATCAGCTTCTTGATATGCCACATTGTCAGGTGGATGGATTACATTGGCAAAGGAGAAATGCTCACTAACAGGGATGTAAACACATTTGTGCACAACATTTGATAGTTGAATAAGATTTTTGTGCGTATAGAACATTTCTGAGATCTTTTGTTTCAGCTCTTGGAACATGGGACCAACATTGTTGCGTTTTTATATTTTTGGTCAGTGCATTTACATATAATCGAAATGTGAGTACATTAATGGTACAATTCCTACTTCTTCAGGATTGGTGGGTCGCCTGCGGGACGGTTAAGCTAACGTAGGCTAATGCGATTAGCATGAGGTTGTAAGTAACAAGAACATTTCCCAGGACATAGACATATCTGATATTGGCAGAAAGCTTAAATTCTTGTTAATCTAACTGCACTGTCCAAATTACAGTAGCTATTACAATGAAATAATACCATGCTATTGTTTGAGGAGAGTGCACAGTTTTAAAGTTATTAATAAACAAATTAGGCACATTTGGGCAGTCTTGATACAACATTTTGAACAGAAATACAATGGTTCATTGGATCAGTCTAAAACTTTGCACATACACTGCTGCTATCTAGTGGCCAAAATCTAAATTGCACCTGGGCTGGAATAATACATTATGGCCTTTCTCTTGCATTTCAAAGATGATGGTACAAAAAAAATACAAAAAAACATTTGTTTTTTTCTTTGCATTATCTTTTACCAGATCTAATGTGTTATATAATCCAACATTCCTTTCACATTTCCAAAAACTGTTTCCTTTCAAATGGTGCCAAGAATATGCATATCCTTGCCTCAGGGCCTGAGCTACAGGCAGTTAGATTTGGGTATGTCATTTTGGGCAAAAATTGAAAAAGAGGGTCCAATCCTTTTTAAGCTTAAAGCTTACTTCCCACTGTCATGTAACTTTGTTACGTGACATTTTCCTGGTTACCATAGCAACATTTGATCTCACTGTGCATAATAGCCCTGCTAACTCAGTCTGTTTGAAGTGTCTCAATTATCATTCTCTACAGGTAAGACAACACAAACACATTGAAACCAGTATACGCGCACACACATACACACACCTTCCGTTGTCATAGTTTAAAGGCACTGAACTGACATTTTTTGTGGCGACTTCAACGAGGATCTGCTGTCAAGGTCGAGCAAGCAAAGCCCATCTTGACGTTGTTTCGCATGGGATAGTAAGCACAGTTGATACAAGCTGCTATCACAGAAAATAATACCCTGCTGGATCCAGTGTTAATTTCTCAACCACAAAGTTGCCTCCATTCAGGTGTGCTATTCATTGCCTCCATTACAGATGATAGCTATCACATTTTCGCATTTTCACTTCAGACATCTCTCATGCATAAATCTTGACCAAAACATCAATATTCACTGCTTGCATTAATTTGGTCTTCATGTTTGTGTAAAAAAACACATTGTGAAAGCAGAATATTTTTTTTACACTTACAGTCCATGCTCATGGTAAAAAACAACAATTGCATTTCAAAGAATGAATCTCAGATGTACAGTATGTAGGGCCCTATAAAATCTGCTTTGCGGAGAACGCGGACGGAATAACGGAATCCAGACATAAAAACAGAATTCAACAATATTCTAAAAATAATGTGTGTGTGTGTGTGTGTGTGTGTGTGTGTGTGTGTGTGTGTGTGTGTGTGTGTGTGTGTGTGTGTGTGTGTGTGTGGAGCCCACACACACACACACACACACACACACACACACACACACACACACACACACACACACACACACACACACACACACACACACACACACACACACACACACACACACACACACACACACACACACACACACACACACACACACACACACATTATTTTTGTGGGTCAGCTGTTTGTTCACCTAGTGGGTCAGCTGTTTGTTCACCTGCACACACCCGCAATTGGAAGTGTATAGGTGATGTTGTTCCCACTGTGACTATTAAAACCTACCCAAACCAGAAACCATGGTTAGATGGCAGCATTCGCACAAAACTGAAAGCTTGAACCACCGCATTTAACCATGAAAAAGTCACTGGGAAAATGGTTGAATACAAACAGTGTAGTTATTCCCTCCGTAAGGGAATCAAACAGGCAAAACGTCAGTACAGAGACTAGTTGGAGTCGTAATTCAACAGCTCAGACACGAGACAAATGTGGCAGGGTCTACAAACAATGACGGATTACAAAGGAAAAACACAGACTCTTGCTCCCGGACAAGCTAAACACCTTCTTTGCTTGCTTTGAGGATAACACAGTGCCACCGACGCAGTCCACTCCCAAGGACTGTAGGCTCTCGTTCTCTGTGGCCGTTGTGAGTAAGACATTTAAGCGTGTTAACCCTCGCAAGGCTGCAGGCCTAGACGGTATCCCTAGCCGCATCCTCAGATCATGTGCAGACCAGTTGGCTGGAGTGTTTACGGACATATTCAATCTCTCAATTTCCCAGTCTGCTGTCCCTACTTGCTTCAAGATGTCCACCATTGTTCCTGTACCCAATAAAGTAAAGGTAACTGAACTAAATGTCTATCGCCTCGTAGCACTCCAATCTGTCAATATGAAGTGCTTTGAGAAGCTATTTAAGGATCATATCACCTCTACCTTACCTGACACCCTAGACCCACTTCAATTTGCTTACCGCCCCAAAAGATCCACAGACGATTCAATCACCATCACACTGCCCTATCCCATCTGGATAAGAGGAAGGTCTGAACTCCGCCATGAGCAACTGGGTCCTGGACTTGCTGACGTGTTGCCCCCCAGGTGGTGAAGGTAGGAAACTACACCTCTACTTCGCTGATCCTCAACACAGGGGCCCTACTAGAGTGCATGCTCAGCACCCTCCTGTACTCCCTGATCATCCATGACTGTATGGCCATTCACACCTCCAAATCAATCATCAAGTTTGCAGACGACACAACAGTAGTAGGCCTGATTACCAACAATGACGAGACAGCCTACAGGGAGGAGGTGAGGGCCATGGTGGAGTGGTGACAGGAAAATAACCTCTCCCTCAACGTCAACAAAATGAGCTGATCGTGGACTCCAGGAAACAGCAGAGGGAGCACGCTCCTATTAACATCAACGGGACCGCAGTGGAGAAGGTGACAACCTTCACTGATACTCTGAAATGTCATACAGACAGTGTGGTGAAGAAGGCACAGCAGTGCTTCTTCAACATCAGCTTTGGCCCCCTAAGAGCCTCACAAACTTTTACAGATGCACAATTGAGAGCCCGCAACTGCAGGGCTCTCCAGAGGGTGGTGCAGTCTTCCCAACGCATCATCAGGGGCACACTGCCTGCCCTCCAGGAAACCTACAGCACCCGATGTCACAGGAAGGCCAAAAAGATCATCAAAGATATCAACCACCCGAGACATGGCCTGTTCACCCCGCTATCATTCAGAAGGCGAGGTCAGTACTGGTGCATCAAAGCTGGGACCGAGAGACTCAAAAACAGCTTCTATCTCAAGGCCATCGAACTGTTAAATAGCCATCACGAGCCGGCTACCACCCGGTTACTCAACCCTGCAGCTTAAAGGCTGCTGCCCTATATACAGTTGAAGTCGGAAGTTTACATACACCTGAAATACATTTCAACTCAGTTTTTCACAATTCCTGACATTTAATCCTAGTAAAAATTCCCTGTCTTAGGTCAGTTAGGATCACCACTTTATTTTAAGAATGTGAAATGTCAGAATAATAGTAGAGAGAATTATTTATTTCAGCGTATATTTCTTTCATCACATTGCCAGTGGGTCAGAAGTTTATTCGTATTTGGTAGCATTGCCATTAAATTGTTTAACTTGGGTCAAATGTTTCGGGTAGCCTTCCACAAGTTTCCCACAATAAGTTGGGGGAATTTTGGCCCATTCCTCAGAGCTGGTGTACGGTTTGTAGGCCTCCTTGCTCGCACACGTTTTTTCAGTTCTGCCCACAAATTTTCTATAGGATTGAGGTCAGGGCTTTGTGATGGCCACTCCAATACCTTGACTTTGTTGTCCTTTAGCCATTTTGCCACAACTTTGCAAGTATGCTTGGGGTCATTGTCCATTTGGAAGACGCATTTGCGACCAAGCTTTAACTTCCCGACTGATGTCTTGAGATGTTTCTTCAATGTACCTACATCATTTTCCTGCCCCGTGATGCCATCTATTTTGTGAAGTGCACCAGTCCCTCCTGCAGCAAAGCACTCCCACAACATGATGCTGCCACCCCGTGCTTCACGGTTGGGATGGTGTTCTTCGGCTTGCAAGCATCCCCTTTTTCCTCCAAACATAACGATGGTCATTATGGCCAAACAGTTCTATTTTTGTTTCATCAGACCAGAGGACATTTCTCCAAAAAGTACGATATTTGTCCCCATGTGCAGTTGCAAACCATAGTCTGGCTTCTTTATGGCGGGTTTGGAGCAGTGGCTTCTTCCTTGCTGAGCTGCCTTTCAGGTTATTTCGATATAGGGCTCGTTTTACTGTGGATATAGATACTTTTGTACCCGTTTCCTCCAGCATCTTCACAAGGTCCTTTGCTGTTGTTCTGGGATTGATTTGCACTTTTTGCACCAAAGTACGTTCATCTCTAGGAGACAGAAAGCGTCTTCTGATTTTCCCATGATGTCAAGCAAAGAGGCACTGAGATTGAAGGTAGGCCTTGAAATACATCCACAGGTACACCTCCAGTTGACTCAAATTATGTCAATTAGCATATCAGATGCTTCTAAAGCCATGGCATCATTTTCTGGAATTTTACAAGCTGTTAAAAGGCACAGTCAACTTGGTGTATGTAAACTGCTGACCCACTGGAATTGTGATACAGTGAATTATAAGTGAAATAATCTGTCTGTAAACATGGAATTACTTTAATAATGGAACACTAGTCATTTTAATAATGTTTACATTCTGCTTTAGTCATCTCATATTTATATACTGTATTCTATTCTACTGTATTTTAGCCAATGCCACTCCAACATTGCTCGTCCAAATATTTATGTTTGTTTCTTTATTCCATTCTCTTACTTTTAGATGTGTGTGTATTGATGTGAATTGTTAGATACTACTGCACTGTTGGAGCTAGGAACACAAGCATTTCACCCCACCCGCAATAACATCTGCTAAATACGTGTATGTGACCAATACAATTTGATTTAATAACCCATCTGCAGCCTAATGTGATAAAGTAAAACTCTAAGGCCCGCACCCGACCCTAAACCTGCAAATATAGAAAATACGCTGTACATTTCCCTTTTTTCTCTTGAACATTTACTGAACAATTCTGTTTTTCTTTAACATTTATTCATTTATTCTTTGAATATTTAGGCCTATTGAACAGTAGCCTAATGTTTTGCAGAAACAAAACATTTCAAACAATAGCCTAAATTGGCACCTTGCACATAAATGCATGAAAATGCACTGTACGTTCAGGCTACTTTGCCCTTGTATTTATTGAGCATTTAGGCCTATTAATTTGAAAGGGCTTATTGAACAGTAGCCTATAGCTTTGCTGAAATTAAACAAAATGTCAAACAATAAATGGAGATCTTGTAAGCCAACTGCCTGTGTGGGTTAACAGCATATACAGACATAAAAAAAGGCTTATAACACAACACTGTCCAGTTATGAGGCTATAACTGCCTACTTTGTCTTCCTTTCTTTTGCAGCGCTGTTGAGAAACAGAATAGAGTCCACTTCACTGTGCCAGGTTTCAGTCGGCGTGTATACAGTTAGGCCCTAAAGTTTAGGTTTATGCACTAATGCCAGATAAAAAATGATGAAAGAAAAACCTCAATCTAACCCATAGATATGAATTGCACAATAATTAAACATCTTTTTTTATGCATATTTTTCTCTTAATTCAACCCGCCCACCACCCACGTGCCATTCATACACACAATATGTCATGACCCTAAACCGGCCCGCCCCACGGGGACTATGGGTTAAGAGTCACCACTAGTGCGTGCATATGTCTACACTTTGCGTAGCCGTTAGCGATGGTGCTAATGATAACCTTCTTGTAGAGATAGAAAGGCTTTCCCAAAAATCTTCTCAATGTTAATTAAAAAGTAGGCTATGTCTACCTGGAAGAATGATATGATTATTTGCATCAATCCAGTGGCCATTTGTTTAGCAAACTCTGCAATCACATGAATGCTACAGAAACATGGCTAACCAAACAACTGTCTCTTGCTGGTGTGCACTTGCATTAAAGGGTAACCACACCCCAAAATCCAAATTTCTTATTTTTTTTCCTGACCTCAAAAGTGATCTCCTGATGTGGTTTAAATATTGTTGTGGACTTAGAACATCCAATTGTGTTGTTTTTCTATTAAAAACGTGTGATTTTGAGAACGAAAACCTTAAAAAAAACTGGGAAAAATTAAAACCTGGAAAAACAAAATGCAGAAAACTGAATTTGGGAAAAAACTAAATGGAATCAGGCAAACCCAGATTTTTTAAAGGCCCTATGTATGCTATGCTCAGTTAAAAGGGTTCCCCCTTTCTGGCCAGTGGCTCCCTCTTCCCACTGATCCCCCTCCAGCCTAGAGAGGGCTTCATGTGCATCCCACTGTCGTCCAATTGCGTAGTATTTTTTATTTTATTTTTTACTTCAACAATGCCTCACTGCCTTCTGTACTCTTAATACAGTTGTCATATACTGTGGTATTCTAGTAGGAGAGAGTATAAAAGTGTAGTAGCCAGAGTGTAGTTATTTTTGATGAAATGTGCGATCTAACTGCCCCACAATCCAAAGTAATAAGGTTGATAAATCAAAGTAATCAGACCAATTATTTTACTACACTTAACTTTAACTATATTTTTTAATTTGTAATTTTATTGAACCTTTATTTAATTGAACTACTTTATTTAAGTATACCTTTTTAAACTTCTACAACTACCACAAAGATATGTTTAAACAGGTAAAGCAAGCCCCACAATTTTACTTAATTAACACTCTCTCTCAGTGCTATAAAGATATCTAATTTCTCCTTCCATTGATCTGTATTGATGGGCTATAAAAACACAAAGATATGCTACACACATGAACACACACACTAAAAGCTCAGCCTGGGAGGATTCATTGATGAGCTGTGGAGGAGAGAGGGGCAGCGCTGAGCTGAGCTGCGTTGTCGTGCGTAACCACAGAAAATGAATAGACTGGGAGATAATGAGAAGAACCCCTAACCCAGACCATCTGACCCTTAACCCCGACCATCTGATTACATCAACAAATTATCATCACAACTACACACTGGCCCATATACGGCCACAGCTGGCTACACTCACTCTGAGAGACTCATGGAGACAACAATACAGTAGATTTACTGGGACTGATCACCACCAGGATGGACTGGATAGGGCAGCTGCTTCCTGGGTTACCTATAAAGTAGGATATGTCTCCACTGATTTAGAAGCTTAATTTGAGCCAGTTTGCTACAGCAGGAAAATAATCCTGCAGCAACAGAAAATGTGAATTATTATGTGGATTATAATGAATGCATGATTGGGTTGATACATTGTAGGGGTTGATACATTTTTCGTAAGGGAAAGTCAAGCCTGACATTTCAAAGTGGAAATTAGTCTTCAGAAGCCTTTTTATACCTCATATAATACGTTTTAAAAAATCAGCATTGCAGGAATGTTCTCTTGCAATAGGCTGATAAAATTCAGATCCTACTGTAGTTCTACAGCCTGTGAGAAATCAAGTAAATCCAACTCAAGGACTTTTTCAAGGAGATGCAAACAGACAAACAAAACATCTGACTAGCCGTGTTAGTTTTGGTGATTGCTCATCGCTGGCTACTATGAAAACATACATACTGTATTCTGTGGCCCAAGCAGGTCCATATGCATTTGTCAAACTGTGTCACATCCCATTATAATATAACACAAGGTCTGCATCCCAAATGGCACCCTATTCCCTTTGTAGTGCACTACTTTTGACCAGGGCCCTAGTGCAGTACGGAATACAGTGCCATTTGAGACACAAGCAAGGACACCCATACCATAGGGTAGCTACTGTAACGCCATCCCTTAACAGGAGGAGAGTCCATCCTTTGTAGACCGATGGTCAAAACCCCAGAGCAGTGTTACCTTCTGTAGCATCAGATTCTCAGAAAACCGCTTCTGAAGTGTCACTTACCTAGAAAGAGAAAGAAGGTAGAGAGGGGAGAGAGGGGAGAGAGGGAAAGACAAATGTTATCAGGGCATGCCATTGACTGCAATTAGGTGTCATTTTCTGGAAACAAGCACTAGGGCTGTGGAGTGTGTGACCCCAAGCCTGCTCCAACACCTGCTGCTGAGTGCAGCTGACACACACACACACACACACACACACACACACACACACACACACACACACACACACACACACACACACACACACACACACACACACACACACACACACACACACACACACACACACACACACACACACACACAAGTAATGGACATAGGTTGAGAGTGGCTATCAACACATCAACTCTCTCTCTTTCTATGTATTTCCCATCTGTCCATTTCTCTCTAAATATCTATTCCACGGTCACACTCCCTCCATCTGCCATCTTCCTTCTCCTCTATTCATCCCTCTTCCCCCTCTATACTTCCTATCTCTATATGTGAACGATGTATATATTAACCACTGACGTACAGATTATTACTATGACAACTTGACAATGAAGATGCTTTAGAAATGGTAATGACAATTCCTATGATGATAATGACAATGATGACAATAACGATAAAAACAAGTGAAAATGCAGTGACTGCAACAGTGATTTCAACGTAAAGTATTTCTAGAGGTCCACTCTACACAGAGTGAAGGCATGGCTCCTCATTTAGATTCAGCCTGACTCCCTGTAGTCTTCCTGGTGTTGGTCTGGGCTGTGTCTCCCTGGTGTTGGACTGGGCTGTGACTCCCTGGTGTTGGACTGGGCTGTGTCTCCCTGGTGTTGGACTGGGCTGTGTCTCCCTGGTGTTGGTCTGGGCTGTGTCTCCCTGGTGTTGGACTGGGCTGTGTCTCCCTGGTGTTGGTCTGGGCTGTGTCTCCCTGGTGTTGGACTGGGCTGTGTCTCCCTGGTGTTGGTCTGGGCTGTGTCTCCCTGGTGTTGGTCTGGGCTGTGTCTCCCTGGTGTTAGTCTTTGCTGTGACAGCCAAATGGTCAATACAGCCCCAGGAGTGATGACCATATCTAGACAGGACTGGCTTACAGCCAGGGGAGCAGCATAGCCAGGCAAGAAAATGACTAAAGGCTATAGATAGTAGATCACAAGTAATGGAGAATGAAATCTATTCTCAAAGTTGATGGATTTCAGGATTTCTATTATCAACTCATAAACAGTATCAATTGTTAAAGAGTCAATAGCTACGTAGATCCAATTGCTGCAGCTCAAGGGTAGCTAGCTATACAGAATGACATCGCTGCCAAAAGGTTAGCCATCAACCCTAGGCATTTGGGATTTAGACAGTTATGGAGCATATTAGACATTCATAAGAGCATCAGCCAGTTATCTCCCTGTCAGTCATGATGACTTGATGTTATTTAGATGTTCCTGCTCCCTGTGCTGCTCTGAGAGGCTGAAAACTTAACCATGTATATATGAGCTGCTGGAGCATCCTCTTGTTAACTGCCTGTAACATGTCGCTAGCTGTTGACATTTCTACAGAGACAGTTGGCAGACTGTTAAAAACATGACATGCTCTCTCAGGCTCATACCTCACAGGGAGATGACTGAGTTATTGTAAAACACATCAGTGCCAAGCGTCTGTCTGTTATTCTAATGGGGTGGATACGTCAAGGCACTTGGGGAGTAATGAAGATATAAAGTATATCTCTGTAATATATAACATAATACACAATACATAACAAGGTCTTATTTAGTGCTCTTCCAAAACCCAAAGAATCTTTATAATATGTCTGTCTGTCTGTTTGTCTGTCTGACAGGACAGTGTGTGATTGCAGACAGACAGACAGACAGACAGAGTGTGAGCAGTGGTGGAAAAAGTACCCAATTGTTATACTTTAGTAAAGATACTGTACCTTAACAGAAAATTACTCAAGTAAAAGTGAAATTCACCCAGTAAAATATTACTTGAGTAAAAGTCTAAAATTATTTGGTTTTAAATATACATAAGTATCAAAAGTAAATGTAATTGCTAAAATATACTTAAGTATCAAAAGACCAGACGCCACAATTTTCTTCTTTTTTAAATTTACGGCTAGCCAGGAGCACATTCCAACACTCAGACATCATTTACAAATCAAGATGTTTGTTTAGTGAGTCCGCCAGATCAGAGGCAGTAGGGATGACCAGGGATGTTCTCTTGAAAATTGCGTGAATTTGGACCATTTTCCGGTCCTGCTAAGCATTCAAAATGTAGCAAGTACTTTGGATGTCAAGGAACATATATAGAGTAAAACATACATTATTTTATTTAGGAATGTAAGTGAAGTAAAAGTAAAAGTTGTCAAAAATGTAAATAGTAAGATGTACTGCAGGGCAGCCTCCGAAGTGACTCTTCTTATAAACTGTATGCTAGAACTTCCTCTGTTGTCTTAGGAATTCAGCATTCTCTGTGTTGGTCTTGCCAATCCTTTGTCTCACCTCTGAGAAGCAGAGGTTACATCATGTATGTCTGATATCTGATTGGAGGTTAACTTTGCAGTAATACTATTGGTCAACATGTCAGGTTTTGAATCCAAACAACTCAGATGCTTATAAAAAGGGTCTAAGATTCATTGTTCATTCTCTTATTTGTGCCTGACCTGCAGTGAAATACTCTTTCTTTCTCTCTCCACCCCATGGACTTTTGGGACAGTGCCTTTCAGGCAATGCTTTCTCTCTCTCTCCCTGACCATGCTTAGACTAATGCCTTGTAATACTTGTTAATGCTTTGTAAATTAAGCTTATGCCTTGTATGTGAATCCAATTAAATACACTTGTATTTAGAATCCATTCTCAGACATTTCTTCATTGCCTATTACTGTAAATCAATCATAGTTTCTTGCATATTGCTAATTATCTTTATGGAGTCAGATACATGTTTATAGGCTAATTGCTTAGTCTTGTATATTCACATATCAAACATTAATGTCCACTACACAGATACCCCAAAAACAACTGAAGTAGTACATTAAAGTATTTTGACTAAAGTACTTAACACCACTGAGTGTGAGGCATGTGTAACTGGAGCCCATTTCTACCCTCTCTGAACCCTGGCATCATCCCACAAATGAAGGGGGGGATCTGACAGGAACCAGGGAGTCTCACCCTGACTGCAGCCCAAATCAACAATCTCCATGATGGCCCTGTCATAGCTTGTGTGTGACCCCTGAATTAGCTACATCACTCACAGATCTGGAGCTCACTGAGAAGCCTGATTGCATGAGCTCATACTACACTTGTCCTGGATTTGATGGCCTGTTTAGAGGTTCTTGGTTTGTCTGATTTATAGCATCAGATGGCCATCACCTCCACACCTCCCATATGAGAGTGAAGGACAGCAGCTTGTTAAAGAGAACATCTGTGGAAAACAGGTGTGTGTTTCTCATTAAAGCCAGAGCGACAAACGGATTTAATCACCCACTCTCTGGGTGGTGGAGAGCAGAGAGGCGAAAGGCTGTGTGTGTGTGTGTGTGTGTGTGTGTGCATGTGCGTGTGTGTGTGTGCATGTGCGTGTAAAATACATAGAGGCTGTGTGTTCTCCAACATCAAACACGTTTGATTTAAATTGTCAAACATAATGAATGCTACAAATTATTCTCACACCATCATCCTCCAACATGCACACATGCAGACACGCACAAGCGCGCACACACACACAAGCGCGCACACACACACACACACACACACACACACACACACACACACACACACACACACACACACACACACACACACACACACACACACACACACACACACACACACACACACACACACACACACACACACACACACACACACACACAGAGCCAGGATGTTACAGAATAACACACCATGTCATGAAGAAACGGAGGGAAGGAAAGAAAGAAAAGGGAGAAGGAGAAAAATGCCTCACCTCAGTACATACTCTTAAGAAGTTAAGCTCCACAACAAACACAGAGAACGGCCCAAAGCTCTACCTAAACATACTGGCTTATTCCCTGTGACTCCGGCCTGACCGGGAACCCACTCTCGGCTGTGTTCCCACCGTCCACAGGCGCCGCTGCTGCCCGCACCCAGAGGCCTGCTCACACACACTCAGACACACAGACACACACAAACACACAGCAATCCTGCAGGTCAGCTACATACGTCAGAACCCCCCGCAGTAACAGGCCAATGCACCCCAACACTGGCACCCTGCCACACCACATATGCATATACGACACAACACCAACAAGATCTAACATTTGTCTGGTCTGGGGCCAGGGTTCTCTTCAGCTCCTTCCATTCTCTGCCAACCACTTGAGGTCGATAGAAAAGGTATCCAGACTAAACGAAGAGCCTAATTAAATGCAGAAATACAGCATCAATTTAAGTATGTGCTCCAAGGGGTAGTTTAACCCAAAAACAAAGTTTTACCAGTCTTTTTGTCTCTAAAACAAATTCTGTATGAATTTTTGGCAACATTTTTAAATAACATCCAGTAATAAACCATTTATAAGGCATAAATATGCAGAGCAAGTGTAACCATGCCAGCCCAGGACCTCCACATCCGGCTTCTTCAACTGCGGGTTAGTCTGAGAACAGCCACCCAGACAGCATATGAAACTGAGGAGTATTTCTGTCTGTAATAAAGCCCTTTGTGGGGAAAAACTCATTCTGATTGGCTGGACCAGGCTCCCAAGTGGGTGGCGTTTATATTTGTTGCATTACAAATTGTTTATTTCTGGACAATATTACAAAGTGTTACTCATTTCTTTGTCGATCCTGCTGTATGCATAACGCTCTGATGAAGATTATGAAACTCTAATTCTATGGCACGACTATAGAGTGGAACCAGACAGACGAGTTTGATGTGCATGTGAGCATGGATATCAAACTTACTATTCTTACAGTGATATTGCTGCTTCCCTTCAATCTCTCCAATTAGAGGTTATCAGATACATGGGGTGGTGAGGCTATAAATAGCTGGTTCTAACAGCACATCTGTATGTGGCCATGGAGCGAAGAGATACATAGCTTGTTATTTCACTACAGGACTCACAGAAGACATCATTTCCTGTTAAAGCTGCATTCATAATGTATGCTGTCCCTTCACAGAGCACAAATGTGTCTAGCTAGTGATTAAATCCAACCTCATTTAATTACAAGTTAATTTAACAGTCAGATGTGTTTTAGAGTGCCGAGCAGAGCTTTTGTTGGTCTATCGCATATCTGTCACGTCCTGACCATAGTGCTTATGTGTTTTGCTTGTTTTAGTGTTGGTCAGGACTTGAGCTGGGTGGGGATTCTATGTTGTGTGTCTAGTTTGTCTGTTTCTGTGTTCGGCCTAATATGGTTCTCAATCAGAGGCAGCTGTCAATCGTTGTCCCTGATTGAGAATCATATATAGGTGGCTTGTTTTGTGTTGGGATTTTGTGGGTGGTTGTTTCCTTTCTCTGTGTTTTGTCTGCACCTGAAAGGACTGTATCGGTAAGCCACGTTTGTTATTTTGTAGTTTTGTAAGTGTTCACGTTGTCGTCTGTCATTAAATATGTTGAACACGGAATACGCTGCGTCTTGGTCCGATCCCTGCTACACCTCCTCTTCAGACGAAGAGGAGGAAGGCTGCCGTTACAGAACCACCCACCAAACTCGGACCAAGCAGCGTGGCTACGGGCAGCAGCAGCAGCAGCGGCCCACTACACAGGACTCCTGGACATGGGAGGAAATTCTGGAGGGAAAAGGACACTGGGCACACATTGGAGAATATCGCCGCTCTCGTGAAGAGATGGAGGCAGCTAAAGCCCAGGAGCGGTGGTATGAGGAGGCAGCACGGAAGCATGGCTGGAAGCCCGAGAAGAAATCCCAAAAATTTATTGGGGGGGGGGGGGGGGGGGGGTGGCTAAAGGGTAGTGTGGCGAAGTCAGGTAGGAAACCTGCGCCCACTTCCCATGCTTACCGTGGAGAGCGGGAGTACGGGCAGACACCATGTTATGCGGAAGAGCGCACGGTGTCTCCTGTACGTGTGCTTAGCCCGGTGCGGTACATTCCAGCTCCACGTATCGGCCGGGCTAGAGTGAGCATTGAGCCAGGTGCCATGAAGCCGGCTCAACGCGTCTGGTCTCCAGTGCGTCTCCTCGGGCCGGCATACATGGCACCAGCCTTACGCATGGTGTCCCCGGTTCGCCAACACAGCCCAGTGTGGGTTATTCCACCTCCCCGCACTGGTCGGGCTACGGGGAGCATTCAACCAGGTAAGGTTGGGCAGGCTCGGTGGTCAAGGGAGCCAGTACGCCTGCACGGTCCGGTATATCCGGCGCCACCTTCCCGCCCCAGCCCAGTACCACCAGTGCCTACACCACGCACCAGGCTTCCAGTGCGTCTCCAGAGCCCTGTTCCTCCTCCACGCACTCTCCCTGTGGTGCGTGTCTCCAGCCCAGTACCTCAGGTTCTGGCACCACGCACCAAGCCTCCTGTGCGTCTCCAGAGCCCTGTACGCACTGTTCCTTCTCCCCGCACTCGCCCTGAGGTGCGTGTCTCCAGTCTGGTACCACCAGTGCCGGTACCACGCACCAGGCCTATAGTGCGCCTCGAGAGTCCAGTGTGCCCTGTTCCTGCTCCCCGCACTAGCCTTGAGGTGCGTGTCTCCAGCCCAGTACCTCCAGTTCTGGCACCACGCACCAAGCCTCCTGTGCGTCTCCAGAGCCCTGTACGCACTGTTCCTTCTCCCCGCACTCGCCCTGAGGTGCGTGTCTCCAGTCTGGTACCACCAGTGCCGGTACCACGCACCAGGCCTATAGTGCGCCTCGAGAGTCCAGTGTGCCCTGTTCCTGCTCCCCGCACTAGCCTTGAGGTGCGTGTCTCCAGTCCGGTACCACCAGTTCCGGCACCACGCACCAGGCCTACTGTGCGCCTCAGCAGGTCAGAGTCGGCCGTCTGCCCAGCACCGCCTGAGCTGCCTGCCTGCCCAGCACCGTCTGAGCTGCATGCCTGCCCAGCGCCGTCTGAGCTGCCTGCCTGCCCAGCGCCGTCTGAGCTGCCTGCCTGCCCAGCGCCATCTGAGCCGCCCGTCTGTCCCGAGCCGTCAGAGCCGCCCGTCTGTCCCGAGCCGTCAGAGCCACCCGTCTGTCCCGAGCCGTTAGAGCCATCTGTCAGTCAGGAGCCGCTAGAGCCGTCCGTCAGTCAGGAGCCGCTAGAGCCGTCCGCCAGTCAGGAGCTGCCAGAGCCGCCAGCCAGTCAGGAGCTGCCAGAGCCGCCAGCCAGTCAGGAGCTGCCAGAGCCGCCAGCCAGTCAGGAGCTGCCAGAGCCGCCAGCCAGTCAGGAGCTGCCAGAGCTGCCCTCCAGTCATGAGCTGCCCTCCAGTCATGAGCTGCCCCTCAGCCCGGAGCTGCCCCTCAGTCCGGAGCTGCCATTCAGTCCGGAGCTGCCCTTCAGTCCAGAGCTGCCTCTCTGTCCGGAGCTGCCCTTCAGTCCGGAGCTACCTCTCTGTCCTGAGCTACCTCTCTGTCCTGAGCTACCTCTCTGTCCTGAGCTACCTCTCTGTCCTGAGCTACCTCTCTGTCCTGAGCTACCTCTCTGTCCTGAGCTGTCTCCTCAATTTAGTGGGGACCTTGGTGAGGATTCCTAGGCCAAGGTCGGGGGCGAGGGTTGCCACTCAAAGGACGCTAAGGAGGGGGACAAAGACACCGCGGACAGATGCCCACCCAGACCCTCCCCTTGAGTTTTAGGGGTGCGTTCGGAGTCCGCACCTCAGGAGGGGGGTACTGACCATAGTGCTTATGTGTTTTGCTTGTTTTAGTGTTGGTCAGGACGTGAGCTGGGTGGGCATTCTATGTTGTGTGTCTAGTTTGTCTGTTTCTGTGTTCGGCCTAATATGGTTCTCAATCAGAGGCAGCTGTCAATCGTTGTCCCTGATTGAGAATCATATATAGGTGGCTTGTTTTGTGTTGGGATTTTGTGGGTGGTTGTTTCCTGTCTCTGTGTTTTGTCTGCACCAGAAAGGACTGTATCGGTAAGCCACGTTTGTTATTTTGTAGTTTTGTAAGTGTTCACGTTTTCGTCTGTCATTAAATATGTTGAACACGGAATACGCTGCGTCTTGGTCCGATCCCTTCTACAACTCCTCTTCAGACGAAGAGGAGGAAGGCTGCCGTTACAATATCAAGCATTTTCTACATTAAATTATTTCTTAATTCATAGCAAACTTCGAATTTCATTAGGATCTGGCTGCAACATGCACGGTTTATCTAATCTAATAATTGTTTTATGAATCTGATGTGTTAAACGGTGGTGACAACAATTATATATTTACAGTAGCCTAGCATTAGATTATACAGCATAAGAATCATCTATGGATAATATACTAGGATATGTCTTTGGACATGAGAGGGAGGTTTTGAAGAGCAAAATGAAAGACGTGATGATGCACAGTGGCATCATTTTTGTCCAAATAACTGTACAATGGCCAATCGGTAGTTATTTAGTTATTTCGCTAGTTATTTATATAGTTAGTTAATTAGGGGTCAGAGGCAGAACAGCTCATTGCTCTAGTCTGGTCTAATAATGCTCTCTGCTTCAAAGGGTTGGGATACACCTCTCAGCAACACCAGTAAAGGCCTTTAGAGTTATTCCAAATGAAGGCTACTGTACAGCATGTGTTTGGCTGTAATCATGAATGTTAAGAAAACTGTAATGATATAAAGCAAGAGCTACAGAAAAATACCCTATGTCTCTCAGATTAGATATAGCCTGCTGTGTTGTCTGATGGCTTTATCAACAAAGGTTAGGTCTTCTCCAGAAGTCACAAAGATCACTGGGCTCAGGCTGTGGAGTGAAAAGGGCTGTGTATGTAACAGGGTTGGTTATGTTTCCACTTGCCACTGCAGAAATATGTATGCTATGTTTATGTATTCCTATTGGTTGGTCAAATTTACATATCAGTAAGGTGTTATGCCATTCGTCATGCTTGCAGATGGGGGCAAATCCCGAACATCAATTATTCCCAGTCTGAAATACTGTATTGTATTTTCATATTTAGAGAGTGTGTACGAGTTCACAGTGTACAGTGCATTTGGAAAGTATTCGGAACCCATTTTTCCACATTTTGTTACATTACAGCCAAATTCTAAATGGATTAAATTGTTTTTTCCCCCCCTCATCAATCTACACACAATACCCTTTAATGACAAAGCAAAAACACGTGTTTTTTACATTTTAGCACATTTATAAAAATGTTTAAACCGAAATACCACATTTACATAAGTATTCAAGCCCTTTACTCAGTACTTTGTTAAAGCACCTTTGGCAGTGATTACAGCCTTAAGTCTTCTTGGGTACGATGCTACAAGCTTGGCACACCTGGATTTGGGGAGTTTCTCCTATTCTTCTCTGCAGACCCTCTGTCGGTTTGGATGGGGAGCGTCACTGCACAGCTATTTTCAGGTCTCTCCAGAGATGTTAGATCCGGTTCAAGTCTGGGCTCTGGCTGGGCCACTCAAGGACATTCAGAGACTTGTCCCGAAGCCAATCCTGCTTTGTCTTGGCTATGTGCTTAGGGTCGTTGTCCTGTTGGAAGGTGAACCTTCGCCCCAGTCTAAGGACTCTGGAGCAGGGTTTCATCAAGGATCTCTCTGTACTTTGCTCCATTCATCTTTCGATCCTGACTAGCCTCCCAGTCCCTGACGCTGAAAAACATCCCCCACAGCATGATGCTGCCACCACCATGTTTGACCGTAGGGATGGTGCCAGGTTTCCTCCAGACGTGATGCTGTGCATTCAGGCCAAAGAGATCAATTTTGGTTTCATCAGACCAGAGAATCGTGTCCTTTTGGCACCTAAAGCAGGCTGTCATGTGTCATGTTCTCCCATCTCCACAGATTAACTCTGGAGCTCTCTCAGAGTGATCATCAGGTTCTTGGTGACTTCCCTGACCAAGGCCCTTCTCCCCCGATTGCTCAGCTTGGCCAAGCGGCCAGCTCTAGGAAGTGTCTTGGTGGTTCCAAACTTCTTCCATTTAAGAATGATGGAGGCCACTGTGTTCTTGGGAACCTTCAATGTTGCATACATTTTTTGGTACCCTTCCCCAGATCTGTGCCTCAACACAATCCTGTCTCGGAGCTAAACGGACAATTCTTTCGACCTCATGGCTTGGTTTTTGCTCTGACATGCACTGTCAACTGTGGGACCTTATAAAGACAGGTGTGTGCCTTTCAAAATCATGTTGAATCTTTTGAATTTACCACAGGTGTACTCCAATCAAGTTGTAGAAACATCTCAAGGATGATCAATGGAAACAGGATGCACCTGAGCTCAATTTCGGGTCTCATACCAAAGGGTCTGAATACTTATGTAAATAAGTTATTTCTGTTTTGTATCATTTGCAAAAATGTCTAAAAATCTGTTTTTGCTTTGTCATAATGGGGTACTGTTTGTAGATTGACGAGGGACATTTTTTATTTAATCCATTTTAGAATAAGGTTGTAACATAACAAAGTGTGGGGAAAGTCAAGGGGTCTGAATACTTTCTGTCCATGTCCTGATGTAAATATAGTATATGTGTACAGTACCTGTTAGATATTGGGGGAATCCTGGAATGTGCTTTTGTAAGTTATTGCTGTAAGAGCGAGTTAGCTAGCGTGCTCTAATCGTAATGGTCACATTAACTCTCTGCTAATTCACAGTTATTTCCATCCTAACAGACGCAACACAAATATACAGCCATCAACATACTGTTATCCTGCACATCTAATGTGCTTCCTTGTGTCTATCATCAGAATAAACACTAGTCAACGAGGGCCACTGGCTGGGCATTCCTCTCTTTAAAAACACAACGCAAGAGAGTTTGAAGATCACATCTGTTATATGCATGCGACACTTCAGAACTGAATTCCTTCCACTTTAGATTTCCCTGTTCAATCAAGTGGTCTTGATACTTACACCTACAGTGCTGTGTTCAAAGCCTTAAAGTTTATTTCACTCTACACTCTAAGCAGGGATGGGCAACCCCAGTCCTCGCGGGCCTGATTAGTGTCACACTTTTGCCACATGCCCAGCTAACACACCTGACTCCAATAATCCCCTAATTATGATTTTCAGTTTCTGATCTTTCAGCTGTCTTTGCTGGGGATGGGGGAGAAGTGTGATACAACTCCGGCCCCCGAGGACTGGACTTGCCCATCTCTGCTCTAGAGTCACTACCATTGTGCTTTCTGTGGAACTGGTGACACTGCATTCATCGTTTTGAGAAAGTGTTGAGAGGAAAAGTGCACGTCTTAGAGAACACACTATCTACCTGGCTGGCACTCCTCCAACAACAGATGTATCTCTCCCCGTTCCCTCATTCACAGAGGAGAGGATGTGAGTTCCTCTTTTCATCCAAATAGAAACGAGTAGAGTTCAAGCAAAGAATTGGATGCAGCAAGCAGCCACTGACGCAAACCAACTCCAATCCCCCTTTCTTTCCCCCTCCTCCTCTCTAATTCTCTCCTTTCTGGATGCCAAGATCCCTCTTGAATTCCTACTTAAAAGAAGGATTAAGTAGTTCTGCTCTCAAATGAATTATACCCCCTGCTGCTGCTTAAAGACAAACACATACTTTCTAGCTACGCCACAGAGAGGACACTGTAACTTCCTGATCAAACACATACAGTAGCACAAGTCTACCTGCTAAGTCTACACCCACGTACATTATTCACCAGACCAGGACACTTTGTTTCTAGAACTGCATTCTCTACATTAGGCTTTTTCATACCACACAAACAGTTTAGAGTTTGGCATCTGATTGCCCTCCTTGTACTCGCTCTCTCTCTCCCAATACTGAGATTACTGATGAGACCTGATGGGCCCTGATCCTGAAAGCTAAACACATAAGCTACATTCTTTAACATCTAACTACCAGACTATTACCAAGACCTTATACTGTTACTGTAGTGGAGGCAGCTAACAAACAGTAGCAGACTGAAGCAGAAACAGAGAGAAGTGATGACAGAGGATGTCAAAGACATAGTGACACCTCCATCCCGAAGACAGAGCAGTCAGAGAAGTGTGACTTGCCAGAATGAGGTAGATATAGGATTAAGGTCGTTCCAATAGGCTTCTGAACTAGCAGATGCAAGCCCAACAAAGCAAACCATTAAGAAACAGTCATGGAAGACAACTTCCATTCAATAGTGTTTATTGCTGTGGCGATTCAGAGACATAGTGCTCCATCATAGACATACTGCTCCGTTCCCTTCCCAACAACATGCTGATGGGAAGGGAAACCGTTGTACACTGTGATAATGTAGCAGGAACAGAAAAGAGGAAAAAATGCCTGAACAGAGTGACATTTCTAAAGGTCATAGTTGTTGCCGAGAGTAACAGAGGGGGGCCTCATGACTGCAGTGACGAAGATATGCTCTACAGTAAAGAGTTCCCTGTCAATGTTGGCTACCGCCGGATCATTTACAGGTTGGCACCTTGTTTCCCTGGTAACCACTGGGCATCTGTGCACAACAGGTGAATAGTGAAAGCACCTTTTCCTCAATCACTGTATTAACAGTGGACTAATGGAAAAAAATACATAAATATCGTTTTTGAGTGGAGTTTCCCCTTAAAGGGCTTATCATCCTATGCCAGGGCCAATTTCTAAATTGAGGAGAGCAAATGGCTTTACACACACACACACACGCACACACACACACACACATGCTCGCACATGCATCCACACCCTGACACTTCTTCAATCATCAGAGTGTGACAGTTGACTTTTCATCTGAAAGCAATTTAAACCACGGTCTTATTGCTGCTTATTGCAGTCACATTTGTAGATGTTTGACGTCCTGCAAACACTGTAAGTCACTGCGTTGAGAACTATTTAGATACAGTGGACACACGTCAACTAGGCCTATAGCGCTATATTCTGTTATCAATAAAAACACTATTTAAAAAGTGTTAATGTCATTACACTGTAAGACTATCTCTTAAATCGTAATTCAAAAGATAATAACTCAGAAGAAAAGTGGATTTAGAGGAAATACATTTTTGTGTGGGTCATATGTGTGTCTGGCCCTTCCACTAGGTCTCAAAGGGCTTTACATATGGCAGTTTGTACAGTTTATCAGTCACCTGGGTGCTGCACCAGAGCTTCCTGAAACACAATTGTGAGGATCAATCTCATCCTGCTTAATGAGGAGTATAATTTCAGTCATACTGCTGATCCTGGTATGAAAAACAGTTATCCAGGCTGGTGTGTGTGCATGTGCGTGTGTGTGCGCATGTGTGTTTGTGTGTGTGTGGGCAGTGTGAGAGAGTATGTGTTTATTTGTCTTCCTGTTTCCTGTTTGGTTTACATTGTGTGTGGGCATCTCAGCAAAACCTGTTGCCAGGTTACATAGTTACAGTTAACTGTCTGCCTTTAGGATTGAAAAGAGGCTATGAGAATATTTATTTAAAGATTGTGAAGGAACATGGATGTCAAACCTCCTCATTCTGTAATGAATCTATATGACACTAGCATAATCTACTTTGAAAAGCTGGGAAACTCACAGCCCACATTAGGGATGTGCGGGTTGACTCATAACCTGCAGTCCCCGCGGTTATATCTGCAGTGAGGGCAAGTTTAGGGTCAAGAAATATTGTGTGGATGAGGGGCGGTGGATGAGGGGCGGTGGGATAAAGAGAAAACAATGCATAAAAAAATCCATAAATGTATAATTCCTGTGCAATTCATATCTATAAACTACATTGATGTTTTTCTTTCATAATTTGTATTTGGCGTTAGTGCATAGCCTAATCCTAAATAGGGCCTAACTGTACGCTCGCCAAATACACAGCAATTGCCAAATGCTTTTGGGAACTTGGGCAGAAAAAGTTAACGTCGATCCAATCAGGCAAAAATGACAATGTCGTTGTTTAAAGAGAAAAGCTGTGAAATGAAGGGCAGAAAAAAAGTAGGAGGGCCAGAACAGTAGCCTGATGTTTAGGAAAGATTTGGTGAAGTGGTAACAGTATGTATGATGCATGTATGATACAGTATGTATGATGATTGTGAGGCACTATATACATTTGACAGTCACAAGATGGGGACTTCAAAATGGTACGTTAATGTAACTGTACTGTTCAGATGGGTTAAATGGAATAGTAGCCTGGAATCTGGACACTGACTGTAGGTCTATAACCTCTCACAGAGCCTAATATAATATAAACTCCTGCACAATTAAGCATTTCTTGCAGTAAAATGCTACATCAAATGTAGGTTTTGACTCAGTAACAGAAGTGGAGAAATAGGATTAATTTCTTTCAGCATGCTGAAGGTATTTCAACCACATAAAATATGTATCCAAGCTGACAGGACATCTTATTAGTAACATGTTGGGTCGTTTTCACAGCTTTTAATTTCCATAAAAACAGTCAAACTTATGTAATTTAGAAATGTTTTATTTAAGTTATTGCATTTACTCCCCGGCCCCTAAACGTCTTCGCTGCGGAAGAGAAGTAGAGATGAGCGAACTTTACCAATGTCAACTAGATTGAAGCATTCAGTCTGATTTACTTAACACCCGAAGTTCCGCTCAGGTAATCCTAACCATAAATTAACAGCATTCTCATCATACTGCAGGCCCGCAACAGGTAACCCTCATTGACTCATTTTAATCCATGTCCTCACTCAAAGCATAGGCCCAATGGTACTGTTATAGACAATCTTGTATCTATACCAATTCAAGCTAGCCCTATGTAATTTTCAAATAAGGGGTTACCAACTGACCATAGTATGCTTGTATTAGAGATTCCGTCTGATCTAAAATCCCGCAGCTGCGGCATTGGACTGATTCATGTAGATGGCAGAAATTTGATCTCAAAAATATATTTTATTATAACTCTGGCCTCTCAAACCAACGTGGACATTCTGGTAATATTACTGAAACTTGGCTAAATAAGACTGTGCTGGATACTGATACAGTTGAAGTCGGAAGTTTACATATACTTAGGTTGGAGTCATTAAAACTCCATTTTCAACCGCTCCACAAATTTCTTGTTAACAAACTATAGTTTTGGCAAGTCGGTTAGGACATCTACTTTGTGCATGACACAAGTAATTTTTCCAATAATAGTTTACAGACAGATTATTTCACTTATAATTCACTGCATCACAATTCCAGTGGGTCAGAAGTTTACATACACTAAGTTGACTGTGCCTTTAAACAGCTTGGAAAATTCCCCAAAAGTATGTCATGGCTTTAGAAGCTTCTGATAGGCTAATTTACATAATTTGAGTCAATTGGAGGTGTACCTGTGGATGTATTTCAAGGCCTACCTTCAAACTCAGTGCCTCCTTGCTTGACATCATGGGAAAATCTAAAGAAATCAGCCAAGACCTAAAAAAAAAAATTGTAGACCTCCACAAATCTGGTTCATCCTTGGGAGCAATTTCCAAACGCCTGAAAGTACCATGTTCATCTGTACAAACAATAGTACGCAAGTATAAACTCTTGGGACCACGCAGCTGTCATGCCGCTCCTAGAGATGAACGTACTTTGGTGCGAAAAGTGCAAATCAATCCCAGAACAACAGCAAAGGACATTGTGAAGATGCTGGAGGAAACCAAATCCAAGATGGCGTAGCAGTCAGGCGTCTTTGTCTTCGTCTTGTCGTGTCCCGTGTATATATCTTTTAAAATATTTTTTCTTCGCATATATTTCTTTATATTTTTCTTAACCTCAACTTCAACATACTCTCCTGCAACTAGCCTCACCCAATGTGGTATGGATCTGCTATTTTCTATATTTTAGAACCGGAACCCCCAACAGAAGCTAGCCAGCTAACTAGCTACGAGCTAGTAGTCAGTTAGCCACTGCTAGTGGTCATCAGCTAACCTTTAGCCCGGACAACTCCTGCCAGTCTGCACAGCGCGATTCAACTCTGAGCATATCGGACTTCTTCTTCTCCGTATCTCCGGAATCCTACCGCAAGCTCTGAACCGTTTCACCTGGATAATCGCAGCTAGCTAGCTGCTATCCGAGTGGCTACTCCTGGCTAACGTCTCTGTCCCGTAGCAAGCACCAATTAATCTGGAGCTAGCCTATGCTAGGCCCATCTCCCGGCTAGCTGAAGAGGTTCATCAGCCACTCCTTGGGCTACAATACCTATTTTGCCAATTGGCCTGGACCCCTTTTACTGTCGATACGGAGAACCGCCGATTCATCAAGACTGGACTACCGACGTAACCCGCCCAAGGGGGCTTTTCAGCAGGCTCCTCCGTCGCGACGTCAACCTGAATGCCCATCTGCTAGCCTGTTAGCCGCGACTCGCTAGCTGTCTAGAGCATTTCGGACTGTTAGCTGAAGAGGTCCATCAGCCAATTTATTGGGCTACTATACCTATTTTGCCAGTTGGCCTGGACCCTTTTACTACACGGAGCCCTACTGATCCATCACGACTGATCTGCCGACGTAACCGCACGAGGGGGCTACAACAGACTTCTTCCGTCGCGACGTCCCTCTAAGGCCCTTCTGCTAGCCTGCTATCCCCGGCCCACTAGCTGTCTGAATCGCCTTGTCTCCAGCCCACCTAGCTACTCACTGGACCATATGATCATTCAGCTACGCATGCCTCTCCCTAATGTCAATATGCCTTGTCCATTGCTGTTTTGCTCAGTGATTCCTGTCTTATTTCACTGTAGAGCCTCCAGCCTTGCTCAATATGCCTTAGCTAACCCTTTTGTTCCACCTCCCACACATGCGGTGATCTCACCTGGTTTAAATGGTGTCTCTAGAGATAATACCTCTCTCATCGTCACTCAATGCCTAGGTTTACCTCCACTGTACTCACATCCTACCATACCTTTGTTTGTACATTATGCCTTGAATCTATTCTACCACGCCCAGAAACCTGCTCCTTTTACTCTCTGTTCCGAACGCACTAGACGGCCAGTTCTTATAGCCTTTAGCCGTATCCTTATCCTACTCCTCCTCTGTTCCTCTGGTGATGTAGAGGTGAATCCAGTCCCTGCAGTGCCTAGCTCCACTCCCATTCCCCAGGCACTCTCATTTGTTGACTTCTGTAACAGTAAAAGCCTTGGTTTCATGCATGTTAACATTAGAAGCCTCCTCCCTAAGTTTGTTTTATACACTGCTTTAGCACACTCTGCCAACCCGGATGTCCTAGCCGTGTCTGAATCCTGGCTTAGGAAGGCCACCAAAACCCCTGAAATTTCCATCCCTAACTATAACATTTTCCGACAAGATAGAACTGAAAAAGGGGGCGGAGTTGCAATCTACTGCAGAGATAGCCTGCAGAGTTCTCTCTTACTATCCAGGTCTGTGCCCAAATTATTTGAGCTTCTACTTTTAAAAATCCACCTTTCCAGAAACAAGTCTCTCACTGTTGCCGCTTACTATAGACCACCTTCTGCCCCCTGGTGTGCCACGGACACCATATGTGAATTGATTGCCCCCTCATCTATCTTCAGAGCTCGTGCTGTTAGGTGACCTAAACTGGGACATGCTTAACACCCCGGCCATCCTACAATCTAAGCTAGATGCCCTCAATCTCACACAAATTATCAATGAACCTACCAGGTACAACCCCAAATCCATAAGCACGGGCACCCTCATAGATATCATCCTAACCAACCTGCCCTCCAAATACACCTCTGCTGTCTTCAACCAGGATCACAGCGATCACTGCCTCTTTGCCTGCGTCCGTAATGGGTCTGCGGTCAAACGACCACCCCTCATTACTGTCAAACGCTCCCTAAAACACTTCAGCGAGCAGGCCTTTCTGATCGACCTGGCCCGGGTATCCTGGAAGGATATTGACCTCATTCCGTCAGTAGAGGATGGCTGGTTATTCTTTAAAAGTGCTTTCCTCACCATCTTAAATAAGCATGCCCCATTCAAAAAATGCCCCATGCCCCATGTCACCAAAGCCCCATATACTACCCACCACTGCGACCTGTGTGCTCTCGTTGGCTGGCCCTCGCTTCATATTCATCGCCAAACCCACTGGCTCCAGGTAATCTATAAGTCTTTGCTAGGTAAAGCCCCGCCTTATCTCAGCTCACTGGTCACCATAGCAGCATCCACCCGTAGCACGCGATCCAGCAGGTATATTTCACTGGTCACCTCCAAAGCCAATTCCTCATTTGGCCGCCTTTCCTTCCGGTTCTCTGCTGCCAATGACTGGAACAAATTGCAAAAATCACTGAAGCTGGAGACTCATATCTCCCTCACTAACTTTAAGCACCAGCCGTCAGAGCAGCTCACAGATCACTGCACCTGTACATAGCCTATCTGTAAATAGCCCATCCAACTACCTCCTCTCCATACTGTTATTTATTTATTTATTTTGCTCCTTTGCACCCCAGTATCTCTACTTGCACATTAATCTTCTGCACATCTATCACTCCAGTGTTTAATTGCTAAATTGTAATTATTTCTCCACTATGGCCTATTTATTACCTTACCTCCCTTATCTTACCTCATTTGCACAAACTGTACATAGACTTTTTCTATTGTGTTACTGACTGTATGTTTGTTTATTCCATCTGTAACTCTGTGTTGTTGTTTGTGTTACACTGCTTTGCTTTATCTTGGTCAGGTCGCAGTTGTAAATGAGAATTTGTTCTCAACTAGCCTACCTGGTTAAATAAAGGGGGAATAAAAAATAAATAAATACAAATAAAAAACAGATACAAAAGTATCGATATCCACAGTAAAACAAGTCCTATATCGACATAACCTGAAAGGCCGCTCAGCAAGGAAGAAGCCACTGTCCAAAACCGCCATAAAAAAGCCAGACTACGGTTTGCAACTGCACATGGGGACAAAGATCGTACTTTTTGGAGAAATGTCCTCTGGTCTGATGAAACAAAAATAGAACTGTTTGGCCATAATGACCATTGTTATGTTTGGTGGAAAAAGGGGAGGCTTGCAAGCCGAAGAACACAATCCCAACCGTGAAGCACGGGGGTGGCAGCATCATGTTGTGGGAGTGCTTTGCTGCAGGAGGGACTGGTGTACTTCGCAAAATAGATGGCAAAATGGCTTAAGGACAACAAAGTCAAGGTATTGGAGTCGGCCAACTCCGTCAGGAGGAATGGGCCAAAATTCACCCAACTTATTGTGGGAAGCTTGCGGAAGGCTACCCGAAACAGTTGACCCAAGTTAAACAATTTAAAGGCAATGCTACCAAATACTCATTGAGTGTATGTAAACTTCTGACCCACGGGGAATGTGATGAAAGAAATAAAAGCTCAAATAAATCATTCTCTCTACTATTATTCTGACATTTCACATTCTTAAAATAAAATGGTGATCCTAACTGACCTAAGACAGGGAATTTTTACTTGGATTAAATGTCAGAAATTGTGAAAAACTGAGTTTAGATGTATTTGGCTAAGGTGTAGGTAAACTTCCGACTTCAACTGTATGTGTCTAGCTGGTTATTGTAATGGGGTGCATGCTGGTGGCAGGGAAGTCAGGCGCAGGAGAACAAAATTGGTATAAACAGAGTTATTTAATAAATGCTTACAAACTCCGAAAACCAACATACAAAATAAAGAAAGTGGGTAAAAACCCATCGCACGCCATAACATACTTGGCACCAATACATACAACGAACAATTCCCGACAAGGACATGGGGGAAAACAGAGGGAAAATATACAACATGTAATTTAGGGAATTGAAACCAGGTGAGTGTGAAAACAAGACAAACAAATGGAACATGAAAAATGGATCGGCGATGGCTAGAAGACCGTTGACGTCGACCGCCGAACACTGCCCGAACAAGGAGAGGAACCGACTTCGGAAGAAGTCGTGAAAGTTATAATGTTTTTAGATCTGACAGAGTTGGTAGAGGTGGCGATGTCCCCAAGAGCAACTTAAATGTTTCTGTATCTCTCACTACCTCTGCCCCTAAGCAATTTTAATGTCTAGTCCTACATTTGGGCCTTAGTAATAATGCCCAACTTACGCTAGTGGGACTTTATCACCCTCCCTCTGCCTCAACATGTGCTCTTAGCCAATTGTCTGACTTGCTATCTAAGTAAGCTAAATCTGAATTATTAGTTTTGGATGATCTTAATCTGGATTTGTTGATCCCAGCTTCTGATAGGCTGAAAGACATCTGCACTGAGTAAAATCTAACTCAGCTGATAACTGAACCAACCCACCCCAACTTTAAACACCATGAAAAATGTCCTCTCTTAGATATTATTTTGACAAATACAACCAATGGAATTTTTGCTAATGAGTTCAGTGACCATTGTCATGTTGCCTGCATAAGTTATGCAAAGCTACCTAAATCTCGCACTCGCATTATTCCAAAAACAAATTATAGGAATTTCAATGAGCAACAATTCTTGTCTGATCTAGTATTGTGTGAATTGGGGGTTGTGTCAGATATTGTAAATTGTTTAACTTCTTTGCTCAACTCTATTTCAGATAAGCATGCTCTGTTCAAGAATCTAAGGGTAAGGGATAAAGTTATCAGAGAAACTTCAGGAGAGAAATGTATCTTGGGATGAGGCTGACTGATTCTACGTCTGACTGGCAATTATTCTGACGCTTGAGAAATGGCTCTCCCTGGTTCCAAAAGCAAAATAAACATACTTTTTGAACTGTGTATCTGAGAATTGTGGGAATCCAGCCGGTGTAACTGCTAAACTGCTTTCTGACTGTACTGCATGCTTGTAGTGGGTTTACTAACGCGTTAGTTCTAGTAGCTACAGTGGGGAGAACAAGTATTTGATACACTGCCGATTTTGCAGGTTTTCCTACTTACAAAGCATGTAGAGGTCTGTAATTTTTATCATAGGTACACTTCAACTGTGAGAGACGGAATTTAAAACAAAAATCCAGAAAATCACATTGTATGATTTTTAAGTAATTAATTCGCATTTTATTGCATGACATAAGTATTTGATCACCTACCAACCAGTAAGAATTCCGGCTCTCACAGACCTGTTAGTTTTTCTTTAAGAAGCCCTCCTGTTCTCCACTCATTACCTGTATTAACTGCACCTGTTTGAACTCATTACCTGTATAAAAGACACCTATCCACCCACTCAATCAAACAGACTCCAACCTCTCCACAATGGCCAAGACCAGAGAGCTGTGTAAGGACATCAGGGATAAAATTGTAGACCTGCACAAGGCTGGGATGGGCTACAGGACAATAGGTAAGCAGCTTGGTGAGAAGGCAACAACTGTTGGCGCAATTATTAGAAAATGGAAGAAGTTCAAGATGACGGTCAATCACCCTCGGTCTGGGGCTCCATGCAAGATCTCACCTCGTGGGGCATCAATGATCATGAGGAAGGTGAGGGATCAGCCCAGAACTACACGGCAGGACCTGGTCAATGACCTGAAGAGAGCTGGGACCACAGTCTCAAAGAAAACCATTAGTAACACACTACGCCGTCATGGATTAAAATCCTGCAGCCCACGCAAGGTCCCCCTGCTCAAGCCAGCGCATGTCCAGGCCCGTCTGAAGTTTGCCAATGACCATCTGGATGATCCAGAGGAGGAATTGGAGAAGGTCATGTGGTCTGATGAGACAAAAATAGAGCTTTTTGGTCTAAACTCCACTCGCCGTGTTTGGAGGAAGAAGAAGGATTAGTACAACCCCAAGAACACCATCCTAACCGTGAAGCTTGGAGGTGGAAACATCATTCTTTGGGGATGCTTTTCTGCAAAGGGGACAGGACGACTGCACCGTATTGAGGGGAGGATGGATGGGGCCATGCATCGCGAGATCTTGGCCAACAACCTCCTTCCCTCAGTAAGAGCATTGAAGATAGGTCGTGGCTGGGTCCTCTAGCATGACAACGACCCGAAACACACAGCCAGGGCAACTAAGGAGTGGCTCCGTAAGAAGCATCTCAAGGTCCTGGAGTGGCCTAGCCAGTCTCCAGACCTGAACCCAATAGAAAATCTTTGGAGGGAGCTGAAAGTCCGTATTGCCCAGCGACAGCCCCGAAACCTGAAGGATCTGGAGAAGGTCTGTATGGAGGAGTGGGCCAAAATCCCTGCTGCAGTGTGTGCAAACCTGGTCAAGAACTACAGGAAACGTATGATCTCTGTAATTGCAAACAAAGGTTTCTGTACCAAATATTAAGTTCTGCTTTTCTGATGTATCAAATACTTATGTCATGCAATAAAATGCAAATTAATTACTTAAAAATCATACAATGTGATTTTCTGGATTTTTGTTTTAGATTCCGTCTCTCACAGTTGAAGTGTACCTGTGATAAAAATTACAGACCTCTACATGCTTTGTAAGTAGGAAAACCTGCAAAATCGGCAGTGTATCAAATACTTGTTCTCCCCACTGTATGTATGACAATGATGTAGGCTATGTGTAGCAGCTTGAAAAGGTTTTTCGCCCTGTCACAGACAGCTGGTGTTTTGTGCACTAAAGTCCCCAAATGATGGGAAAACATGAGAAGAGGAGAGCACGTAGATAGTTGCGAGAAGGAATTATATATACAGTACAAGGAGCAAAGTGATCATGACGTTTTTACTGTATATGGCTGCTATGAAAGTGAACTGTGTTCGCGTGTCATCAGGGGTCTATTCATTCCACCGATTCTGTTGAAAAACTTTTATTAATCGGAAGCAAAAAGAAAGAAACAGGGATAAACATACCTGAATTTGTCCAATAGAAACTCTCATTTGTAACTGTAGGACTAATGATTACACCCTAGATCAGCTAGACGCAGGCAAGAGTGTGCAAGGTGGTATTGAATGTGTCACTCTCTGTCACCTTGATTACTCAAACTTCTCTCAACCTGTGCACCTACAGCACGTTGTAAACTTTCATTCATAGGCTAGGTTGTAGCAACCTCATGATGGGTACAGGGAAAATATGAGAATCATGTAGTAGCCTAAACCTATTGATGTTATATTGAGCTGGGTGAATGGAATATGAATGACAGTCATCCAATATGCTGTAATAGAAATAAGGCCATGCTCATGAAGCACAAATTAAATGGCACCGGCCGCCACTGCTTTGGTCCCATAACAGATGGACATTTGTAGTGCTTTTAATAACCACTTCGCCTCAGCGGGCCACCTATTTGATAAAATAGCTTCTGAAAACTGATTCCAGTAGAGGGAGTCATTCATGGACCTCAAGCCAGGTTGCAGAGAAAGATACATTCCTAGCTACACTTCCCTCATTTTCATTTCAACCATTTCATGTCCATGATGTACTAAGTGCCTTATTGAAGATCAAGGTAAAAAAAAATATGAACTGGGGATGACACACTTGATCCCTTTTAGCTGCAGATTTCTGCCCCACTTACTGCAGAATCACTAAGCTATATTTTTTACTTGACAATTGTTTCTGTGGTTATCCTCAGTCCTCCCCCAACACAAAGGGGGAGATCATTCTGACTTCGCTAACTACCGTCCAATTTCCAAGTTCTTGCCTTGCCAAAGTTTTAGAGTCCCTGGCCAACTCTCAGCTTAGAACTTGTTTGGTGCTCATTAAGAATATAATGACAATTAAATCTGGTGTTAGACCTGGGCATAGCACTGTTTCAGTGGCTACACTTGTCTTAGATGATGTCCTATATTGTTTAGACCATAAAAATCATTGTGCTGCTTTATTTATTCACCTATTGAAGGCATTTGATATGGTTGACCATTCCTTACCTGTTCAAACGTTGGTCTGAAATAGGCCTAGATCAGGCAACTTGCAATTCGTTCAAGAACTGTCTAACGGCATGACACAATGTGTGCTTACTGACGATATCAAATGTAGTTTCCGCAATATTACGAAAGGTGTGCCACAGGGGTAGAATTTGGGCCCTGTTCTCTTCACTATTTAAACAAATAATATTGGTCTACCTGTTAACACCTGTAACATTCATCTCTACACAGATAATACAGTTACTTACTCCTGTGCCCCCTCAGTACAGCAGGTCATTCATTACCTTCAAAATGGTTTTGACTCAATTAAAAAATTGCTTTCTGATTGTAAACTAGTGTTAAATGCTAATAAAACCAAATGTATCTTGTTCTCTAGGTCTCGTAATATTGACCCTGAGGACCTGAGTATTTGCACATTAAAGGGAGCCAAAATTCAGCAAGTTCCACATGATAAGTACTTGGGTATTTGGATAGACGATAAGCTCTCTTTTAAAACACACATTGAAAAACAGACAAAACAGCTGAGAATTAAGATTAGGTTCCAGAAATAAATTCTACCTTACTTTGGAAAGTATATTTTACAATTACAGACGCTCTTTTCCAGAGCAACTGAAAAGAGCAATTAGGGTTAAGTGACTTTCTCAAGGGCACATCGAATGATGTTTCACTTAGTCGGCGCAGAATCATCTCAGGGAATCGAACCAGTGACCAAATGCTCTCAACTGCCAGGCTACCTGCCACCCTAGAAGGAAGATTGTTCAAGCAACGCTCCTCCCATTACTTGATTATGGTGATATCATCTACACGCAAGCCACAGCCTCTGCTTTAAAACCGTGACATTCAGTCTATCATTCAGCACTGCGTTTTACTACTAGGGACAATTTTCGTACACATCACTGCATTTTGTGTAGTTGGCTGGGAGTCTCTGACTACCAGAAGGGCCTAGCATTAGCTACTTTTTGCAAATGAAGCGACTCCCCCACTAACTCAGCTCATGTATTGACTGGAGATTCAGCCATTTTCAGACACGCTCTCTGGACTGGCTGCTTCTGGAGGTTCTGCAGGTCTCCACTGAGCTGGGGGAAATGTTTTAGTTTTAATGCCCCCAGCTCGTGGAATAACCTTCAGGCCACCTTGAAGTTAGACTCAGTGGACTCCATTGGCCAGTTTAAGGGAGGTGATACGTGAGAGTTGTGTTTGTTGTGATTCATCTGGTTGTATGTATTGTATTGATATGATGTATTGTTTGTTCATGTTCACATGGCTCCCTTGCAGATGAGTCGCTGGTCTCAATGGTGACCCACCCAGCCATTTATGACATTATTTTGGTGAGCAAGGGTTTATTTAGTATACTAGGGCAACAAGTAGACTAATGACAGAAGAGAAGCTGCATGTAGGCTATTTAATTATAGACAAATTGACCAACAAATAGCCTACCAAAATGTTGGAAATTATAAGCAGAAACATAGGCCAATCTAAAAGGCCTGTCAATAAATCCCTCTGCCATCTCTAACTGTACAGCACATTTCCTATTTGCAGGTTGGGGTCGGGTGCTGACCTCAGGTTTTCACATCATCACATACAGTCGGGCGGTTACAGATGGCTTATTAGCAGTTGTGGGCTGGTGCAGGTGAACAAACAGCTGACCAGCGCATCACTAGCCCACATCCACCATATTGCATTGTGTGTCATAAATACAAAACCATATGTATATATAACAATATTGACAGTCATGGCAAGAACAACTGTATTTGTTAGAATAATTATATACATTGGTCTACAGATTACATAGTGAAAGTTAAATGGTTCAGGATATGTATTATACACACAGCTCAGACCCATTATCAAGGTTGTGGTACTACATTCTATCTCAATTCCAAATGCTGATTGAGGAAATCAATCAAAATTTGATATCAGTTTCACTGACAATCTGAACTGTTCCACCCACACAGACAGTGTGGTGAAGAAGGTGCAACAATGCCTATTCAACCTCAGGAGGCTGAAGAAATTCGGGTTGAACCCTAAGACCATCAAACAGATGCACAATTGAGAGCATCCTGTCGGGTTGTAACACCACCTGGTACGGCGACTGCACCACCCGCAACTGCAGGGCTCTTGAGAGGGTGGTGCAATCTGCCCAACGAATCACCGGGGCACACTGCCTGCCATCCAGGAAACCTACAGCACCCGCTGTCACAGGAAGGCCAAAAAGATCAACAAGGATATCAACCACCCGAGCCACGGCCTGTTCACCCCGCTATCATTCAGAAGGCGAGGTCAGTACAGGTGCATCAAAGCTGGGACCGAGAGACTGAAAAACAGCTTATATCTCAAGGCCATCAGACTGTTAAATAGCCATCATGAGCCGGCTACCACCCGGCTACTCAACCCTGCACCTTAGAGGCTGCTGCCCTATATACATAGACATGGAATCACTGGCCTCTTTAATAATGGAAGACTAGTCACTTTAATAATGTTTACATACTGCTTTACTCATCTCATATGTATATACTGTATTCTATTCTACTGTATTTTAGTCCATGCCACTCCGACATTGCTCGTTCTAATATATTTCTTAAATCCATTCTTTTACTTTTACATTTGTGTATTGCTGTGAATTGTTAGATACTACTGCACTGTTATCAGAGCTATCAGAGCCACCGCTCACACTGCAAACACACACACATTGTAAACAACGCAACACTGCAAACACACACACATTGTAAACAACGCAACACTGCAAACACACACACATTGTAAACAACGCAACACTGCAAACACACACACATTGTAAACAACGCAACACTGCAAACACACACACATTGTAAACAACGCAACACTGCAAAAAACAGGGCAAACACGGCACACGACACAGCCAAATGAAGTTCTATAAATAGACCTTCTGACAGGTAGAGGAGGATCTGCTGCTGAACGAGTGTCAATACAAGGAGGTGGGAGAGAGAGAGAGTGAGCGAGAGAGAGGGAGAGAGAGAGAGAACGCTGATGGAATGCAATTTAGGTCCCCCCAAAGTGATATTCTGCCACCCCCTCTTTAATTCTAGTTTCAACAAAATACGTTTCTACCACGCTCTCAGCCATTTAGCATCACCAAGACTTAAAAATAACTGTTCTTGGCACAAGATGGAGGGAAAGTTGGAGCATAACTAATGAAATTACAGTTAATGAAAATGTACGCTTAATCCAGTGTAAACTAATAACCTCAGCAAAAAAATAAACGTCTTCTCACTGTCAACTGCGTTTATTTTCAGCAAACTTAACATGTGTAAACATTTGTATGAACATAAGATTCAACAACTGAGACGTAAACTGAACAAGTTCCACAGACATGTGACTAACAGAAATGGAATAATGTGTCCCTGAACAAAGGGGGGGTCAAAATCAAAAGTAACAGTCAGTATCTGGTGTGGCCACCAGCTGCATTAAGTACTGCAGTGCATCTCCTCCTCATGGACTGCACCAGATGTGCCAGTTCTTGCTGTGAGATGTTACCCCACTCTTCCACCAAGGCACCTGCAAGTTCCCGGACATTTCTGAGGGGAATGGGCCTAGCCCTCACCCTCCGATCCAACAATGGGATTGAGATCTGGGCTCTTCGCTGGCCACGGCAGAACACTGCCTGTCTTGCAGGAAATCACGCACAGAATGAGCAGTATGGCTGGTGGCATTGTCATGCTGGAGGGTCATGTCAGGATGAGCCTGAGGAGGAGGGGTACCACATCAGGGAGGAGAATGTCTTCCCTGTAACGCCCAGCGTTGAGATTTCCTGCAATGACAACAAGCTCAGTCCGATGATGCTGTGACACACCGCCCCAGACCATGACGGACCCTCCACCTCCAAATCGATCCCGCTCCAGAGTACAGGCCTCGGTGTAACGCTCATTCCTTCGACAATAAACGCGAATCCGACCATCACCCCTGGTGAGACAAAACCACGACTCGTCAGTAAAGAGCAATTTTTGCCAGTCCCGTCTGGTCCAGCGACGGTGGGTTTGTGCCCATAGGCGACGTTGTAGCCGGTGATGTCTGGTGAAGACCTGCCTTACAACAGGCCTACAAGCCCCCAGTCCAGCCTCTCTCAGGCTATTGCGGACAGTCTGAGCACTGATGGAGGGATTGTGCGTTCCTGGTACAACTCGGGTAGTTTCTGTTACCATCCCGTACCTGTCCCTCAGATGTGATGTTCGGATGTACCGATCCTATGCAGTTGTTGTTACACATGGTCTGCCACTGCGAGGACGATCAGCTGTCCGTCCTATCTCCCTGTAGCACTGTCTTAGGCGTGTCACAGTACGGACCTCGCAATTTATTGACCTGGCCACATCTGCAGTCCTCATGCCTCCTTGCAGCATGCCTAAGGCACATTCACACAGATGAGCAGGGACCTGGGCATCTTTCTTTAAGGTGCTTTTCAGAGTCAGTACAAAGGCCTTTTAGTGTCCTAAGTTTTCATAACTGTGACCTAAATTGGCAACCGTCTGTAAGCTGTTAGTGTCTTAATGACCATTCCACAGGTGCGTGTTCATTAATTGTTTATGGTTCATTGAACAAGCATGGGAAACAGTGTTTAAACCTTTTACAATGAAGATCTATGAAGTTATTTGGATTTTTACAAATGATCTTTGAAAGACAGGGTCCTGAAAAAGGGACGCTTCTTTTTTTGCAGAGTATTTAGAATTTATTATACAATAGAAAAAATTCACAAATTTTACTGCACAACGGCAGAGTCATGTAACAAGTGTAAAACGAATAATGTCTCAATAATCCATGCTTTCTGGGAATGCTATAATGTTCGTAAATTGTGGGCAGGAATGATCTATGCATATCTGTTATTATCTAAGCATAGTCACTTTAATAACTATACTTACATGTACATACTACCTCAATTACCTCGACACCAGTGCCCCCGCACATTGACTCTGTACCGGTACCCCCTGTATATAGCCCCGCTATTGTTATTTACTGCTGCTCTGTAATTATTTGTTATTCTTATCTCTTACTTTCTTTTAGGTATTTTCTTAAAACTGCATTGTTGGCTAAGGGCTTGTAAGTAAGCATTTCCCTGTAAGGTCTACACATTTTCTATTTTGCACATATATATTTTCTACTTACTTTTAATCCGTCTGTCTGCATATTTCAAGACATGACATAGATGGGTATAGTGAGATACCAATGGGCTGGATGATTCTCTTCTCATCACTTATCTTGAAAAAAACATATACTAAAAACATGGAAATCAACCAATCCACCAACATTGACACAATATAAAAATAATGATTTATTATTGAAATATTGAAATAGCATGGGTGATGAGAAAAACTAATTGATACAATTTAAAGCCACCTGGCCAACAATAATGCAGGAACTAGGGATGGGGGTGTGAGCATGTGGGTCTGGGCAGATGAGATGTAGTCATTGTTTGTGCGTCTGTAAGTTGTTGTTCCTATGTATACGTTTGTATCTGGAGTGAATTAAAAATACAACATTTAAAGGGGAAAAAATATGAGAATAATATGTATACAGTACCAGTCAAAAGTTTGTACACACCTACTCATTCAAGGGTTCTTTATTTTTACTATTTTCTACATTGTAGAATAATAGTGAAGACATCAAAACTATGAAATAACACAAATGGAACCATGTAGTAAGCAAACTGTCACGTCCTGACCTTAGTTCCTTTTTTATGTCTCTATTTTGGTTTGGTCAGGGCGTGAGTTGGGGTGGGCATTCTATGTTTTGTTCTATGTTTTGTATTTCTGTGTGTTTGGCCTGGTATGGTTCCCAATCAGAGGCAGCTGTCTATCGTTGTCTCTGATTGAGAACCATACTTAGGTAGCCTGTTCCCACCTGTGTTTGTGGGTAGTTGTTTCCTGTTTTGTGTTGTGACACCTGAGTATGGTTCTCTTCTACCCATGAACGAGTAGGTGTGTCCAAACTTTTGACTGGTACCATATATACTGGACATATCGTTGCTACTTGTTAAAAGCAGTATCTGGTCAATCTCTCATATGAAAGAAAACAATCCCCATTTCTGAGTGTTTTGATTGGATGAGATTGATAGTAGGGTCAGTTGATTGAGTATCTGAAGCCTAAATGAAGGTGTGATTGCTATAGAAACCTCTCCACCGGTCTGTCACTGTAGTTAGAGAGCAGGTGGCTAACAGGGTTTGTGCCACTCCCAATTTGTGTGGCGCCAGGCAGCTTGACAGAAAATTACCACCAGCTGCATTACCTGACCCCTACCCTCCCTTCATCCTCTGTTCCCCTCGTCTATCCCTGCTGCCCCTCTCCCTTCCCCTCTGCCTCCCCTCGAATAGACTTGCCAATCTAACATTGGCTGGATACAGTGTAGCAATGCAGCTCTCTAAAGCTGAGTGTCATATACTGAGTCGATAGGGATTTAGTCTATCCAGCATTGTTGTGGCTTGGCAGCTGAGTGAACCCAAAGACAACATCAGCTACCAGGATGGAATCAGGGCTTCAACTACTGAACACACAGCAATGACAGTGATACAGCCTGGTGTGAGACAGCCTGGTGTGAGACAGCCTGGTGTGAGACAGAGTTTGTGAGAGTGTGTGTGACAGAGAAAGGGACAGAGAAAGAGAAAGAGTGAGAGAAAGGGATAGAGAGAGAGAGAGAGAGACAGAGAGACAGAGAGAAAGGGGCAGACAGAGCGACAGACAGAAAGGGAAAAAGAGAGACAGCCCACCCTACTAGCATTTTAATAAGGGAGGCAATCCAATTAAGATGCAGCTGCCTCAGATGTTCACAGATCCATCCTTTTATAGATGTCACCACTTGATCATTCTCTAAAGCTGCTTCCAATATCCTGCTCTTTATGAGTGTGTGTGTGTGTGTGTGTGTGTGTATTTGTTGCATACAGTGCACTTGCTTGTTTGTGTATGTGCACGTGAGTGTGTGTCTTGTGTAGGTAGGTGTCTGTTCCCATCCTGATTACCAGTCCTCTCCTCTCTTCCTGACCACTGGGGCTGTCTGCTCTGATTGCATTGATTCTCTGCCATTGTATTGATGTATTGTATTGAGTAATGAATGCTGAGAAATGAGCAACAGCTCTCCTCGTATGAGCTAATTGGTCTGTAACTCCCTTCTCATGGCTTCTTAAGGAAAGTGTGTGTGTGTGTGTGTGTGTGTGTGTGTGTGTGTGTGTGTGTGTGTGTGTGTGTGTGTGTGTGTGTGTGTGTGTGTGTGTGTGTGTGTGTGTGTGTGTGTGTGTGTGTGTGTGTGTGTGTGTGTGTGTGTGTGTGTGTGTGTTGACAGATTGGTGGTTGTATCACCAGGCTGGTCCCTTCTCTTTTCACTCTGTCTGACTCAATCCCCCACTCTCAACATCTCTCTCCCTCTCCCCATCTTCTCCTCCCTCTCTGTCCAGCAACAAAGATATGTGTGTGTGTGTGTGTGCTATGCAGCCTTGGCTGAGCCGAGAGTTGCCTTTAAAGCTCCACACACACATGCACACGCACGCACACACACCCTTGTAGGAGTGCTGCATGGAAGGGACGGAGATGAGGCAAGACGGAGAGTGGGAGAGGGGAAGAGAAAGGGAAAGTAGAAGAGGGAGGGAAAGAATTAGTGTATGCGAGTGGTTGTCAGGGAGATTACAACTCACCACCTACTTGAGAAATGTTAAGATAAATAAAAAATGGACAGAAGAGGTTTGTGGGGAAATGACAGTTGTGTGATGGTGAAGACAGTCACTCCATCATGTGAATGTGATAAGACACATCTCTGGTGTATCCCTGGTGGATTAAACCTGACATTTTACAAACCACAGATCTCATCTTAAACACAGGCGGCAGGTAGCCTAGTCGTTAGTGCGTTGGGCCAGTAACCGGAAGGTTGCTGGATCGAATCCCCGACAAGGTAAAAATCTGTCATTCTACCCCTGAGCAAGGCAGTTAACCCACTGTTCCCCAGGTGCCGTGGATGTCAATTAAGGCAGCCCCCTGCACCTCTCTGATTTAGAGGGGTTGGGTTAAATGTGGAAGACACATATCAGTTGAATACATTCAGTTGGACAACTGGATTATCCCCTTTCCCCCTACAGCTGTCTGTGTCTGGGAGTTGAAGCCTTGAGCACCAGAGCTGCTATTGTAGTTCCCATCTAAACCCTGCAGTGCTGTGTGTTATTGATTGACTGCAGTTAATGTCACTCAGGAGAGACTTAGTCAGCAGCAGGTCTCATAGACTAGATGTACTACTGTATATAGTAAATGTAAATCCGGGACACTAAAATTAGTATGATACTGTATGTTACGTTTAGTATTGGTTACAAAAGACAGAAGGTTACCTACGGCAAAGATGAAAGTAGGATAGTTGGTCTGGATGGGTGGGTGTATAACGTGAACGTCTAGCGTCCCAAAGGTTGTGTGTTCGAATCTTATCACGGACAACTTTAGTATTTTTGCTACTTGCTACATTAGCCACCTAGCCAACGTTAGCATTAGCCACCTAGCCAACGTTAGCGTTAGCCACCTAGCCAATGTTTTCCATAACAAATTGGAATTCATAACATATCAATTCATACAAGTTTTGCAAATTTGTAACATTCACAAATTGCAATTTGTAACTTTTTGTTTTAATTCCAATTCGTAACATATCATTCAAAATGCATGATGGAGATCCACAAATTAGTACGTATCATACGAAACATTACATATCATACTACTTGGAGTGTCCTGGATTTGCTATACTATGTTACATCTACCCCTTGAGTCCAGGTTGAGAACAGAGATGCTCAACATTCTGAGCAGAGAGACCATGTAAAAACACAGGTCACACTTCTCTCAAATGACATGTCATTGATCAAAGGTGTCAACATAGCAGACAAACTGAATAGCAACACAACACACATTAGAAATCAGCCGTAGGAATATATTCCAATGCTGAATAAAGCGTTATTCTAAAGAATAGTATGCTCATAGAATTACATATAGAATCATATGAATAATGTGATCTCTATGGGAATGCATTGGAACCTGTCTAAAATATCCACAGGACATCCATAGCTCTGTAAATGCCTATAGTGCTAAAATCCAATCAAGTCAAATTGAAGCAGATGTTATCGCAGGTGCAGCAAAAGGTATTTTTATTTTTATTTATTTATCTGTTATTTTACCAGGTAAGTTGACGGAGAACACTTTCTCATTTACAGCAATGACCTGGGGAATAGTTACAGGGGAGAGGAGGGGATTATTAGGTGATCGTGATGGTTTGTGAGCCAGATTGGGAATTGAGCCAGGACACCGGGGTTAACACCCCTACTCTTAAATGCTTATGAAACAAAATGCTTATGTTTCAAGCTCCAACAGTGCAGTGTACTTAACAATATAAAACAATACACACAAATTAAAAAAATACAAATAGATAAATTAAGAAATATCAGAACGAGCAATGTCAGAGTCCAGAATATATATATATATATATATATATACTGAGTGTACAAAACATAACATTAGGCCTTCAGAATAGCCTCAATTCGTCGGGGCATGGACTCTACAAGGTGTCCTTAAGCGTTCCACGGGGATACTGGCCCATGTTGACTCCAATGTTTTCCACAGTTGGCTGGATGTCCTTTGTGTGGTGGACCATTTTTGATACTCACGGGAAACTGCTGTGCGTGAAAAATCCAGCAGCGTTTCAGGTCTTGACACAAACCGGTGCGCCTGACACCTACTATCATACCTTGTTCAAAGGCGCTTTCTTCTTTTGTCTTGACCATTCATTCTCTGAATGGAACAAATACAAAATCCATGTCTCAATTGTCTCAAGGCTTAAAAATCCTCCATTAACCTGTCTCCTCCTCTTCATCTACACTGATTGAAGTGGATTTAACAGGTGACATCAATAAGGGATCATAGCTTTCACCTGGATTCACCTGGTCAGTCTATGTCATGGAAAGAGCAGGTGTTCCTAATGTTTTGTACACTCAGTGAATATGTTCTGTATATGATGGTGTGTATAGACAGTATTTCAATAGGAAAGGTGAGTACAGTAGTATTTATAGAGGATGGGCCTTGACTAGAATACAGTATATACATATGAAGTGGGTAAAACAGTATGTAAACATTATTAAAGTGACCATTATTAAAGTGACCAGTGTTCAATGACTATGTACATAGTGCAGCAGTCTCTAAGGTGCAGGGTAGAGTACCGGGTGGTAGCCGGCTAGTAACAGTGACTAAATTCAGGGCAGTGTATCAGGTGGAAGCCGGCTAGTGGTGACTATTTAACAGTCTGATGGCCTGAAGCTTTTGCTCAGTCTCTAAATCCCAGCTTTGATGCACCTGTACGTTCTTTGCCTTCTAGTTGGTAGCGGGGTGAACAGGCCATGGCTCGAGAGGCTGAGGTCCTGGACACATAGCAGGGAAACTAATCTCATCCACCACCAAAGGTACTGAGTAGATGTAAATCCAATTTTATTTGTCACATGCACCGAATAAAACAGGTGTAGACCGTTGTCACGCCCTGACCTTAGAGATCCTTTTTATGTCTCTATTTTGGTTTGGTCAGGGCGTGAGTTGGGGTGGGCATTCTATGTCTGGTGTTCTATGTTTTCTTTTCTGTGTGTTTTGCCGGGTGTGGTTCTCAATCAGAGGCAGCTGTCGTTGTCTCTGATTGAGAACCATACTTAGGTAGCCTTTTTCCACCTGTGTGTTGTGGGTAGTTGTTTTCTGTTGTGTGAGTGCCTGACAAAACTGTTGCGTTTTGTTCCACTTTTGTTTTTGTTGTTTCAGTGTTCAGGCTATATTAAAACATCATGAACACGTACCACGCTGCGCTTTGGTCTACTCCTTTTTCCTCAGACGAACGACATTACAACCGTACAGTGAAATGCTTACTTACAAGCCCTTAACCAACAATGCAGTTAAAATAATAATAAGTGTTAAGTAAAAAAATATATAAAAAATAAATAAAAGTTACAAATAATTAAAGAGCAGCAGTAAAATAACAGTAGTGAGGCTATATACATGGGGTACCGGTACAGAGTCAATGTGCGGGGGCACCGGTTTTAGTCGAGGTAATTGGGTACACACATATAGGTAGAGTTAAAGTGACTATGCATAGATAATAAACAGAGAGTAGGAGCAGCATAAAATAGTGAGGAGGGGGGGGCAATGGAAATAGTCTGGTAGCCATTTGATTAGCTGTTCAGGAGTCTTATGGCTTGGGGGTAGATGCTGTTAAGAAGCTTTTTGGACCTAGACTTGGCGCTCCGGTACCATTTGACACCGCCTAGAATAGAGGTCCTGGATGGCTGGAAGATTGGCCCCAGTGATGTACCGGGCCTTACGCCCTACCCTCTGTAGTGCCTTGCGGTTGGAGGCCGAGCAGTTGCCATACCAGGCAGTAATGCAACCAGTCAGAATGCTCTCAATGGTGCAGCTGTAGAACTTTTTGAGGATCTGACGACGCAAGTCATATATTTTCAGTCTCCTGAGGGGGAATAGACTTTGTCGTGCCCTCTTCACAAATGTCTTGGTGTGTTTGGACCATGATAGTTTGTTGGTGTTGAGGACACCAAGGAACTTGAAGCTCTCAACCTGCTCCACTACAGCCCCGTCGATGAGAATGGGGGCATGCTCGGTCCTCCTTTTTCTGTAGTCCACAATCATCTCCTTTGTCTTGTTCACGTGGAGGGAGAGGCTGTTATCCTGGCACTACATGGCCAGGTCTCTGACCTCCTCCCTATAGGCTGTCTCATCATTGTCGGTGATACCAAGAAGTTGCCATACCAAGCGGTGATGCAGCCAGTCAAGATGCTCTTGATGGTGCAGCTGTATAACTTTTTGAGGATCTGAGGGCCCATGCCAAATCTTTTAAACCTTCTGAGGGGGAAGAGGCGTTGTTGTGCCCTCTTCACGACCGTGTTGGTGTGTTTGGACCATGATAGGTCCTTAGTGATGTGGACACTGAGAAACTTGAAGCTCTCGACCCGCTCCACTACAGCCCCGCCGTTGTGAACGGGGGCGTGCTTGGCCCCCCATTTCCTGTAGTCCACAATCAGCTCCTTCGTCTTGCTGATGTTGAGGGAGAGGTTGTTGTCCTGGTACCACACTGCCAGGTCTCTGACCTCCTCCCAGTAGGCTGCCTCATCATCGTCGGTGATCAGGCCTACTACCGCTATGATATCGGCAAAACTTAAATGATGGTGTTGGAGTCGTGCGCGGCAACGCAGTCGTGGGTGAACATGGAATACAGGAGACTAGTAAGCACGCACCCCTGAGAGGCCCCCATGCTGAGGGTCAGCGTGGTGGATGTGTTGTTGCCTACCCTCACCACCTGGGGGGGCCCGTCAGGAAGTCCAGTATCCAGTTCCAGGGGGAGGTGTTTAATACCAGGGTCCTTAGCTTAGTGATCAGCTTGGAGGGCACTATAGTATTGAACGTTGAGCTGTAGTCAATGAACAGCATTCTCATGTAGGTGTTCCTTTCGTCCAGGTGGGAAAGGGCAGTGTGGAGTGCAATAGAGATTGCATCATCTGTGGATCTGTTGCGAATTGGAGTGGGTCTACAGATGTGAATGCTACAGGGAGATAGTCATTTAGACAGTTTACCTGAGAGTTCGTGGGCACAGGGACTATGCTGGTCTGCTTGAAACATGTTTGTATTACAGACTGGGTAGAGAGAGGTTGAAAATGTCAGTGAAGACACTTGCCAGCTGGTCAGCGCATGCTCGGAGTACGCATACTGGTAATTTATCTGGCCCTGCCGCATTGTGAATGTTAACCTGTTTAAAGGTTTTACTCACATCGGTTAAGAAAAGCTTGATCACATAGTCATCCAGAACAGCTGGTACTATCATGCATGGTTCAGTGTTGCTTGCCTCGAAGTGAGAATAGAAGGTACTTAGCTCGTTTGGTAGGCTTGCGTCACTGGACAGCTCGTGGCTGGCTTCCCCTTTGTAATTCGTAATAGTTTGCAAGCCCAGCCACATTCGACGAGCGTCAGAGCCAGTGTAGTAGGATTCGATCTTGGTCCTGTATTGACGATTTACCTGTTTGATGATTTATCTGAGGGCGTAACGGGATTTCTTATAAACGTCTGGATTAGTGTCCCGCTCTATGGCTTCTGGTTGGAAACTGTATGTACCTTACTGATTCCTTATGAGGTAAGCCTAAGAATTATTAGGTAAGGCTTTACTTTTGATGATAAGAAGAGCCCTTGATGTAACTATGTCCAGACATGACTAATGGATTAATCGCAGTCAGGCATCACTAATGGATTTCATCCCAGGTTGTAAAAAAGACTGAAGATGAGAATCATTCAGGGTCTTTTAGGGAACAAGAGCTCTGTAGGCTCTATTAAAAGCTATTTCCAGCCATTAGTCATTTTACTCATTTCATCCCTAAAGGATCCCTCAGCTCTATTTTTTACATAACCGTCAATGACAATGAGACATGTCAGGTGACGCAAGGCCTGCAGCCTCCTATACAGCCACAATGGAGGAAAAAACTAGGCACATAGGTGGGCCTTGGGCCCCAATTCAATAATAGAGATTCATTTCTATTTAAAGCGATCTTCCTTCAGGCCTCTTTCTCCAGTCTCCGCTGTCTTAATGAGCTGATGCTATACATAACACGACCTATCAGAGGACACCTAGCACTATCACTGGAGCTCTCATTTAACAATGAGGCCCGGCCTTAATGATCTCTAATTAAAATAACCTGCTCTCACATGGGCACCGCCAACAAAGGATGGATGGACATGGATGGAGGGAGACAGAATGAAAGAGAGACAGAGAGATAGAGAAATAGAGTGAGATAGGGAGGCAGAGAGAGCGAGAGAGAAAGAGAGAGAGTGGTATAGGCAGAGAAAGAGAGGGAGACATAGAAACATGAGGAGAGGAAAGGGAAAGGCAGAGAGGGAGAGAGACACGGAAAAAGAGCGACAAAGGAGCTGGAGACTGTCAGAGGCACAAGCACATCTCTCCTAATATGGCTCCAGCTTAAACAGGCATCAAAGGGCCTTTGAAGGAATGGTGAAACAGCTGGGTCCTCTCCTCTGTTCTGCCCTCAGCTCATTACAGTCTCACTGTCACCACTCCCCTCCATATACCTTCTCCTAACTCCTACTGACTGGACACATAGCAGGGAAACTCATCTCATCCACCACCAAAGGTACTGAGTAGATGTAAATATGTGTGAAAGAAACGCGTTTCTTAGGCTATGTAGGATTACACATAAATTATGTAAAACATGTTTTCCCCCAAAGTACATAGTAAATGTGACCCATCAGCCACATTCCAAGGACATACAGGACACAGGCAGGTAGGACAATAAACAGACAGAAGAGATGCTCCATTGTGGTCAGTATCAAAGTTATCAGGTTAGACGTTGGAGGACATTACAGGGTGTTTTTCTGGTAGAGTGAGTGGCTCCTGATGGGGATATGGCAGAAATGGAGAGGGTCAGGAGACAGTGGAGGAAGCACATGAGATTCATGGATGTCTGGCGAGGCTCAAAGATGTGGCCCCGGAAACATTACAATAGAGGCTTTTCATAAACGTCAAGAGCAAGGAAGTTATTGTGTACAGCTATACAGACACACGATCAGCTCTCAGCTGGACTGAAGCTAGCAGACACATACTTTCCCACTCACCTTTATAGCTAGCTGTACATGAATGTGAAAAATATATATAAGTAATCTATAATGTAGGAAGGGAATAATTGCACAATTGGCCCAGCGTCGCCAGGTGTACGGTGTTTCTTCCGACACTTTGGTGCGGCTGGCTTCCGGGTTAAGTGGGCATTGTGTCAAGAAGCAGTGCAGCTTGGTTGGGTTGTGTTTGAGGATGCACGGCTCTCGACCTTCGCCTCTCCAGAGTCCGTACAGTAGTTGCAGTGATGAGATAAGACTGTAACTACCAATTGGATACCACGAAATTGGGGAGAAAAAGGGGTCAAAATAAATAACACATAAAAATAAAAGGAAGGGAATAATTTGCATGGCAAAAAATAGCATTTAATGTTGCCTACAGCTCCTGTTATGGGAAATCACCTCCATGGTGTTGAATATCCTGAAAATCCTGAACAAACCCCATTTGAATTATAATCCGACTAAGTGGAATACTACTGAGTATATCTGCAGCACTAAGCTAACACCCCAACATTATGTAATCTCTCATCCTCTAATTCATCCTCTAATTCATCCTCTAATTCATCCTCTAATTCATCCTCTAATTCATCCTCTAATTCATCCTCTTCTTCCCAGCCCTATACCCTGTGTCCTGCTTCCTTACTACAGCTCCTGGTTCAGAACGCACAGTCAAGACTGAGTCACAAGAGAGGTCTCCTCTCTCATCTCACATACACTAGGTATATGTGTGTGTATGTGTGTGCATGTGTGTGTGAGTCTGTGCGTGTGTGTGTATTATAGGTTATAAGAGAGGTCTTACTCATCTCTACTCTACCGGCAGACTATCCAACACAAATCACTGCAAATGAAAACTCTGTTTGCTGCAGAAGTGCCTAAGCGGTGTAACCAAGGCACTCATATATATGCTAATCACAAAATCTCATTTCTCAAAGGCATAAAGCTGCAGACTGACTGTTCCAGCAGCAGCCATGGAAAGTCATGAGAATCCTCTCTGTTATCTCATTGGCTGACAGCTGTTTTCCAAGGCCATCTACAGGTCACCTTCTATCTAAACCTATGAGAAAGAATGAGAACACTTGTCTTGTGCAGAGAATCTGCATAATGGCATCAATATCAATATAAATTAACTTTGAGGACCGGTTTCCATTTAGATTTACCACTGAGTATGTATGCCCTTAATGTTTCTCATGTGAAACAGACATGAAACTTAACTTCAATACAATAACTCAAACATATTGGCTAAAACACATTTTTCTAGTCTTACAGCGAGACACAGGTTTTGATTGAATATGGCCCCAGGAGATGCCACCCTGCATGTTTACCACTAGCATAGCTGAGTCCGCCCACTAACTCTTCCAATGCACCGTGTACACAACAGGGATGGCTAGGCACACCTTTACTTTGGGGAAGTTGTTATTCTCTCTGTGTTTTTATGGTAGAAAGACAGAGGGATTAGAGAGAGGAGTGAATAGAGAGGGGTGGTGTAAACAGAAGTGGATGAGTGGAGAGTCTCGCCCTGCTTAGGTTAGAGCCGCTGTGCCTCAGGCCCTGTCCTCCTACATGCTGACTCTCCCTGACTCCATCCCTCTCGCTTTATCCCCCTCGCTACTGCCGGCCGACACACTCCAAAACTTTCCAACAGGACGCTACAGCTAGATAGAGTGCCTAACAGCACACTCATACTGTAGCATAACCCCTTAGTGAACTCACTCAACAGTTATATAAATACACTCATTATTATTTTAATCAGTGTTTAGTTTTGAAACTTTAAAATAGGACGCTGCTACACCAGCACTAGCCCACACACTCTCTACACAGTACCAGACACAACTTTCAAGTGCAGGTTTTAGCAAACAGTTGGTACTCCATTATGTTACAATCCATGGTGAAGCATTGGCTAGGATGGAGACTGCAGCACTTTCCTCCCTCCACCACACCCCCACACCACCTCCAGCATGTAGACATCTCTACACAGGAAGCCTGAACTCCATCATCAGCTCTATTGTACAGGGTCTGTTGCTGTTCCTGTTACGACTCCTGTTACTACTCATGTTACTACTCATGCTACCAATCATGTTATTGTTACTACTCCTGTTACTGTTACTACTTCTGTTACTGCTCCTGTTACTGTTAATGCACCTGTTACTGTTACTGCTCCTGTTAATGGTACTACACCTGTTACTGATACTACTCCTGTTACTGCACCTGTTAATCGTACTACTCATGTTACTGCTCATGTTATTACACCTGTTACTGCTCCTGTTACTGCTACTACTCATGTTACTGCTCCTGTTACTACTCATGTTACTGCTCCTGTTACTACCCCTGTTACTGCTCCTGTTACTACTCATGTTACTGTAACTGCTCCTGTTAATGTTACTGTTACTGCTTCTGTTAATGTTACTGTTACTGCTCCTGTAACATATACCTCCTGCTCCTGTTACCTCTCTAGTTTCTCCAATCTCCTGCTACTTCTACTGCTCCTGTTACTGTTACTACTCCTGTTCATTTTACTGCTCCTGTTAATGTTATTGCTCCTGTTAATGTTACTGTTCCTGTTACGGTTACTGCTCCTGTTAATGTTACTGCTCCTGTTAATGTTACTGCTCCTGTTACTGCTCCTGCTACTATTACTATTATTTTTACTGCTCATGTTCCTGTTATTGCTCCTGTTACTGCTCCTGCTATTATTCCTAATACTGTTACTAGTACTGCTCCTGTTACTGCTGCTACTCCTATTACTGTTACTGCTCATGTTACTGTTACTACTATTGTTCCTGTTATTGCTCCTGTTACTGTTACTGCTCCTGTTACTGTTACTACTCGTGATACCTCTCCTGTTACTGCTCTTGTTACTATTACTACTCCTATTAATTATACTGTTACTGCATCAGTTATTACTCCTGATAATGTTACTGTTACTGCATCAGTTATTACTACTGCTAATGTTACTGTTACTGCTCCTGTTACCGTAAATGCTCCTGTTACGGTTACTGCTCCTGTTACTGCACCTGTTACGACTCCTGATACTGTTACTGTTATTAGTCATGTTACTTTAACTACTCCTGTTACGACTCATGCTACTGTTACTGCTCCTTTTACTACACCTGTTATTACTCCAGATACTGATACTACTCCTGCTACTGCTCCTGTTACAGCTCCTGTTAATGTTACTGTTACTGCTCCTGTTACTGTTACTCCTCCTGATACCTCTCCTGTTATTGCTCCTGTTACTGTTACTACTCCTGTTACAGTTACTGCTCCTGTTACTGTTACTGCACATGTTATTACTCCTGATGCTGTTACTGTTATTAGTCATGTTACTTGAATTACTCCTGTTACGACTCCTGTTACTGTTACTACTCCTTTTACTGCTACTGTTACTGTTACTGCTCCTGCTACAGTTACTACTCCTGTTACAGGTACAACTCCTGTTACAGTAACTGCTCCTATTACTGTTACTGCTCCTGTTACTACTCATGTTACTGCTCCTCTTACTACTCCTGTTACTGTTATGGCTCCTGTTACTGATACTGCTCCTCTTACTATTCATGTTACTACTACTCTTACTGCTCCTGTTATTGTTAGTTCTCATGTTACTGTTTCTGTTACTGTTACTGTTACTGCTCCTGCTACTGCTCATGTAACTTACTGGTCTCCTGCTACCTCTCTAGTTTCTCCAATCTCCTGCTACTTCTACTGCTCCTGTTACTGTTACTACTCCTGTTAATTTTACTGCTCTTGTTAATGTTACTGGTCCTGTTACGGTTACTGCTCCTGTACGGTTACTGCTCCTGTTAATGTTACTGCTCCTGTTACGGTTACTGCTCCTGTTAATGTTACTGCTCCTGTTAATGTTACTGCTCCTGTTACTGTTACTACTCCTGTTAATTTTACTGCTCTTGTTAATGTTACTGGTCCTGTTACGGTTACTGCTCCTGTACGGTTACTGCTCCTGTTAATGTTACTGCTCCTGTTAATGTTACTGCTCCTGTTACGGTTACTGCTCCTGTACGGTTACTGCTCCTGTTAATGTTACTGCTCCTGTTAATGTTACTGCTCCTGTTACGGTTACTGCTCCTGTTAATGTTACTGCTCCTGTTAATGTTACTGCTCCTGTTACGGTTACTGCTCCTGTACGGTTACTACTCCTGTTACTGTTACTGCTCCTGTTATTACTCCAAATACTGTTACTGTTACTGCTCCTGTTATTACTCCTAATACTGTTACTGTTACTGCTCCTGTTACTACTCATGTTACTGTTACTACTCTTCTTACTGCTCCTGTTCCTGTTACTGCTCCTGATACTACTCATGTTACTACTCCTGTTACTGTTAGTTATCCTGCTCTCCTGTTACTGCTCCGGTTACTGTTATTGCTCCTCTTACTGTTACTGCTCCTGTTACTATTCATGTTACTTTTACTACTCCTGTTACTGTTAGTTATCCTGCTCTCCTGTTACTGCTCCGGTTACTGTTATTGCTCCTCTTACTGTTACTGCTCCTGTTACTATTCATGTTACTTTTACTACTATTGTTACTGCTCCTGTTACGTCTCCTGTTACTATTCCTGTTACTGCTCCTGCTACTGCACCTGTAACTTCTACCTGTCTGGTCTCCTGCTACGTCTCTAGTTTTTCCAATCTCCTGTTGTTACTACTCCTGTAACTGTTACTACTCCTGTTACTTCTCCTGGTACTGCTCCTGTTACTGTTAGTTATCATGCCTGCTTGTTACTGCTCCGGTTACTGTTATTGCTCCTGTTACTGTTACTGATACTACTCCTGTTACTATTCATCCAATTTGTAAGTCGCTCTGGATAAGAGCGTCTGCTAAATGACTTAAATGTAAATGTAAATGTTACTTTTACTACTGCTGTTACTGCTCCTGTTACTGTTCATGTCACTTGTACTACACCTGTTACTGCTCCTGTTACTGTTAGTTCACATGTTACTGTTCCTGTTACTGCTCCTGTAAGTTCTACCAGTCTGGTCTCCTGCTACTTCTCCAGTCTCTTATCAGCTCTGAGTACAACACCTGACCTCCACTCGATAGGGTTAGTAACTGCTGTAGTCCCCACTCATCATCAATGTCCCCACTACCCTACTCCCCAAGGCAAGAGGACCACTCTAGGCGAGCTCTGTGATTCAGCCTAGGCAGAAGCAGAGGATTATGTGTGTATGTGTGTGTGTGTGTGTGTGTGTCTGTGCAGTGTTTTCACTATATGCCGCCACCCCAAAATTACAATTATATTAATAACGTTTCTTTAAATGTATAATGTAGATGTAAAGATGTATGCCCCAGGAAGACCGCATCCGCCGTGTCAGAATTCATAAATGGATGTCATAAGGCTGTCAAGGCAGCACTCATCAGCAATTAACCTCCTCCAGTCATTCTGAGAAGCAGGTCTCAGTTCAGAATAGAGGAGTAACAGCATAGCCAACCTCCCCATGCCGCTGACAGCCATATCACTCTTTCTTGATCTCTCTCTCTCTCTCTCACACACACACCACCTCATATGGATGAAACCATGGCAGCCATTGTGTCTTTGGAGAATGGAAGTGAGAAATTATTGCCATTCAACAGATGTATTTCAATCACTCTAATTGACTCTTCTTTCCCTCCATTGCATACACTCTTAGAAAAAAGGATTCCAAAAGGGTTATTCGGCTGTCCCCACAGGAGAACCCTTTTTGGTTCCAGATAAAACTCTCTTTGCTTCCAGGTAGAACCATTTACGGTTCCATGTAGAACCCTCTGTGGAAAGGGGTCTACATGGAACCCAAAAGAGTTCTAAATGGAAGCAAAAACGGTTCTTCAAAGGGTTCTCCTATGGCGACAGCCGAAGAACATAGCCATAACATCACCTTTTTCTAAGAGTGTAGAGAGAACATTACAGGAACAAGTTATCAAGCCATCTTATATGTCCTCAACATACAGTATGTGGTTATACTCAGGGGTGAAAGTAAGCCAGTATGGTCCGGAACAGAGCACCGGCAAAAGAAATAGTGCCGGTATGGTGTATCGGTAAAGTATGAGCCCATCACAGTAAAACAAAGATGGCAAGAAAACTGTAGGAGCCTGTTTGCTGCATGAGAAAGTAGTGAATATACTTGAAAATTGATGGTATACGCTCCAAAATGGCAGAGATGACTGGCCGGGACCGAGATGAGCGCGGACAGTAACTGATACATCAATCAATTGGCTACAAGTTTGCTCAATGACAATCACTGAATGTCCTCTACCTTTCCTGGCTGGCAAAGTACCAGGATGTTGTCTCTGGTTTTGAATCTGAATTTCGAAAACTGAATCTGAATCAGTGGCAACCTGTCATTAAGGGATGGTGGGGCAGTACCAGTCAAAAGTTTAGACACACCTACTCATTCAAGGGTTTTTCTTTATTTTACTATTTTCTACATTGTAGAATAATAGTGAAGACATCAAAACTATGAAATAACACATATGGAATCATGTAGTAACCAAAAAAGTGTTAAACAAACCAAAATATATTTTATATTTGAGATTCTTCAAAGTAGCCACCCTTTGCCTTGATGACAGCTTTGCCTTGATGACTGGTTCATCAAATGGCGAGTGGACAGTGCACTGTTTATAGATGCTGGAAGTGATTTGTTTGACAATCAGATGAAAAAATCTATATCTGGTTGTGTTCATGCCACATGAAAAGGCAACACATTTTTACAGTTACAGTAAATTATGTCTTTACTATTCGGCCCATACAAAATACTTGTGCAAGTGCACACATACTGTACTTTCACCCCTTGTTATACTCAACTGTCTCTTGTGACATTCCTTTGTCTCCTTATTAGCTATTATGGTAACCAGATAGGTTGACTGCTATTACTCTCATTTACAGCAACAACCTGGGGCGAGATGGTTACATTTCTATGCATTTTGTGTTTTGCTATTTACTATTTACTTTAAGAAACATAATGGCCAACCAATGACCCTGTGACAGAAAATCCATCTCCTAAACCACTGACTCACTCATTATATCCTCAGTAAATGGCACACCAAGAGAGTGTTTGTGTCTCTCTAAAGGTCATGTAGCTCAAATATAGCCTCAAATGGGTCTCCATTTACCATTTCACCAAATAGGAGTCTTTTGAACACTAGAACTGATACAGTCGAAGGCTTATTCACCACTCAGCTTAACTGAAAAGAGACAAAAGCTCACAGGACCTAATATAAGAAAATCGAGCTGAGTTTGGTGCTACTAACCTACAGTATGCCAGAAATATACAAACACCCTCTATGCAGGTAAAGATTGGAATATGCTTTCAATGGGCAATTCCAAAGAAATAGAATACTATGACTCAGATTCTTCACTTTAAAATGTATGCCAAACAAAAAACAATGATTGCAAAGTTAAACAAACCATACAAATCTATGCACAAGGATTACTTTTAACAATTTCCACAGAACATTTTACAAAAACACATTTACTTGAAGAACAGTGCAGATTCAAAGAGTAGTGACAAAATTATGGCACAAAGAGCACTGTAGTATTACTCCAATCTATACAGTACCAAAACAAATAGAGAATTTAGACAATATACAATACATTTTCCATCAATATACGGTCAAACTAACTTGAACGTCAATCATCTTCACAACCACTATGAATACTATGCTGTGTATATTCATAATCTCTTCCATCTTCCACCCATAGGAGCTTTATATCAGCAGAGAGAGAGAGCTAGAGAGAGAGACAGAGAGAGAGAGAGAGAGAGAGAGAGAGATAGCTAGTGTTAATGAAGTGTGTAGTGGAGCCTACGGTGGTGTAAGTCATCAGATTTAATGCTGCCCAACTTCCCTGCTCTTCTCTGGAGCTATAAAACCATGAGAGGCTGATTGAGAGTAAATGGACTTCAGTCCTCAGTATTACTGATGATAAGAGTCACTCACAGGGCCTGGGCTTTGCCTTTCTATCACTCTAGTACAGTTTATCACTGGTTTTGCCCTCCAAACAGGATTTCTGGAAAAACTGGAAATTCTGCACTCTTAGAAAAAAGGGTTCCAAAGGGGTCATTTCGGTTGTTAAATTTTGGTTCCAGGTAGAACTCTTTTGGGTTCCATGTAGAACCTTCTGTGTAAAGGGTTCTACATGGAACTCAAAAGGGTTCTACCTGGAATCAAAAGGGTTCTACCTGGAACCAAAAATTGTTCTTCAAAGGGTTCTCCTATGGGGTCAGCCGAAGAACCCTTTTTTCTAGATAGCACCTTTTTTTCTAAGAATGTGGGAAAGTTACTGGAATTTTGCAACTCTACTTATGGGGTACACACATTTAACCTTACTACCTACAGGGCATTCAGAAAGTATTCAGACCGCATTTTGTTACGTTACAGCCATATTCTATGGATAATTCCCCCCCCCCCCCCCTTATCAATCTACATGATTTGAAAGGCACACACCTGTCTTTATAAGGTTCCACAGTTGACAGTGCATGTCAGAGCAAAAACCAAGCCATGAGGTCAAAGGAATTGTCCGTAGAGCTCCGAGACAGAATTGTGTCGAGGCACATATCTGGGGAAGGGTACCAAAACATTTCTACAGCATTGAAGGTCCCCAAGAACACAGTGGCTTCCATCATTCTTAAAAATGGAAGTAGTTTGGAACCACCAAGACTCTTCCTAGAGATGTCCGCCCAGCCAAACTGAGCAATCGGGGGAGAAGGGCTCCCGCACATTGGCTAACCAGGCTATCTGCATTGTGTCCCACCACCCGCCAACCCCTCTTTTTACGCTTCTGCTACTCTCTGTTCATCATATATGCATAGTCACTTTAACGATACCTACATGTACATACTACCTCAATAAGCCTGACGAACAGGTGTCTGTATATAGCCTTGCAACTCTTTTTTCAACTGTCTTTTTACTGTTGTTTTATTTCTTTACTTACCTACACACACACACACACACACGCACATACCTTTTCTCCGCACCATTGGTTAGAGACTGTAAGTAACCATTTCACTGTATTCAGCGCACGTGACAAATAAACTTTGATTTGATTTGATTGGTCAGGGAGGTGACCAAGGCCTACCATGAAGCATGGTGGTGACAGCATCATGCTGGGGGGATGTTTTTCAGCGGCAAGGACTGGGAGACTAGTCAGGATCAAGGAAAATATGAATTGAGCAAAGTACAGAGAGATCCTTGATGAAAAGTGCTCAGGACCTCAGACTGGGGCGAAGGTTTACCTTCCAACAGGACAACGACCCTAAGCACACAGGAGTGGCTTTGAGACAAGTCTCTGAATGTCCTTGAGTGGCCCAGCCAGAGCCCAGACTTGAACCTGATCGAACATCTCTGGAGAGCCCTGAAAATAGCTGCGCAGCAACGCTCCCCATCCAACCTGACAGGGCTTGAGAGGATATACAGAGAAGAATGGGAGAAACTCCCCAAATACAGATGTGCAAAGCTTGTAGCGTCAAACCCAAGAAAACTCAAGGCTGTAATCGCTGCCATAGGTACTTCAACAAAGTACTGAGTAAAGGGTCTGAATACTTATGTAAATGTGATATTTCAGTTTTTCCATTTGTATAAATTAGAAACAATTCATTGTGGTGTATTGTGAGTAGATTGATGAGGGAAAAAATGATTTAATCAATGTTAGAATAAGGCTGTAACATAACAAAATGTGGGGAAAGTAAAGGGGTCTGAATAATATCCGAATACACATTTTATGTCAATCGTCGAAATCCCTTCTTTCTTTTCACTGTACCTTTTATATTTTCAGTCTATTGAGTAAAGTCAAATAGCATATTAAAATTCCAAATGTAACCGCAGCACAGTAACAATGTGGCTTTGAAATGAGAGTAAAAAAAATCCAATCACTTTTCATCATGGCAATTATTTCCATCCCTTTTAGTAAGAGCAATACATCTCTGTCACTAAGGCCCAGGAAAGAGAAGTATTAGTATTATTATTCTGTTATTTCTCACACACCATGACACAACTCCATGCTACGCAACAATAACACTCTCTCCCTCTTCTCTCTCACTCTCTCCCTCCTCTCTCTCACTCCTCTCCCTCACTCTCTCTCTCCCTCCCTCTTCTCCCTCACTCTCTCTTTCTCACTCTCTCTCTCTGACTCTCTCCATATCAGTCAGAATCCTGAGTCGTGACTTGTGAGCAATTACTGCTGGCGGCACCTTACTCACACTCCTCTCAACCTGACATTCTACTGTATACACACACAATCGCACACATGCCCAAGCAGACACACACACGACATTCTACTGTATACACACACAATCGCACACATGCCCAAGCAGACACACACACGACATTCTACTGTAAACACACACAATCGCACACATGCCCAAGCAGACACATACACGACATTCTACTGTATACACACACAATCGCACACATGCCCAAGCAGACACACACACGACATTCTACTGTATACACACACAATCGCACACATGCCCAAGCAGACACACACACACGACATTCTACTGTAAACACACACAATCGCACACATGCCCAAGCAGACACACACACGACATTCTACTGTAAACACACACAATCGCACACATGCCCAAGCAGACACACACACGACATTCTACTGTATACACACACAATCGCACACATGCCCAAGCAGACACACACACGACATTCTACTACACACACACACACGAACACACACATGTCCAAGCACACACACACATTTTTACGCATGAATACAAATGTACGGACATGAATACACACACACACCACACACTTCAAGGCCATTTTGAATCAAAGCCATTCATCTTTGAGGAGATGAGATTGTTTGTCTTGTGGCTGGAGAGGGTTCTTGTCACATCACAGCAGACAGGAATCATCTCAATCTGAGAGTACAGACAGGAATCATCTCAATCTGAGAGTACAGACAGGAATCATCTCAATCTGAGAGTACAGACAGGAATCATCTCAATATGAGATAACAGACAGGAATCATCTCAATCTGAGAGTACAGACAGGAATCATCTCAATCTGAGAGTACAGACAGGAATCATCTCAATATGAGATAACAGACAGGAATCATCTCAATATGAGAGTACAGACAGGAATCATCTCAATCTGAGAGTACAGACAGGAATCATCTCAATATGAGATAACAGACAGGAATCATCTCAATCTGAGAGTACAGACAGGAATCATCTCAATATGAGATAACAGACAGGAATCATCTCAATATGAGAGTACAGACAGGAATCATCTCAATATGAGATAACAGACAGGAATCATCTCAATCTGAGAGTACAGACAGGAATCATCTCAATATGAGATAACAGACAGGAATCATCTCAATCTGAGAGTACAGACAGGAATCATCTCAATCTGAGAGTACAGACAGGAATCATCTCAATATGAGAGTACAGACAGGAATCATCTCAATATGAGATAACAGACAGGAATCATCTCAATCTGAGAGTACAGACAGGAATCATCTCAATATGAGAGTACAGACAGGAATCATCTCAATCTGAGAGTACAGACAGGAATCATCTCAATATGAGAGTACAGACAGGAATCATCTCAATATGAGAGTACAGACAGGAATCATCTCAATCTGAGAGTACAGACAGGAATCATCTCAATCTGAGAGTACAGACAGGAATCATCTCAATCTGAGAGTACAGACAGGAATCATCTCAATATGAGAGTACAGACAGGAATCATCTCAATATGAGAGTACAGACAGGAATCATCTCAATATGAGATAACAGACAGGAATCATCTCAATCTGAGAGTACAGACAGGAATCATCTCAATATGAGATAACAGACAGGAATCATCTCAATCTGAGAGTACAGACAGGAATCATCTCAATCTGAGAGTACAGACAGGAATCATCTCAATCTGAGAGTACAGACAGGAATCATCTCAATATGAGAGTACAGACAGGAATCATCTCAATCTGAGAGTACAGACAGGAATCATCTCAATATGAGATAACAGACAGGAATCATCTCAATCTGAGAGTACAGACAGGAATCATCTCAATATGAGATAACAGACAGGAATCATCTCAATATGAGAGTACAGACAGGAATCATCTCAATATGAGAGTACAGACAGGAATCATCTCAATCATTTACATTTAAGTCATTTAGCAGACGCTCTTAATCTCAATCAGACACGAATCGTGCCAGAATCCTCTAAGTATCAACTCAATCTGGGAGAACAGACCAGAATCATCTCAGTATCAACTCAATCTGGGAGAACAGACCAGAATCATCTCAGTATCAACTCAATCTGGGAGAACAGACCAGAATCCTCTAAGTATCAACTCAATCTGGGAAAACAGACCAGAATCCTCTAAGTATCAACTCAATCTGGGAGAACAGACCAGAATCATCTCAGTATCAACTCAATCTGGGAGAACAGACCAGAATCCTCTAAGTATCAACTCAATCTGGGAGAACAGACCAGAATCCTCTAAGTATCAACTCAATCTGGGAGAACAGACCAGAATCCTCTAAGTATCAACTCAATCTGGGAGAACAGACCAGAATCCTCTAAGTATCAACTCAATCTGGGAAAACAGACCAGAATCCTCTAAGTATCAACTCAATCTGGGAGAACAGACCAGAATCATCTCAGTATCAACTCAATCTGGGAGAACAGACCAGAATCCTCTCAGTTTCAACTGCACCTATACTATATGGATCAGAACCATTGATGAGTACCATCTCCAACTCAATATCTATTGAATGGTTTCTTTCTCATGGAACATCACTGGTTTCCTTGTCCCCATGATCTCAGCAGCCTGAGTAGGCCTATGGACCAGAATGATCTTTGAGTATTATCTATTGCCTGTGACTCTAACATCAAACGTTGCATAATTAACAAAATCACTACTGTATTGATTAAGTTCATGCAGAGGACATTAATGATCATCAACACATATGTTTGTTATGCCAATGTTTCATATAATTAGCAGAAGCCTTGGAGTAATTCAGAGGACATTGATGTTCATCACATTTAATGACAGCATTATATTATTGCAGACTGGCTGATTGCAGACTATTAATTTAGAGCAAACACTTTTGCCATTGACAAAAAAACATGGACTCTAAAATCAGCATTGTAGTTTGGGTTTGGGAGAACACTGGGGGGGGTGTCATTTTGGGTGAGGCCTTTAAAATATGACAGGTAACCAAATGGATGAAGGCAGGATTAATTAACTCTCTCTCAAGATGGGGAAAAGCTGAGGGAACGCAATAGCAAAGTCTGGCTAGAGCTCCCAAATCCCACTCATCTCTTAATTAGTTTCTTCACATCCAGAAAACAAGGGATGGGAGAAGGAGGAGAGGGGAGTGCAGAGATGGGGAGGAACGGGAGAAGAGAGGGGGAAAAAAGGGTCGGGAGGGAAAAGGAAGAGGAGAGAAGGGGAAAGAAGAGGCGGGGGATATGGTGAAGAAAAAGATAGGATGAACATGGAAAAGGATGGTGAAATGTGGAATATATGGGATTTTAATCACATAAAAGATGGCTTGGAGAGGTTCCATGGATGAGGGGGAGAATGGGGTGGGAGAAGCGGAATGAGGGAAGAGAGAGGAGGGAGGGATGATGGGATGGTAAAAGGCGTGGGAGGCAGACAGGGATAGATAGGAGACTAATTTATTCAGCAACTGCAGCTCCACACCCACTAGGGGATGGAAGAGGAGACGTATCAAAAACATGAAGGTGAATAGCATTGTTTATAACATGTAGGCTATGGCATGACAGGGGAGTTGGCTAAAACATAAAGCGATCTGTCAACCAGGATAGAATACATAGCAGGTTCTTTAATAACGAAACACATTTTTATTCACTCCTTTTAATGTATTCCCCCAATTCACAATCTCTCTCTCTCTCGCTCGCTCGCTCGCACACACACACACACACACACACACACACACACACACACACACACACACACACACACACACACACACACACACACACACACACACACACACACACACACACACACACACACACACACACACACACACACACACAGTGACATGGATGTTATGACTTGTAACGGCAATTATGTTGACAAGGTGAGAATTGGTTTACTACTAAACAGCTGTGTGGGAAAACTCACCTTAATCATCAGCTGACCGTTCTGTTTGTAACTGCTGACAACATACACACACAAACATACACACGCGCACACACACGCACAGTGTGTCAGGCCATGCACATTTAAAACAAAGAACCAACAAGGAAGATAACTTAATACTCAAACAGCTTATCTAGTCTCCAAAACAAACTAAGTTTCCTACACACAAGCCCTTTAAAGTTGGGCATTAGCATAAGACACACACACACACACACACACACACACACACACACACACACACACACACACACACACACACACACACACGCACACACACGCACACACACGCACACACACGCACACACACGCACACACACGCACACACACGCACACACACGCACACATATGCACACATACATACAGTGTTTTCACCCTTGAAGGTTGGGTACATTGTGAAACACACACAGACAAACAAACACACCCTTTCAAGTCCATAAGCATAACAGCAGATCTGCTAGCCCTTCTGCAGTGCCTCCATTCCCTCACCATGTGTGTGCGACGGTGAACCTCCTTTTTTTGTGGTTGCTGTTGTTGATCATCATGCGGCGGAGCAGGCGTGGAGAGTTCCGGGGGGAGAGGCGGGGGGAGATGGAGGACGGTGAACGGCGGTGGCCCCGGGTCCTCTCTGGCTGAAGCAGATTCTCTCTCAGGATTTTCACCAGGTCCTCGTTCAGACCGATATGTTTAGCCATGGGGGGCACTGCCAGGGTGTCAACCCCCACCCCAACGCCAGCCTGCTGGGCCATACCCGCCCCGGGTACACCACCACCACCACCAGAAACAGCCGAATGCAGTATACGACCGTCAGTCAACCTGGACGACCGTGTGCCACAGTCCACAAGCACTGGAGACCGTAGAAAACGGTCAGTAACAGTCTGGAACAGCTAGTGACCGTCCACAGCTAAAATGTCTAAAGCTAAACAACCAGGCAAATCTCCAATCCAAAATCGTTCCCCTAGTCCACTTTTAGTTTTTTTTACTGAACAAAAAAATATGTATTTCCTCCAAAAAGAAAAGGAAAAAAAGAAAAGAATCCTCACTTTTTTTCTTTGTGTCTCTCTCTTCCTCCGGCTGACGGATGGGTGCGTTCAGGTCGGTTCTGTTCTTCTGCTGGAGAGCACTGAGAGGTGCTGCTAAGAAGGCGTGACAGAGAGAAAGAAGGAGGGATGGGGGGAGGAGAGTGAAGGGGGGGTTCCTTCTTTTCCAGTTGTCTTTCCCAGCTTTAGCCAGCCCGGGTACGGTACGGCCCTGTAAGCCAGATGCAGCCTTGTCCAATGCAGCCCAGTCTGGTCCAGCTCGATACGACAAAGCCCTGTAGAACAGTTGGGTACAGCCCAGTCCAGTATGGTGTAGACCTAGTCCAGTGCAGTAACCCAGTCCAGTATGGTGCAGACCTAGTCCAGTGCAGTCCAGCCAGGTAAGCCAGTCCAGTTGAGTGCAACAGCCCAATCCAGCCCTACTCTGCCTCCCTCCGGTGCCTTGCAGAGCCTGGTGTAGACTGATGTCTGCAGGCTGTCTGTGTGCTAATAATCCAGCAGAGCAGAGTGGAGCAGCGCGGAGTGGAGCAGCGCGGCACGTCAGAGCCCAGTACAGCACTACCACTGTTACAGCTCTCCTTTCCCCTCATCTCTCCCTACGCTCCGCATTGGCAGCCTAGGAAATTCTGCTCCGACGCAGGGGGAGGGTGTGTGAGACCAAGAGTAGGAACATAATCAGAACGAGTAGAGGTTGCATGTGTATAGTGTGTGTGTAAAATATGATCAGGGAGGAGAAAGGAGAGTGTGTGATTGAGTGAGAGAAAGACAGAGACAAAGAAGACAGAAAGAGCAAGTGTCTGTGTTACGACGTTTGTCTGACAGCATGTAGGGAAGACTGTGTACACAGTATACATATGTATGGATGTACGCACATGAGTGAAAGCTATGTCACCTGTTAAATCCACTGCAAATAAAATAAAACTTAATTTGTCACATGCGCCGAATACAAGTGTAGACCTTACCGTGAAATGCTTACTTACAAGCCCTTAACCAACAGTGCAGTACGAACATAACAATAACGAGGCTATTTACAGGGGGTACCGGTACCGAGTCAGTGTGTGGGGGTACAGGTTAGAGGTAATATGTACATGTAGGTAGGGGTGAAGTGACTATGCACAGATAATAAACAGCAAGTAGCAGCAGTATACAAAATAAATGGAGGGGGTCAATGTAAATAGTCCGGTGGCCATTTGATTAATTGTTCAGCAGTCTTGTGGCTTGGGGGTAAAAGCTGTTAAGGAGCCTTTTGGTCCTAGACTTGGTGCTCCGGTACCTCTTGCCATGCGGTAGCAGAGAAAACAGTCTATGACTTGGGTGACTGGAGTCTCTGACAATTTTATGGGCTTTCCTCTGACATTGCCTATTATATAGGTCCTGGATGGCAGGAAGCTTGGCCTTAGTGATGTACTGGGCCGTACGCACTACCCTCTGTTGCGCCTTATGGTCAGATGCCTAGCAGTTGCCATATCAGGTGGTCATGCAACCGGTCGGGATGCTCTCGATGGTGCCGCTGTAGAACTTTTTGAGGATCTGGGGACCCATGCCAAATCTTTTCAATCTTCTGAGGGGGAAAAGGTTTTGTCGTGCCCTCTTCACGACTGTCTTGGTGTGTTTGGACTATGATAGATCGTTGGTGATCTGGACACCAAGGAACTTGAAACTCTCGACCCGCTCCACTACAGCCCGTTGATGTTAATGGGGGCCTGTTCGGCCAGGCCTTTTCCTGTAGTCCACGATCAGCTCCTTTGTCCTGCTCACATTAAGGGAGAGGTTGTTGTCCTGTCACCACACTGCCAGTTCTCTGTAGATGTGTTTTTCAGAGGGCGAACGGGCAAAACAAAAGATTTAAGCGCTTTTGAGCGGGGTATGCCAGGCGCACCGGTTGTGTCAAGAACATCAACGCTGCTGGGTTTTTCACGCTCAACAATTTCCCATATATATCAAAAATGGTCCACCACCCAAAGGACATCCGGCCAACTTGACACAACTGTGGGAGTCGACATAGGCCAGCATCCCTGTGGAACATTTTCGACACCTTGTAGAGTCCATGCCTCGACGAATTGAGGCTGTTCTGAAGGCAAAAGGGAGTGCAATTTAACATTAGGAAGGTGTTCCTAATGTTTTGTACACTCAGTGTATGTGTGCAAACAGAGCAATGAGAATGAAAGGTGTAGGTTATTCCTGGATAACTTGTTAGCTGGTGCAGCAGACAGAACTAAAAGCACACATTAGTTATTGATTAACCATTTCTAAAATGTATTTTACCTTTATTTAACTAGGCAAGACAGTTAAGAACAAATTCTTATTTTCGATGATGGCCTAGGAACAATGGGTTAACTGCCTTGTTCAGGGGCAGAACGACAGATTTTGTACCTTGTCAGCTCGGGGATTTGATCTTGCAAACTTTCGGTTACTAGTCCAACGCTCTAACCACTAGGCTACACTGCCACCGTAACCATTGAGTAACCATTGAGTAATGCTCAGCCCACTAAAATCAGAACACACTCATTAGTGAATCAGGACAGGAGTGACAGGCTGGCTGGGCTATGCCCCTTTTAAACAACACAGAATGAAGGGCAGAGACAACCCTTGTTGGTTCTCAGATGACCTAGCAGAAATCAAGGAAACAGAATGCTGTGTGGACTACAGCGAGAAGCTCTGATTCAGCTGATGATTGGATGGCTTTAAAATGCCTTGGGAATCAGGGTGTGGCTACGACCGACAGCTGAAAGCAGACCACTACCTCAAATCTACTGCTGATCATCTGAATAATCCTTACACATTTTGGCAAGTAGTGAAAGGTTTAGATTACAAAACAAGATGCACAGCTCTCTAAACAACTGCTGGTTGCCTCACAGCTGGTAAAACTTTTAAGAAACTTTTGCTTTATGCAGGCGGATTATTTGATAGGTTTAAAGGTCAACATGAGCTCCCTGTGAAATTACCTGACACTCCCGAGCACTCTTTCACCAGGTTCTGCTTCTCGTAGAGCCCTGAAAGCGTAAAGCCCTCCAGTGGCACTGATGATCTAGACCCCCGACTACTACAATTAGAGGCAGACATCATTGATCCCCCTTTAACATGCATCTTTAACCTCACCCTAGAATGTAATGAGGTTGTGGAAATCAGCGTTTGTCCTACCTCTTTTGAAAGCAGGTGATCCCACTCTACTGAATAACTATCGGCCCATATCTAAGTTGTCTATTCTGGCAAAGGTATTGGAGTTCCTTGTCAATGAGCAGCTTATGGCTGAGTGGTATGCGATGAGGTTTCTGGTCTGGCCACAGAACTGTCACAGCAACTTTGGAGGTTTTAAATTATGTTCACAGTGCCATGGACAGGAAGCAGCATTGTCTATCTGTATTTATAGACTTGGTGTTTGACACTGTGAACCATACTGCCTTGGTGCAGAGACTGAAGTGTGCTGGGAATACTGGTCATGCTCTGGAGTGGTTTGTGAACTACCTATCAAATCGAACTCATTGTGTTAAGGCAGATGGTAGTATATCGGACACCTTTAAACATTATTCAAAATAATCTGTACGATTTCAAACTTGTTCTGAATTTCTCTAAAACAAAATCCATGGTATTTTCCAATACTAAACAATATGGAAACCATGTAATCACTACCTTGGAAGGACATTCTATAGAGCAAATCAAAACATACAAATATCAGGGAGTTTGGGTGGATAAGAAGTTCAGCCTCACTACCCATGTAAAGAACTTTGTCAGGAAACTCAAGCTGCATTTTGGGTTTTATTACCAGCACAAAGCTTGTTTTTCCGTTGGCGCCAGAAAATAGTTGATTCATTGTACTTTTCGCTCTGTACTACAATTTATGGACTACAATTTATGTACAAGCCTCAAGCTCTACACTGAAGGCTCTTGACTCTGTGTATCATGCAGCCCTTTGTTTTTGTCACCAATCAGAGACGTCCATCTCAACATTGTGATATCTACAATGCTGTCGGGTGGACATTACTTGCAACATGCAGGCTCAAACACTGGTACATTGCTATTTAGAAGGCCATTTCAGGAAAACTGCCATTTTAACTATCCTCTCTTCTAGCTCGAACTGAAAACACGTACAAGCTCAGATCTCTATCTTGTTTTATTAAGAGTCGGGAAAATTATAACCAAGCATTTTATTTTACCTTATTTACCAGGTAAGTTGACTGAGAACACCATTTAATTTACAGCAATGACCTGGGGAATAGTTACAGGGGAGAGGAGGGGGGATGAATGAGCATATTGGAAGCTGAGGATGATTTGGTGGCCATGATGGTACAAGGACCAGATTGGGAATTTAGCCAGGACACCAGGGTTAGCACCCCTACGCTTACGATAAGTGTCATGGGATCTTTTAGTGACTACAGAGTCAGGACACCACACGTCTGAAAGACGGCACCCTTACACAGAGGGGCATTGAGATCAAATGTATTTTTACCAGAGGAAAAAGTGCCTCCTACTGGCCCTCCAACTCAACTTCCAGCAGCATATGGTGTCCCATCCAGGGACTGACCAGGACCAACCCTGCTTAGCTTCAGTGGGAAGTCAGCAGTGGTATGCAGGGTGGTCCTTTCATTACACAGCCCCCTGGTCTTGAATTCCCTCCAAACCCACCTAAAACCCCAGGACCTGGTGTCCCTGGAAGAGGTCAAAGGACCTCTAGATGAATAGATGAACAGGTTGTTGAGACATGCAGTTGTTTCTAGTTGTCACCCCATGTCACTAGTTTGCATTGCCTTATGTAAGGAAGCACGCTGTTTTACTTCACACACGACACACATGCCTGCACGCACACACATCCACAGTTTGTTTGCTGTTGTATTTGTACTGTTGCCAATGTCTTCCTGTCTGTGTTTTCTGTTTTGTATTACATAGTTTATTTTTATTTTTATCCCAGCCGCCGTCCCAACACAGGAGGCCGTTTGCCTCTTGCCAGGCCTTCATTGTAAATAAGAATTAGTTCTTAATTGACTTGCCTAGTTAAATAAAAAATGTAATGCTGGGAATGTGTGTGTGTGTGTGTGTGTGTGTGTGTGTGTGTGTGTGTGTGTGTGTGTGTGTGTGTGTGTGTGTGTGTGTGTGTGTGTGTGTGTGTGTGTGTGTGTGTGTGTGTGTGTGTGTGTGTGTGTGTGTGTGTGTGTGTGTGTGTGTGTGTGTGTTTGAGTGTAATGTTTCCACTAGGATTTTTTTCAGCAGCAGTGGCAAAGTCATCATAGGGGGTGGCGTGGTAGTGGCCCTGGCAAATTCTGCAGTCTCCAACCAAATATTTTTTAGGCCTTCCTCCTGGCCGCAGAGACAAAATGTTCTGTTTAAAAGCAAATTTCCTTCAATTCTACACATTTTGCTATTGGGCCAAGATAAATAAAATCAGTTTGAAAGCAAATTTCCTCTCAGCCCCATTGTGTGCAGTTTTAAAGTAACTGTCCAGTGAAAATCCCACTTTTAAAAATGTATAGTCTGTTAACTAATACCCAAATAGTGCTGAGCAGTTAGTGCTTTTTGAGGTCGGTTCAGTTTGGTTCGATTATTAAAAAATAATCAAGGTTTTCGAACCACAAAATTGCATTATGTGGGTTGAATTCTGTAACAACACAGTGACTGCCCATACTGCTTATCACCATAATTGATTCATATGACTTTAATATAATATTTCAGTTGTTGTGTATATTATATTTGTTTTATTTGATTACTTTATTATTTCATTCCAAGTCATCATCTCATCTCTATAGAGCTGCTGCCTATGCTGTCTGACAAAATCATAATTTTAGTAGTTCTTCAAAGTAAATAAAGCATACTTTTATGACTGCTGAATACCAACTATCAATCACTTAGATCAGTGTTTCCCAAACTCAGTCCTCGAGACCCCAAGAGGTTCATGTTTTGGTTTTTGCCAAGCACTACACAGCTGATTCAAATAATCAAATGTTGATGATGAGTTGATTATTTGAATCAGCTGTGTAGTGCTAGTGCAAAAACCAAAACGTGCACCCATTGGGGTCCCCAGGACCGAGTTTGGGAAACACTGACTTAGATCATGTGTTTTCAGTTTGAGATACCTCGCGAACCAACTGCTCTATCGCTCTAGAACACACCATCTTCTGTCTCTTTTACGTATAAGGCGTAAAAGAAACATATACCGGACAAGTAGGTGCGCAATGCATTCTGGTCATAGTTAATAACCAAGTTTTCTGTGCTAAATTACACTGAATGTTGTTGCATGTTTCATGAGCTGAAATAAAAGATCCCAGACATTTTTCATACGTACAAATTTGTTTACATCCCTGTTAGTGAGTATTTTATCCTTTATTAAGATAATCCATCCACCTGACAGGTGTGGCATATCAACAAGCTGATTATACAGCATGATCATTACACAGGTGCACCTTGTGCTGGTGACAATTAAAGGCCACTCTAAAATGTAAAGTTTTGCCACAAAACACAATGCCACAGATGTCTCAAGTTTTGAGGTAGCGTGCAATTGGCATGCTGACTGCATGAAACTCCACCAGAGCTGTTGCCAGAGAATTAAATGTATATTTTTCTACCATAAGCCGGTTTAGAGAATTTGTCAATACGTCCAACCGGCTTCACAACCGCAGACCACATGTAACCACGCCAGCCCAGTACCTCCACATCCGGCTTATTCACCTGCGGGATCGTCAGATAGGGGTAGGCGGGTAGTGCTGAGGAGTATTTCTGTCTGTAATAAAGCCCTTTTGTGAGGAAAAACTCATTCTGATTGGCTGGGCCTGGCTTCCAAGTGGGTGGGTCTATGCCCTCCCAGGCACACCCATGGCTGCGCCCCTGCCCAGTCATATGGAATCCATAGATTAGGGCCTAATTTATTTATTTTACGTGACTGATTTCCTTATATGAATCGTAACTTGGCAAAATCTTAGAAATTGTTGCATGTTGCGTTTATATTTTTGTTCATTATCATTTACTGCAATTATACACATTTTGCCATGGCTTATGCCATGTTCTTATGCTATCTGAGTGACTCAAACATTATAACAAAATCAATGGCAGCCCCATGCCATGACATTATTTGAATTTTAGATTCTCCCTGACTGTTTAGTTATTCTCAAAGATGATCTTATTTAAAAATATATTGCTCCATTATATTTTCTACATAATTAATATTTGGTTTTAGTTGTTTAGGTTTACCCTGAAAATGTTTTACCATCCAGAAGGAGAAAAAAAAAAAGTTTATTTTTAATATCATATTTTTGGGAGTAGCGACATATTTTGGGGAGTAGCCACCGCTAAATAAATATAGGGGAAGCATTTTGAGTGTGTATCCAAAGTAGCTGTGTTAGTCATTTCAAATGGACCCCTTACCCCTACACTATAGATGGGTGCTTCACCAAGTGGATGTCTGATAATGAACTTGCTTTCACCTGCCCAGGGAGAAGACAAGGAGAGGAATTCTCTTCAGACTATTGAGTTTCACCCTTGTACTGATGAGCTCAACATTAAAGGAGAGCTGATGTCATCTCTCACATAGCTCCTAGAAAAAGGCTCTCAAATCACTCCACTACTGGTTCTCTCTTCCCTTACCACAGTGACTTTATCTCTGCTATTCAGGAATTGTGACTGCCTTAACCTTAAGCAATGTCATCTTCAAATAGTTATCATAAAAAAATGTGAAGCCCTAATGGTGTTATACTGTAATAATGTATCAATTATGCATCTCAGTATCCAGTGAAAAAGAAAGACTCTACACACTCCTTTTTTGCACTGATCAACATTTATAGCCTTGTTGGATATCTTGCGTAGGCTCAAAGCGATTCGCTATTCTTATGTTCTTCCATTCTTCTACAGAACCATTTTTCCAACCATTGAGAGTGGAGAGAACAGGTAGTGAAATAGATGACTGAAGAGGCCATAGTATGAATCCATTTCTCTGACCCCATCTCTACCCAGCAATGTTGAGCCTGACCTCACTGTCCTCCACAAGCCAATCTGTATGAGCAAACCCATATCTAGTTTACTGTGTTCCTGTACACAATAGGAACTATGGAGCGATTTCAGTGGCAACAGAATTTTTTGTTGAATTCAATCATTTTGAATTTGCATTAGGTTATTGAATTTGTAATGCACAAATTGAATCATTGAATTTATAAATGTAACTTTTATTTCATGATTTGAAACTGAATTGAATGAATATTGCATTCAGTTTTAAAATGTAATTTCTATTTAATTGAATATTCAATTTCAACATTTACAGTGGCAAGAAAAAGTATGTGAACCCTTTGGAATTACCTGGATTTCTGCATAAATTGGTCATCAAATTTCATCTGATCTTCATCTAAGTCACAACAATATACAAACACTGTGTGCTTCAACTAATAGCACACAAATGATTGTATTTTTATTGTCTATATTTAATACATAATTTAAACATTCACAGTGTAGGTTGGGAAAAGTATGTGAACCCCTAGGCTAATGACTTCTCATAAAGATAATTGGAGTCAGGAGTTACCTTATCTGGAGTCCAATCAATGAGACGAGATTTGAGATGTTGGTCAGAGCTTCCCTGCCCTATAAAAAAACACTCACAAAATTTGAGTTTGCTATTCACTAGAAGCATTGCCTGATGTGAACCATGCCTCGAACAAAAGAGATCTCAGAAGAATTGTTGGAAAGGGTTACAAAAGTATCTCTAAAAGCCTTGATGTTCATCAGTCCACGTTAAGACAAATTGTCTATAAATGGAGAAAGTTCAGCACTGTTGCTACTCAACCTAGGAGTGGCCATCCTGCAAAGATGACTGGAAGAGCACAACGCAGAATGCTCAATGCGGTTAAGAAGAATCCTAGAGTGTCAGCTAAAGACTAACAGAAATCTCTGTTAAAAATTGCGAAAGAGCATCTGGATGTTCCACATCGCTACTGGCAAAATATTCTGTGGACAGATTATACTAAAGTTGCTATCATCGACGTAAAAAATAATTCCCAAGACATTTTGCAGGAGAATGTAAGGCTCTCTGTCCGCCAATTGAAGCTCAACAGAAGTTGGGTGATGCAACAGGACAACGACCCAAAACACAGAAGGAAATAAACAAAATAATGGCTTCAACAGAAGAAAATACGGCTCTGGAGTGGCTCAGTCAGAGTCCTGACCTCAACCCGATTTGAGATGCTGTGGCATGACCTTGAGAGCGGTTCACACCAGACATCCCAAGAATATTGCTGAACTGAAACAGTTTTGTAAAGAGGAATTGTTCAAAATTCCTCCTGAACGTTGTGCAGCTCTGATCCGCAACTACAGAAACATTTTGGTTGAAGTTATTGCTGCCAAAGGAGGGTCAACCAGTTATAAATCCAAGGGTTCACATACTTTTTCCACCCTGCACTGTGAATGTTTACACGGTGTGTTCAATAAAGACGTATCATTTTTTTTGTGTTATTAGTTTAAGCAGACTGTGTTTGTCTATTGTTGTGACTTAGATGAAGATCAGATCAAATTTGATGACCAATTTATCCAGGTAATTCCAAAGGGTTCACATACTTTTTCTTGCCACTGTATATATTGAGTTTCAATATGGTAGATACTGCATTAATTGTCTGTGTATCAAGTTTACAAACAATCATTTCAAGTTGATCAAAGTTGAATATATTCAACTTCTCAGATGGATTCAGATTCAGTTTCCAAATTCAGTCCTCTAAATTCAGATTCAAAACCAGAGACAACATCCTGGTACTTTGCCAGCCAGAAAAGGTAGAGGAGAACAGATCGAATCAAACGCAATCAAATTTTATTGGTCACATACACATGGTTAGCAGATGTTAATGCGAGTGTAGCGAAATGCTTGTGCTTCTAGTTCCGACTCTGCAGTAATATCTAACAATGGTCAAACACAGGTAGGCAGTCAAAAACAAACAATGCCTCAACCATACAAACAGAAATAACTTAACTAAATAGGGAGCTGATGAGACCAGGTGAGAAACGAACACAGGTGAAATCAATGAACAAAAATGAAAGACAGGGCTACGTTCCAGAACACAAAGAAACAGGGCTACGTTCAAGAACACAAAGAAAAAGAACACAAGGTTGACTAAGAAAAGAAAAGCAGAACCTTACTGGATGAATAGAATATGTACATATAAATATGGATGGCGTGCGGCATAGGCAAGATGCAGTAGATGGTATAGAATACAGTATATACATATTTATCATCTCTGTGATAAATATAAGCTTCTGACGGTTTCTGAAGCCAATGTGGCATGTTTCATTTTAATTTTTTAATGAATTGTGCTCTAGCGTTTGAACTAAACCTTTTTGGCTATAAACTATTATGACCCCATTCTGGAAAGCTAACAGGCTGACCACACCGCTTGCGTTGCAAAATACATTTAGAACTCTATGTTATTCAATTATTGCACCCACATTGCTCGCGAGCGTCTGCATTGTCAAGGGCTAAAATAGAAATCAGTTCTATTTCTGACGCAGATCGTCAGTCCTGCCTCTCCCATCTCCTCATTGGTTTATAGAAGCAGGTACCCACGTGCCATCTCCTCATTGGTTATACCCACGTGGGTGACTGAAAGATAAATGAGGTCAGTGGCGGTAATGCACCTAATTTATGAAAGTTGCCAATCGCAATATAAAGTCAAGAGAAGAAAAGGCCTGGAAGGAAGAGAGATGACTAGAAATGATTCGGTTGACCGTTTTATCTGTGGATTAAGTGGCAGAGTAGAGGACCTTGTGCATTTCAGGTAAAATAACAACTCAATGTTTATATCCCAGGACAAATTAGCTAGCAACAGCAAGCTAGCTAAATAGGACAAATTAGCTAGCAAGTGCAAGCTAACTAGCTAAATTGCCATAAATGTTTAATGCTTTTCGACCTGTCTCCAAATTAATATAATTGGTTCAGAGTTTGTTTTGATATTTTAACCTGCGTGTCGTGATCGTGTTTGGTGTGGGGGGACAAAATAAATGTATGCACGAGGGCGCACGCGCGCAGCCGGTTTGGGTTCCGTGTAAGACTCTCTGGAACATGCCTGGAGTTCCTCTCTATGATGATCACAGCCCGTGCAGGACACGTTAGAAGGGAGTGTCATAGAAACCACAATTTGGCCTCCATAAGAATATAGTTGAAAAACCCTGCGTTTGATTCTATCTGTTCTCTTTTACCTTTCCTGGCTGGAAAAGTACCAGGATGTTGTCTCTGGTTTTGAATCTGAAGTTTGAAAATTGAATCTGAATCAGTGGCGATCCATCTTTAAGGGATGGTGGGGCAGTACCAGTCAAAAGTTTGGACAAACCTACTCATTCAAGGATTTTTCTTTATTTTTACTATTTTCTACATTATAGAATAATAGTGAAGACATCAAAACTATGAAATAACACATATGGAATCATGTAGTAACCAAAAAAGTGTCAAACAAATCAAAATATATTTTAGATTTTAGATTCTTCGAAGTACCCACCCTTTGCATTGATGACAGCTTCACATTCTCTCAACCAGCATCATGAGGTAGTCACCTGGAAAGCTTTTCCAACCGTCTTGAAGGAGTTCCCACATATGCTGAGCACTTGTTGGCTGCCATAGATTTACATTATAAGTGCCTATCCAAGAAGGCTCAAGGTCATTGGCCACAGACAAAATTATGTCAAATCACGTTATATCTACCGTAGCTTTGATTGGACTGATCATGTCAACATCATACTTTCAAAATCTTAGCTAGCAAGCTAGACCAGCAGTCATCGTCATGAATCAAGTCGACAATCTACTTGCAAATCCTTTTTAATCCTTGTCATATGAAGAGAAATTATGGATAAAAAAGTGCTCATCGGCCATTGGACAAACATTACACAACAAGTGGGAAATCGCAAGTTCAACAATAAGTGGTTTGGAAGGAATCAGTGGCTAACTGCAACTGTTGCAAAGCAATCACTAGTCTGCTATTCGGTGGAGAGGGTGTGTGGTCCAAGTCTGGGATCAAGGGTCTCTTTCCAAGATTAAAAGGATAAACATTTACATGCAACACCATGGGCCAGAAAAGGTTGAATACATTGGCCATGCTGTCAATCCAACATGACTTCTGCCACGTTAAAAACAACTAGAATCTCAGAACTGGGATATCTCAGATTTCAGTGAGATCAAGACAACTGGTAACTCTGACAAAAAACGGGCTCCGACTGGGAAAATAAGTTTTGAATGGTCATCCAACTCGGAATTCCAAGTCGGAAACTCAGGCCTCTATCTAGAGCTCAGACCTGAAGATCACTGACGTCATGATTCAAACCTTGTTTTTTTCCGAGTTCCCAGTTGTCTTGAAAGCACCATCAATCCAGAGAATGCCAGACCTTGATGACAAAGTTTCATTACCAAATTTGCCCAAAAGATGGACCGCCGTGCAACCTTCCTGTTCAAGTGAGCACAGCACAACAAGGTGAGTCCAAAAAAAGTTTAGTATGCTGCTGCATAAATTATGTAATATGCCAGGGAGATATGTATACTGTAGATAAGAAAGTAATACCAAGTGAGGTAAGTTGTTAGTAGCCCATGTGCCTCACCCTAGTAATTTGGTCCCTTTCCCCTCATAACTTAGCTTACTGTTCTGACTTGGTGGTGCACATGTAGCCTATAACCTGTTTTAGAGAAATGTCATCACTGAATATTGTAAGAGCTTTCATTGTCTGCTTATATGCCCCCTTTATTTATCCTCCGGTTCTGATGTGTACAGGGAGAACACTGTAAGAACGACCTTTGTTCTGAATTATGTCGCTGTACATTTCAAAAGTGCTGAACAAATAGTTATACCGACTACATCCGTCTTAGCTCGCTCATTAATGTCTTCATCAAAATGACGGATTGCCTCTTATCTGCTCATCGTTCCCTTTTGCCATAGTTTGTACAAGTCAGCCATATTTCTTTTAAAAAGGCAGTAAATGAGGCGGAATGAACTGTTTCTCTGCCAGACAAGGCTCAGGACCTCACAAGGCTCCACTGATAGCCAGGTGAAGCAGGGTAAGAATTCACTCCATGGTGCTGGAAAGAAAGCTCTGCTGTTGGGACAGCTTTATGTAGGCCCTAACAGTTTGTGGGCACCGTTTGACACCGTTATAGTGCAATTCATGTATTGTTTAGTGTTGTGTTGATGCTTTGCTGGCATGCATAAAAATAATATTTTGGGGAATTTGCCCCACCAAGATTTACATGCAAAAATCGCCACTGATCGGCTTACCTCTGAAAGGTTTAATATATCAAACTTTGATAAACTTGAAATAATGGCTTGTAAACTTGATACGCAGACAATGAATGCAATATCTACCATATTGAAACTGAATATATAAATATTGATATTACATATTAAATTACATTTTAATTGAATTTGAAAACGGAATGCAATATTCATTCACTTCAGTTTCAAATCATGAAATACAAGTAACATTTATGAATTCAATAATTAAATGTGTGCATTACAAATGCCAAAATAATGCCAAAACAACATCCTAATACAAATTCATGAACACAGTAGGAACACTGGCATTTACAAAGTCTTACAGCAACCTCTTGGATCTGGGACAGAACAACTGGATTCATCTTTAACCTTGCGATTGAGACTAGCTGCTATGTGTATCATGAGTATACTAAGATGTTGTGAGAAGAAAAATAATATCCACCCCTCTTTCAATGCTCAGAGCGTTTCATCCAGCATCTTTTCAACCACATCTCTTGGAGCATGGTGTGTACACAGTGTGTGGGTATTTCTCATGTGATATTCTATATACCCTCTGCTTCTGTGGATGTGTAAACTGTACTGTTTATCAAAGTGAGGAGTACACAGTATTCAACCTCTCATCTACCTCTTCACTGTACTTAGGTATGCAGCCTTGCGTCCATCCTCCTCTTACAGGCTATTTACAGAGAGAAATGACTCAGGGAAAGGCAGATACACTCCGAAGATAACAGGAAATGACATAATCACTTTCAGTCTAGAACACCAGTGGTGTATCACTGACTATGTTTTATGCAGATCCTCGCAGTTTATTATACAGGTCAGAATTAGCAAGGAAGGATAGTCTACGTAAAGGATTTCAATTATGAAAGCACACTGATATGTTAAGATCTGCAGGAAATGTCTTGTGTAGTCAGTACTGTACACTCATCTTCCATCTCTATCTCCTCTCCTCCTCCATATCCTTATGATAACCCCATAATCATGACTTTCATCAACATCAGCATTGCAACCACTATCATCACCATCATCATTATCATCGTCATCTTCCTCAACACTGTAACTCAGGTTTGCGGATGCCCGTGAGAGTCTATACAGCCACCACCTTCGGGCCAAACAGTGTCATTACAACAGACCAACAGACATCATGACTGGGAAAGTGTTTTAAAGAGGCAATCAGCAGTAGAAACAATAAAAAATCCCTCCCCGCCCGTTTATGTAAAAAGCTGAGGTATGGGGCATGAGATATTTAACCACACTCAAATTCAAGGAATGGAGGTTTTGACGCTGTTTTGAGGCTGTTTATTTACATTTACTTTGTTTACAAACATCGGAATGAAACAAGCATGTATTTTGGGTTATGATGGGGTATGACAGCTGAACTAAGCTCATTAGACATTTATAAGTTATATTCTTCAAGAATCAATGGGTACATATCATACATTTTTAAGTCCAAAAGTTGATGTAGCAACAGCTGATTGCCCCTTTAAAGCTACAGTAGTCTGTCAGTCAGCTAGGTATTGGTACACTGCAGCCTCAGTTGAATTTGATTAATGATCATTCATCACCGATTGTTCTGAACAACAGTTTTCAGTTGACTAATGTTGATGAATGGGAATCAATGGTTGTTTTAACTATAGCCTGTGGTCTATCAACACTGCATTGTGTTTGCACCCTTACAGAAAAAACAAATGATGTCATGTGGAAAATCACATGTTTTTGGAATACTTCACATGTGAAATTCATATGATTTTTCCCTAAGGGCAGTACCCACTCTCTACTTGTCCCTCCATTCCCTTCGGTCTATTTCTCTCTATCTTCCTCTTTATCTCTCTCCCTTCTTCCTCCCTCTCTCTATTCTATATTGCCCTCTCTCTCTCCATTTCTCTTTTCCCATCTCTCTCTTCCCTCCCCCCCTGCCTGAATGACGTCTGGTTGTATTTCACCCTCGTTACCAGGGGCAACCTGGATGGAAGGAGACAAGTGGATGTGTGGAAAGAAAGAACTGGCTCAGGGCTTGAGACACAAAAGGGGAATGAAAAGAGACAAATCTGCAGGACTCACAACTCCCTGCTCAGAACAAACAAACACACACACAAACACACACACACACACACACACACACACACACACACACACACACACACACACACACACACACACACACACACACACACACACACACACACACACACACACACACACACACACACACACACACACACACACACACACACACACACACATTCTCTCTCGCTTCTGTCTTCCAGACAGTCTCTCCCTTTCTTTTTCCCTTTCTCTTTCTCTCCTTTCACCACACACATACAGACAGAGACACATATACACAAAGTGCCATATCCAAGAACATAGCCTCTATGATATGGAAATATTATGAATCCAGGATACAGCACACAGTGATGGAAGATGCTGCTCTCTGCTGGTTACTTTACAGTACAGTATCTTGTAGTGTGAATTCATTTTCTTGGACAGAGATGAGTGGTTCTTATGAAAGCTTGTTTCTGTCACACAAAAAGACTATCAGGTAAAGACATATCTCATAATTTAGAGAATTCAACATAATGTATTAGCCTGGAAGGTAGTACTAGTCCTCTGTCCCGAGGCTAGTATGGGGAAGTTTATTGTCCAATATAATGGGGAGATACTAAATTATCTTAGGGAGTCTAGCAGAGTGAAAGGTAGAGATTCTTCTGATTTATACAAGGCTAGACATGGAGAGGAAGCTTCATTCAAATGGTGAGAGAGAACCAAGGTGGAGAGAATCAGACTGTTGGAATCCAAGCCTCTGTCTCCCTTATGTGGATATCTTCTACAACTGCTTCCCAGCAAAATCCAAACTATGACCCACAACATGAAACAGAAGGTTCCGAACAGAATAGTAGACTGTAGCTATGATACATAATGCATGCATGCTACATTTGCATGAAAGAGAAGAATCAGCACTCAATGAAAGTTGACTTTACATATTGAATTCAAATTGTTGCAACCTGCCACAACCCCAAACTAAGGAGAGAATGAATTTGCTGATAACTTTGGGGGTTATGTGATAACTGGCTGATATGTCATAATACACAGAATAAAGCCAGTATAGCTTACTAAACAAATGTTTATCTTTAAACTTTACACAGCATACAATATACAGTACCAGTCAAAAGTTTGGACACACCTACTAATTCAAGGGTTTTTCTTTATTTTTACTATTTTATACATTGTAGAATAATAGTGAAGGCATCAAAACTATTAAATAACACATATGGAATCATGTAGTAAACAAACAAGTGTTAAACAAATCAAAATATATTATATATTTGAGATTCTTCAAAGGTGCCACCCGTTGCCTTGATGACAGCTTTGCACACTCTTGGCATTCTCTCAACCAGCTTCATGAGGTAGTCACCTGGAATGCATTTCAATTAACAGGTGTGCCTTGTTAAAAGTACATTTATGGAATCTCAAATATAAAACACTCTTGGCACTCTTGGCATTTTGATTTGTTTAACACTTTTTTGGTTACTACATGATTCTTCCATGTGTGTTATTTCATAGTTTTGCTGTCTTCACTATTATTTCTAATGTAGAAAATAGTAAAAATAAACAAAAACCCTGGAATGAGTAGGTGTGTCCAAACCTTTGACTGGTACTGTATATCATAAAGCCTACATCATAAAACTCAAATTAGAATACGTAGAAATGATCATTTGACCAATAGAGGGCAGGCTTTGCTCAGAAACCACTCGAACATCCACATTGAAACAGCGCTCTTCTTTTGCATCAAATTCTCATTGGAGGCATAGTATTATAGACTTTCAACAGCCACTGTGTCTGACCACAATAGAGCCAATGAGTCTAGCACATAAGGCTACTGGTATTGAGACTCTCATGTAAAGTATGATAGGACATGTGATAATGTTTACACTATCAAATGAGCTTTAAAATCTGACTGAACATTCACTCAACACCAAGGGGTTAACAAAACCTCAGGCTTTCTAAGATATCAAACAGCACTTAAAAGCCTCTTCTGACATACACAAGAGACAACACTCTCAGAGTTCCAAAAAGTTATGGGCAGAGTCAGAAAGATGGCTGTCAGAAGTATTACAATGTAAACTTACTTTTAATCTGTCTGTCTGCATATTTCAAGACATGGCATATGAGGATGCAGTGAGATACCCGATGGGTTGGACGATACTTTTCTCGTCAATCATCTTGAAAAATACATATTTTCAAAATTAGAAAACAACCAATCCTCCATCGTTAACACAATGGAAAGGTCAAATGCTCTATTATCTAAATGTTGAAAGGGTGTGGGTGACGGAGAGAAACAAAATGATGCAGTTTGAGGCCATGTGGCGGAGAGTGATGCGGGTGCTGGAGATGGGGGTGTGAGTAGGTGGGTCTGGGCAGAGGTGATGTTGTGGATATTTGTGTGCATCTGTATGTTGTCGTTTGTATGTGGATGTTTTGTATTGTAAAAAAATGTACGAAAAAAAAAAAGTAGATAGCAGAGGTGGCCTATTTGACCTGTCCTTCCTTGTGTTGCACTGAGTGGTTGTGTGTCTAATACTATGAAGGCTGACAGTTCTCTCTTTTCACTATTTTTACAGTTTAACATTGAAGGGGCGTTCGCTGCAGGTGACTCACCACACTGATATAAAATGAGAGTGTTTGGCTGGCAGCGGAGAGAAAAGTCCACTGTAATAAAAACATACAGTTAGGTAATAATGTCTGGAGGCTGTGAGTTCTCAACTATTCCCTGACTCTATGAGCAATCAAATATTAATTTCTTATTCTGACTGAATGTAGAATTCTACCTTTCTTCTAGTGATGGAAATGACAGCACCATCAACAGGAATATTTAGATGGTCCCAGTCTGCAGTCCACTTTGAATAGACTATACGTTTGTCTTTACATAGCCCCCAAACTACAACTACACAGAGACAACTGTTCAGACAGGGTAAAACCAACCAAACTCAGCATCTCTATAGCTAACTCCACCATACTCCCTCATCCACACAGACCTACAGGGATAAATCAAATGTTATTTGTCACCTTTATGTTACCAGGCAAGTCAGTTAAGAACAAATTCTTATTTAACAATGGTGGCCAACCCCAGCCAAACCCTCCCCTAACCCGGAAGACGCTGGGGCAATTGTGCACCGCCCTATGGGACTCCCGATCACAGCCGGTAGTGATACATCCCGGGATCGAACCAGAGCCTTAGACTGCTGCACCACTCGGGAGCCCTAAAATGTGTTGAATACAACTGGTGTAAACCTTACTGTGAAATGCTTACTTACCGGCTTACTTAACTAACAATGCAGTTTTTAGAAAATACCTAAAAAAGTAAGAGATAAGAAAAACAAATAACTAAGGAGCAGCAGTAAATAACAATAGCGGGGCTATATACAGGGGATACCGGTACAGAGTCAATGTGTCAATGTGCGGGTGCACCGGTGTCAAGGTAATTGAGGTAATATGTACATGCAGGTAGGGTTATTAAAGTGGCTATGCATAGATAACAGAGTAGCAGCAGAGTGGGGGGGAGGGGGGGGGGAAATAGTCTGGGTAGCCATTTGATTAGCTGTTCAGGAGTCTTATGACTTGGGGGTAGAAGCTGTTTAGAAGCCTCTTGGACCTAGACTTGGCGCTCCGGTACCGCTTGCCGTGTGGTAGCAGAGAGAATAGTCTATGACTAGGGTGGCTGGAGTCTTTGAAAATGTTTAGGGCCTTCCTCTGACACCGCCTGGTATAGAGGTCCTGAATGACAGGAAGCATGGCCCCGGTGATGTACTGGGCCGTATGCACTACCCTCTGTAGTGCCTTGCGGTCGGAGGCCGAGCAGTTGCCATACCAGGCAGTGATGCAACCCGTCAGGATTGGTTCAAGCCCTGAAAGAGTTAAAAGCAGTGTCCTCTTGGTGTCCCCGGCAGGGATGGCCAGGATGGCAGTGGGCTGGCAGCGTGCTCATCATCCATTCAGAGTAGCCTTCCTCCCACTCCCCCCACCGCATCTCCCTGCACTGTGAGAAGGTCACCCCCTGAGCCCAGCACCCCTCTGACAGGTCCAGAAATGACACAGCAGCATTCTGGAGGATGCTGCATATATTTTTGATTTAGATTACTTTCCCCTTAAGAGGCATTAGAAGAAGACAAACATGTATGTTACCAATTGAACGACATCTATTGTAGGATAAATCAATGTTAAAGTTGACATAGGTGGCCATATATGGATGTAAATGTTACTTTATGAATTGGTTAGGTAGGCTTCTTCTAACCCATCGCTTTCTACTACATATAATAATATGATTCGATTATATCTTTACATTAAAAACCAAAGTCTATCAGAATTCCAGTCATTCCAATAAATGTTATACCTTGATCTTCAAGAATAGGACTTGGAAATATGGAAGTATAGATTAGCCAAATTGTTTTACCTGAGCATAACCCCAAAACTAAGGACTTATTAGCCAGCCCTACTCTGTTGTTTATGATTTTGTTGTCATGGAGGACTGATTGGGCTCATTGATTCGTGTTGAAAAATAAATGCTGCGCTCATGGAATGGCATGCTTTGAGCACTACTGAAAAGTGCTATTTACATATGAAAAATGAATGCCATATGCTGCATTTGCTATAGGCCTATTGTTTACCTGTTAGTTGGTGAAACTGTGATATCTTCATAATATGCAGCTGTTTAAAGGGCAAATCCACAGATGAAACAATAACAAAACCGTCACCCGCCTCTGTTTTGGTAAATAGCTGAGGGATGTGCCTGGAGAAATGTAACCACTCTCAGATTAATAGACAGAGCTATGGATGCAAGGACTGACCATCCATGATATAAAAAGGATTGTTTTAACCATGTTATGAGGCTATACAGTGTTTGTTTACATTTACAACATTTACAAACACTGGAGAAAAACAAGCTTATATTTTGGGTTCTCATGGAGTGTGACAGTTGAACTAAGCTCATGAGGCATTTATAAGTTATATTCTTCAAGAATCAATGTATATACACTACCGTTAAAAAGTTTGGGGCCACTTAGAAATGTCCTTGTTTTTGAAAGAAAAACACATTTTTTGTTCGTAAAAAAAAAAAAAGAAAAATCATCAGAAGTACAGTGTTAATGTTGTAAATTACTATTGTAGCTGGAAACGGATGATTTTTAGGCGTACAGAGGCCCATTATCAGCAACCATCATTCCTGTGTTCCAATGGTACGTTGTGTTAGCTAATTCAAGTTTATCATTTTAAAAGGCTAATTTATCATTAGAAAACCCTTTTGCAATTATGTCAGCACAGCTGAAAACTGTTCTGCTAATTAAAGAAGCAACAAAACTGGCCTTTAGACTAGTTGAGTATCTGGCGCATCAACATTTGTGGGTTCGATTACAGGCTCAAAATGGCCAGAAACAAAGACCTTTCTTCTGAAACTCGTCGGTCTATTCTTGTTCTGAGAAATTAAGGCTATTCCATGCGAGAAATTGCCAAGAAACTGAAGATCTTGTACAACGCTGTGTACTACTCCCTTCACAGAATAGCACAAACTGTCTCTAACCAGAACCGAAAGAGGAGTGGGAGGCCCGGGTGCACAACTGAGCAATAGGACAAGTACATTAGAGTGTCTAGTTTGAGAAACAGACACCTCACAAGTCCTCAACTAGCAGCTTCATTAAATAGTACCCGCAAAAAAACTGTCTCAATGTCAACAGTGAAGAGTCGACTCCAGGATGCTGGCCTTCTACGCAGAGTTGCAAAGAAAAAGCCATACGTCAGACTGGCCAATAAAAAGAAAAGATTATGATGGGCAAAAGAACACAGACACTGGACAGAGGAACTCTGTCAGAAGCTTCGAAAGCAATGACATAATTTTCTGAAATTTTCCAAGCTGTTTAAAGGCACAGTCAATTTAGTGTATGTAAACTGCTGACCCACTGGAATGGTGATACAGTGAATTATAAGTTAAATAATCTGTCTGTAAACATTTGTTGGAAAAATTACTTGTGTCATGCACAAAGTAGATGTCCTAACTGAGTTGCCAAAACTATAGTTTGTTAAGAAGAAATTTGTGGAGTGGTTGAAAAACGAGTTTTAATGACTCCAACCTAAATGTATGTAAACTTCTGACTTCAACTGTATATATTGAGCAATAAAAAAAAACTTTCATTCCATAGGCTGGGATCCGCACTATGCAGCTGTTGCAAGAGAAAAATTTTTCACTGGCTGTCCACTGGTTTCAAAAACAATGATTGATAGGCAGCTTACACTTCCTGAATTCAACCATTATTGGGTTCAAATACACATTTAGATTAGTGAACAGCCGTCCACAGCAACCACAATCCCTAAGGTGCAAATAGCTAAATGAGAGAGCAGCAGTGTGATTCACATTAATGCGCTATGTATAAATCAATAATAAGTGATATCCGTATCGCCGTAGACTACGCCACTGCTGTCATCCTTACCTCGAAGCGTTTATTCAAGTTGGATAATCTTTGGATGCCGACAGCAGTCGCACCATTGGAACACATAGCAAGGACTGTAGCCTACAAAAGCCTATTCCTGCTCTTTTCCCACAATCCATTAAAAACATTTTGTGTGTCATCATCTGACTTATGGTCAGACTCGCTCAGGTGGAACTTAAATTTGCGCTTTTTTTCAATGCTGATTTGAATGTCATTGAGAAAACAGAGAAGTGTCAAAGATGTTTTCTTCTCGCAAACATTCTTTCTCAATTTAAAAGTAATCCTTGAAGTAATCATGTAGTTTTTCAAAAGTATCTGTCATCTGATTACAGTATTTTTGCTGGTAACATAACAGATTAGAGTTAACGTTTTTTTGTAATCCCTTACATGTAAAGGATGTAATCCGTTACTCCCCAACCCTGTTCATACCTAACTGACTTTACAACTCTCCCTGAATGCAGCCAGGTGTATCAAACACCTTGTACTCTGGAATACAACACATGCAGCAGCCATTGAATGTCTCATAAAACAGTGAGTGCTAGTTACTAAAAACAGGGTTGTTCTATTCTACACCAGGTTCTTCAGTTCTCATGCTACTCCTCTCTGCCACCAGTCCCATCAGGCTGAATGACAGACAGTCTTTCTCTGTCTCTCAGATGTGTTTATTTTTGAGAAACACTGTGCTGTGCTGGTCTGGACAGAGAATATTAGATGTTATTTATCGCCCCGCTCTCTGGCAAAGACACCCATGATTAAAAGACAGAGGATAAAAGGGGGAGGGGTGGAGAGAGAGGAGGAGGGAGGTGGGGGAGGCAGGGAGGATGGGAGAGAGAGCGAGGGAGTGAGGGTGAACAGGCGCTTGCCAAGATAGAAAGGCGAGCTGTCTTTAACTGATGTGAAGTGGCAGTTAATGGAAGTGGATGAATATAAATTACCCGTGGGGGGGTAGGGGAAGGAGAAGAGAGAGGGAGAGGGAGAGGGAGAGAAGGGTAGAGAGAAAGGGAGAGAGAGCGAGAAAGGGAGAGAGGGGGAGAGAAGGGGGGTAGAGGTGGGAAGGGGTTGTCGAAATAGCCCATAGACCATAGTGGTAAACAGTTAACATCCTGGTTACTCCGTCCCCAGTCAGCAGTGATGTATTTATGTGCCAGGTCAAGGTGTATGTCCCCAGGGCTCAGGGCTGTAGGCCTGTAGATTTCTGATGGCGGAACAGAGACCATACTGTTCCCCTCAGTCAGAGTTTTACAGGAACTGACAAAAAGGTTTGTTTCATTTCTTTATATCCACTACAGGTCCAAATTGTATGAATCGTATTCTAATAAAACTCAATCGTCATGGAAAGATAGTGCCTGTTTAATAATGATAACTGTTTTTGAAAATGTGCAAATTAATTATTCCGACTGAGTAAGAGTCAGTCTCAGTAGCCTGAGGCAGTGTAATGTTCCCAGTGTGTTTCTGTGGTGGCGTGACACAATCAATCACAGAGAGCTCATAACCACCACCACGAGGAAGCAGACTAGATGAAAACACCTTACTGATAGAGCTAATGTGGACCTGATGATTAACTACATAGCTCAATATCACACAGCCGTCATCACATCCCCCTTCGGCAGAGAAAGCAAATATTGAAACTCATGTCCAGTTATTACTCTTTTACAATTCACGCACCCATGTGTGTCGGTAGCACGGTACAGGCTCAGATTTCATAAATTGGCTTTGATTTGCCAAAAGCTCCTGTCAACAGCATCCAAACCACACTGACTGAACTGTGGGCTCATTCTTTGGACGCTTCATCAGAAAGGATAGACTTTATTTTTGCCGATCGGATTACACATTCAGCCACACTGAATAATGTATGATGTGGGCTCCTCTCTCTCTCTCTCTCATTGCTATGCTACTATGACATGGAGTCCACCCTTCCCCAGGTTTTGATGGAGGTAGTTCTATATGAAGCAGAACCAAAGAACCTAGGTTTAGTGTTTAATGGTACCCACCGAGAAACATACAGTTAACTTAAAAACAACACATGGGAGGTTACACCACAATCTACATAAATAAAGTGATCCCACTCAAAACTTAACACATTTCCCTTGCAAAAAGAGGGAGCAAATCTTCCTTGCAAAATAGATCTGATCTGACTTAGCCTTTTTGACTTGAGTCAATAAGATGAGCTAAAAAGACAACGTAGTGGATCATGAGGCAGCGCTGACCGCATGTGTGTGAACGGGGTATGAACAGGAGAGGTCAGGGAACTTACCTAGAAGAGGTGAAGGGTCAACAAGAAGCATAGGTCCAGAGTCCACAGCAATAGGCGATACATGGAGCAAGGGAAGAGAGAGAGAACATGTTAGAGGATTATATTTGAATATTCAAATTCTCTATCCTCGATTCTCTGGCAATGTCAATCATCTACCAATGTTTATACCCTTTCAAACTCATTGTGTATCCTAGAAACAATGCATGGTGTCAATGTAATGTTTGCACCGAAAACACGGGTCACAAGTTGGGATTGGGCCCTGTGAGTAGAAGTGTCACTGCCACCACACTAGACCCTACACACATGCATGAATGCACGCACGCACGCACACACATGCAGACACAGACACACATACTAGCCACTAGAGGAGGAAGTCTCTCTAGTCTCCATCCTTATTAATGTCTCAGTCAGTCATCAGTGAGTTTCCCTCTCCTTTTTCTATCCCTTCATCATTATCTCATTTCCTGTAGTCTCCTGCCAGGTCAAATGTATTTGATTCTATTTCAGGGGTTTTAATTAATAAATAAAAGTCACACTCTTAATTGAAGTGTATTTTTATTTTAACAAAGTAAGAGATTGACATAGGGAGGGGAAAAAATTGGTAAGTTAGTCTAGCCAGCTAGCCAGATATTTAAACTTGTAGTAATCATGGGGAAATTATTGACTGGGGGGGCCCATTGATTTTGTTAGTCACTCTCACTCAGGTATCATGTTAACTGCAAACATTTCTCTCCAACCCATGGCAAAATATGTAGAATTGCAGAAAAATTTCTTTAAAACATACATTTTCTTTATGCCCCATGGCAAAATGTGCAGAATTGTAGGAAATTAACTCTAAAAACGTACCAAATTTCAAAAGGCAAGGGCCGGCTCTGACCGCATGTGTGGGTTTGGATGTGGGTACGCAGACCCGCAAGCCACTACGGCCCCTCATGATGAGTTCAGATTTTTTGAGGCCCCACCCCCATCAAAGTTGTCCATCCCTGTATTAACATATCCCTCATCAGGGTGTGACATCCATGAAGGAAATAAGTGCTAATTATGTACACTGTGGTGTTTGTTAAAAATGTACAAATGCAGGTTTGTCAGTGTGATCATTTTAAAATAGAATGCATGTGTGTGTGTTTCCTGTTTATGTGTGCTTGTGTGGACCAGAGGTTAGTGGCTGTCTGTCTGCCTCAACTCCTGAGAAGCATCAACAAGAGAGAACATTACGTAATAATGGTAGCGGCTCTAAGAATAAATCAATACTTATTGACAATCTTACCTGTAGCTAATAACATACATGCAAATATATCTGCTGATCAACATTCTACAAGTTAGATATTCTTTATTAAAACTGATACAACACAACAAAATGCACATAGAAAAACAGTCAAAAAACATGCCGCCATACACTACATGGCCAAAAGTTGCCCGTCGAACATCTCATTCCAAAATCATCGGTATTAATATGGAGTTATGGACCCCTTTGCTGCTATAACTGCCTCCACTATTCTGGGAAGGCTTTCCACTTGATGTTGGAACACTTCTGTGGGGACTTGCTTCCATTCAGCCACAAGAGCATTAGTGAGGTCGGGCAGTGATGTTGGGCGATTAGGCCAAGCTCGCAGTCGGTGTTCCAATTCCTCCCAAAGGTATTCAATGGAGTTGAGGTCAGGGCTCTGTGCAGGCCAGTCAAGTTCTTCCACACGGATCTCGACAAACCGTTTCAGTATGGACCTCGCTTTGTTCACGGGGGCAATGTCATGCCTTCCCCAAACTGTTGCCACAAAGTTGGAAGCACAGAATCATCTAGAATGTCATTGTATGCTGTAGCGTTAAGATTAAGGGGTCACAACCACGAAACACATCCCTAGACCATTATTCCTCCTCCACCAAACTTTACAGTTTGCACTATGCATTCGGGCAGGTAGCATTCTCCTGGCATCCACCAAACCCAGATTTGTCCATCGGACTGCTAGATGTGAAAGCGTGATTCATCACTCCAGAGAACGCGTTTCCACTGCTCCAGAGTTTAATGGTGGCGAGCTTTACATCACTCCAGCCGACATCTGGCATTGCACACGGTGATCTTAGGCTTGTGTGCGTGCGGCTGCTCGGCCATGGAAACCCATTTCATGAAGCTCCCGACCACCAGTTCTTATGCTGACGTTGCTTCCAGAGGCAGTTTGGAACTCGGTAGTGAGTGTTGCAACCGAGGACAGACGATTTTTACACGCTATGCGCTTCAAAACTTGGTCGTCTCGTTCTGTGAGCTTGTGTGGCCTACCACTTCGCAGCTGAACCGTTGTTGCTCCTAGACGTGTCCACTTCCCAATAACAGCACTTACAGTTGAACGGGGAAGCTCTAGCAAGACGAACTGACTTGTTGGAATGGCCACATTAAAAATCACTGAGCTCTTCAGCGCGGGCCATTCTACTGCCAATGTATGTCTATGGAGATTGCATGGCTGTGCGCTCGATTTTATACACCTGTCAGCAACGGGTGTGGCCGAAATAGCCGAATCCACTAATTTGAAGGGGTGTATTTTGAAGCACGATTTAAAGTAGTCTTTCTTCATGCCATTCTGCCTGTTGTTTAACCTTGAAATATTTATTCAAAAGAACATGTACACCGCTTAAAATGCTTAGTTAATCCAGCTCTAAAATGTCCTAAAAGAAGACAAAAGAAGCCTTTCTCCTGGTTTGACATCTCACTCTCCTCTTTCACTGAGACCATAAGACGTAATACTGTTCTATTAAATTGAATGAATCTGTCCCCATCTATCCCCCTCCATCCACCCCTTCCATTGTAGTACATCTCCCAGTGGACATGGTCAGGCTGACCCTGTCATCCACCATCCCCCTCCTGCTGAAGGGGACTCTCCTGTCCAGTCAAGGGCCTTCTCAAGGACTCTATACACACACACATGCAAGCAGGCATACACACACACACACTGCTGTCTCCCTGGTACTCTAAGGGGCTGCTCTTAATAAGGCGGTGTGAAAACCTTTGCGTCTCCTACTGCCAGAGAAGACTCTGAGTGTCTTTACCAAATGAAAGGTCATTCTGAAGCACAACAACACGACAGAGGAAACCCAGAAGTGCCCTGAATAACTATCAAACTAAAGGAGACCTACACATCAGGAAGTACTGTATATTTCCTCTTCCTCTGATGGATGGCAGGGACTTGAATGTGGGGATTTGTAAGGAAGCGATTCTGTACTCAGGCCCTGCTTCCCTGGTCCAATTTCACACTCTTTCATTTCTCTCTTTCTGCCAGCTTGTTATTTAAGAGTCCCTTTGGGCTCTCTGAGATCTGCTTTCATCTGTTCGGGTGGATTGGTATCATGCATTTAGCCGTCTTCTTACTTCAAATAAAGGAAAAGTTCCCCTCTGCATAAAGTATAAGTGTGTGCTGGTGTACTTTACTATTTTATCCAATTTGTAAGTCGCTCTGGATAAGAGCGTCTGCTAAATGACTTAAATGTTAAATGTTATCTCATCACTAATGCACATGACATCACAGGTCTTCCGGTTGTCAATGCAAATTGACTGCAGCAGTTACAGTGGTGCTTCCTCCTACTGCTCAAACACTGGAGAGGTTAGTTCCTCTCCTATTTCTACTGTCTCTCCTCTCATCCCTCTTTCTACTGTCTCTCCTCTCATTCCTCTTTCTTCAGTCTCTCCTCTCATTCCTCTTTTTTCAGTCTCCTCTCATCCCTTTTTCTTCTCTCTCCTCTCATCCCTCTTTCTACGGTCTCTCCTCTCATTCCTCTTTCTACGGTCTCTCCTTTCATCTCTCTCTACTGTCTCTTCTTATTCCTCTTTCTACGATCTCTCCTCTCATTCCTCTTTCTACGGTCTCTCCTCTCATTCCTCTTTCTACGGTCTCTCCTTTCATCTCGCTCTACTGTCTCTTCTCATTACTCTTTCTACTGTCTCTCCTCTCATCCCTCTTTTTTCTGTCCTCATCCCTCTTTCTACTCTCTCCTCATCCATCTTTCTTTAGTCTCTCCTCTCATCCCTCTTTCTTTAGTCTCTCCTTTCATCCCTTTTTCCTTCTCTCTCCCCTCATCCCTTTTTCTACTGTCTCTCCTCTTATCCCTCTTTCTACTCTCTCCTCTCATCCCTCTTTCTACTATCTCTCCTCTCATCCCTCTTTCTACTGCCTCTCCTCTCATTCCTTTTTCTTCTGTCTCTCATCCCTCTTTCTACTGTCTCTCCTCTTATCCCTCTTTCTACTGCCTCTCCTCTCATCCCTCTTTCTACTGCCTCTCCTCTCATCCCTTTTTCTTCTCTCTCCTCTCATCCCTCTTTCTACTCTCTCCTCTCATTCCTTTTCTTCTGTCTCATCACTCTTTCTAATGCCTTTCCTCTCATCCCGTTTTCTTCTGTCTCTCCTCTCATCACGCTTTCTTCTGTCTCTCATCCCTCTTTCTACTGTCTCTCCTCTCATCACTCTTTCTGTCTCTCATCCCTCTTTCTACTGTCTCTCATCCCTCTTTCTACTGTCTCTCCTCTCATCCCTCTTTCTACTGTCTCTCCTCTCATCCCTTTTTTTCTGTCTCTCCGCGCATCCCTTTTTCTTCTGTCTCTCCTCTCATCCCTTTTTCTTCTGTCTCTCCTCTCATCACGCTTTCTTCTGTCTCTCATCCCTCTTTCTACTGTCTCTCCTCTCATCCCTCTTTCTACTGTCTCTCCTCATCCCTCTTTCTACTATCTCTCCTCTCATCCCTCTTTCTTTTGTCTCTCCTCTCATCCCTTTTTTCTGTCTCTCCTCACATCCCTTTTTCTTCTGTCTCTCCTCTCATCCTTTCGAAGTCAGTCTACAGAGCATTAGAGATTCTCAACTACAACAAACAGACTGACAAGAGTACTTAGTTAGAATACTCTGTGGTATTACGGTAGGGATTGGGGGAATATTTGTATAATATTTTTTTTATTTAACCTTTATTTAACTAGGCAAGTCAGTAAAGAACAAATTCTTATTTACAATGATGGCCTACACCGGCCAAACCCGGACAACGCTGGGCCAATTGTGCGCCACCCTATGGGACTCCCAATCATGGCCAGTTGTGATACAGCCTGGATTCGAACCATGGTGTCTGTAGTGACGTCTCCGGCACTGAGATGCAGTGCCTTAGACCGCTGCGCCACTCGGGAGCATATTACTATGTACTAATGCTAAGAAGCATACACTGTACAAGCATCACTACTCACTGTTCTCTAAATGGATGAATAGTCTAAAACAATCAATGAGACCTACTATTACAATGGACACCAAACCTTTCTGAGGCTCTGTGTTCAAAATGATCCATTAATTACTCAAGTCAGTAAGTCAGTCCTTGGGCCTGTCTTTGTGTCTGTGTCTAACACCAGACTGAACACAACAGTGATAGTGTGTACTTGAAGCAGGGCTGCCAGTCTTGCGGTCTTGCTGGGTAGAACAGTGAGAGGTCTTCACAGCAGACGGTAACTATAGATCTCACCTTCTTATGACACGATTCCACACACAACGTTAGGTGGAAACACACACACACACACACACATCTATCCTGGGAGCACATGAATGGCACGCACGCTCGTGTGTGAGGTGTAAACCTGCTCAGTTAACTGGGCTCTTCGAGAGTAATTGATTATTATCCCCTGGAGGACCAAGTTGCTACAAACCAAGATGAGAGAAGGTTGTGTGTGTGTGTGTGTGTGTGTGTGTGTGTGTGTGTGTGTGTGTGTGTGTGTGTGTGTGTGTGTGTGTGTGTGTGTGTGTGTGTGTGTGTGTGTGTGTGTGTGTGTGTGTGTGTGTGTGTGTGTGTGTGTATGGTGACTGAGACAAACACACACACACACACACAAATAATACATATATTTTGGGGAGTAGAAAGAACAGCTGACTGAAAACCGGATGGCCTGGCATTTGCGCGGTTGAGTCCGTTTCTGCTGTAACATGGACTCTACAACATGATAGAACTTTGTTGCTCCCTGCTGAAACAAGCAAGATGTTGTAGCAAATCAGTCTTCGGTTGGCAAGGCAACGTCCCCCTCCTGCAGCAGCACCTGCAGTCAGGAGCAGAGGAGAAAATGTGCATCTCAATTTATTTTGCTATTTGAACGGTTATTACGGTGACCATTGTCATTTGGCTGACCAATAACCACCATACAAAATTCCATGACCGTCATGGCCCTACTAGAGACATCAGGAAAAAGAGAATGAGAGAAGAATGGGAGAGAAGGGTGGCAGAGAAGAGAAAGGATGGTAAAGAGAGCCATCTCCCTCCATGGATGAGCAGCCTGAGGAAGGAAGTGCCCGCTGACACTGTTTGTGTGTGTTTGCATTTGTGTGCTGGGGAAAGGGCAGGGAGAAAGAGAGAATATATTGTCGGGTTCCATACAAGCCAGAGGCTCCACAGCTGCATCGGATGACAACATTTACAAGTCATCCCGAGGGGTGACTGGGGGTGACCCCCCCCCCCCCGTTTCACTGCTGGATTTCTGTGTCTGTCTCTGCTCTGCCGGTTTGTTTTCCTGACAGACATTTACAGTGCTTTAATGATTATCCCTGGTGCCTTGAGTCCAATCAGAATGGAGAAGGCTTGATTGTGTTAAATGCCACAATGTAGAGAGACGTACCTTCCTGCATGGCATGAAGAGGTAGCTTGCTAAGGCAGAATGATATTGTGTACCACAGTTTATAGTGTACAGTGCCCATTGGATTAAATAAATAAATAAATAACAAACATGGATTATATTCAATGTCATCAGTTCACTGGAGAATATAATATAATTTGAAAGTAAAACACAAATTGTGCTTTATTGATCTGATCTGCAATTGTGGTTTTCAGTTCTGAAATTAGTTTAGTGATGGTTGGTTTCTTTTGAATTCGAGTTCATTGGACTAGTTGATCCTCGTGTTCCTCTGTTTTGTCATTTGGAGGAGACTCCTAGGTTTAACTAGCGTGGTGGTCTGTGCTGGTGGTGTTAGGGCAGTGCCACACACATCCATAGTGTTTGGGGTGAGACTTAAACCTTGACTCAGTTCTGCTCAGTCGCAGAGCCATATTCACATACACGTTTATACACACGACACATGTGAGTGTAGTTACTTGTGTACAGAGATGGGACCAAGTCACAATTTTTTAAGTCTCAAGTCTTAACCTTCGAGTCTTCAATCAAGTCCCAAGAAATAACAGGCAAGTCTCAAGTAAAGTCCACAGCTCAGGTCGAGTCAAGTCACAAGTCCCTAATTTGGGGTTTCGTGTCCTCAAGTCAATGGTTACGTGATTTATGCCAATTTCGATGCACTTTTTTTATTTCCTGTTTTTCTTATACTACTAGTACACTACATAATAAACTTGAGTCAAAGACCATGTTAAAAATGTATTTAAAAAAAATCCTATTACTGACAGAAAGGCCATACAAATGGTACCAATGACAAGACTTTTAGGCTCTTAGGTTTTCAACACAGCTTACACCTACTGTCGACACAAAATGTAAACCAGGAAAATCCCAAAAGTAGTTTTGTTTTTCATAACTATACAAGAAAAAACAAAATTCAGAGCAGCCATTGTACGTCCTCAAGACTTCACTGCTCCATTATCATAATTTATTTCCTCTCTCTCTCTTACAATGCATTGCATTAGCAAAATATCAAATTGGCCAAGGGTCTATCACTCATTTGTGTGCTATGGGACCGCAGTATGATTCTCCCTTGGCTGAACACACAATCCACAGGAGCACTTAATGCAGACACTGCCAAGAACCTCATCGCCTCTCGGAACAGTGAAGGAATAGTGTTTCTGTTCATAGCCCAGAACAACTTTGCAAATGTTAAGTTAGTGGCTGAGCTGAGATGCTGGAGTGCCACACACTTCTCTCTTTTGTCTTTTGCGATATACTACAAACCAGTGGTGGTCAACGCCGTTTAGGATGAGGGAAGAAAAAACAAATTCTCGTGAACATGGCCTTATTTCTATTACAGCATGTTGGATGACTGTCATTCGTATTCCATTCACCCAGCTCAATATAACATCAATCGGTTTAGGCTACTACATGATACAAAATTTTTCCCTATACCCATCATGACGTTGCTACAACCTAGCCTATGAATGAATGTTTACAACGTAGGTACACACAGGTCGAGGGGAAATTTTGAGATGACAGTCAGTGACACATGGACAGACAGTGACACATGCAATACTGCCTTGGACACTCTTGCCTGCATCTTGCTTATCTAGGGTGTAATTATTAGTCCAACAATTGCAAACAAGAGTTTCTATTGGACAAATTCTGGTATTTTTTATCCCCGTTTCGTTTGCTTCAGTTTAAGAAACTTTTTTCAACAGAAATGGCAGAATGAATACACCCCTGATCACACAAACACAGTTCACTTTCATAACAGCCATGTTGTATTCATCCTAGCCTCTATGCACTCTCCTCCTCTCACCCTTTCCCTTCATTTGTGGACTTCAATTAACAACACATCAGCTATATGTGACAAGGCGAAAAAACCTTTCCAAGCCAAACCATGTCATAACCGGTACACACAGCCTACATTGTTGTCCCCATATTAGCTAAAGTAATGTCCTAGTCAAAATAGCTAATAGAACTAATGCGTTAGTAAACCTGTTACAATCATGCAGTAACGTTACAGTGTAGGCAGTTACCCCGGCGGGCCCCGGTGGCAATAAGTTAGTAAAACCAAAAGCTTACTTTGACTTGGAAGAGTTCCAGTGTTGTGTTGGATAGTCATAGCCAGCTAGATAACATAATATCCCTCTGTTTGAGCCGGGTGTTTGACTAACTGAACTAGCCAGCTGCATTTGCTAGCTAAGTAAGTGAAACTGAATGTGAAAATAATTGAGGAAATCTCTCCCTCTTGCTTCTCCTTCATTTTTTAAGAAATGTATTTGATGAAAACTGTGCAACTATTGTCTTTCTCTCGCTTTGAGTCAATTACTCACAACATGTTATGCACTGCAGTGCTAGCTAGCTGTAGCTTATGCTTTCAGAACTAGATTCATTCTCTGATCCTTTGATTGGGTGGACAACTAGAGCTCCGATAGGTTGGAGGACGTCCTATGGAAGTTGTCATAATTCTATGGAAGAGGGTGAGAACCAAGAGCCTCCTAGATTTTGTATTGAAGACAATGTACCAAGAGGAGCACGGAAGATAGCTGTCCTCCGGCTACACCATGTTGCTACCCTACAGAGTGCTGTTGAGGCTACTGTAGACTGTCATGACTGTCCATGAGAATCCAAATAGATCAGGCTTGCAATGAATAACTTCAATCAGACCCCCTCTAAGGAAATAACTAGTGGGGGATAACAACTCACGCCCTGTTGTAAATCAAGGGAGAAGATTCAGGCCTGAGCTCTCAAGATTCACCAAAGTAATGTACACTATCAACAGACTTTTTCCCACTGAAACTCTTAACACGTTCAAAATCGAATACAGGAACAATATTTCTAACATATAACTTTGGGAATGGTCAGAGGCCATAGAACACTAATGTCATTTTGTTTATTATTTTGTGATGTCATTAAACATGTTTAAAGGAAATACTGTAACTTGGAAAGTATACCCACTACATATATGAAGTTTCCATACTCTGCGTTGTGCATGTAATATGAAAAAGTATAAGTATTTTTAAGTATCTTATATTTTATAAGTATCTATAAGAGATCATTATTTTACCTAATTTTGCACAGTGAGTAGTTAACCGCCTGGAGTGAGGTCAGGGAGCGTGGCAGACTGCCGGAACCGCCCCTTTCGAGCAACTGTATAAATGATGGGTTAAGAAAAAACACGTTAGACCAGAAAAGCGTGAAGCTGCAGCTGCATGTTTAAAGTGGTTTAAACTTTGAATCTCAACACGAAGTGGAAATGATAAACTCACCTCCCGGACGATCACTGATACGGCTGATTATCTGTCCTAGGTAAAGTATCTTCGAAAGCGAATTTAAGTAAGACCATTCTGTTACTCTGCTCAAACCATCGATACGGCTGGCTAGCCTAACTTCAAAGAAGGCTCTTTAAGAGTGAATGGAAGGAAAGTAAACTCTGTAGTTCTGTTCAGGACTACACGGCAAGTCAACGGATACCAGACAAATACAAAGAAGGACAACAGTAGAAGACTTGTCAGAACCATTTCGGACAATCAGAGCCTTACAAGCATGCTGCAAAAAGGCCCAACCCCCTTTCCAAGGCTGCCCTGTTCGAGATATGCCCTGCGAACCCAGGCATTTCACGTAAATACATTCATGATTTCAGAATCAAAGCGGGAGTCGGTATGTGTGCAAAGTATATGGTTACTGTAGGTGAGAGTAGTTTCTGAATGTACCAATGTTAAGTGTCTCTGTCCCTCTCTCTCTCTCCCTCCCCATCTCTTCTTTAACAAGCAGCCATGTTGTTGTCATTCCATTAGGGACCTGTGTTCAGCGTATTACGTCTCCAGTCAATAACCGGTGCAGAGTGTGTATGTTTATCCTGTGTTCCCATTTAATTAGCTAGTAAATAAATAATTAAACTATTTTGTGTAGTACTGAATCATAAGTAAGGCTCGGGTTTTTGCAGATGCCAGGAGGTTACGACTGTTTAGAATGATGATATGACACGAGTTGATGATTAATAAGTTGACTGTTTATAGATGTGATAGGTAAAGGGAGATGGTAACTCTATAAAAAACCTAATGAGTTAATTGTTACATGATCAAATTAAAACGGGTAACAACTAAACATTGTCAGTTAATTATATAAATAACTGCCTTCAGATTAATGTTAGTCAAGTCACGACAAGACCTTAATTGAAAAACAGTGTGTTTTAGTCAATTATTTAGTCATAACTATTTAGTCATATGTGAATATATTTAGTATAGTTTTATCTAAAAAGGATTTCCAATGTTTTAAAATTTGTATTTTTATGAAATTCACTGAGGAGGATGGTCCCCTTCTTCCTCTGAGGAGCCTCCACTGCTGCAAACAGCCCTGACTCCTCTCCCAGAGAACAGTCCTCCTTCTCAGTGGTGGTTGGATCCACAGGTTCCCCTGTCTCTGAAGCCTCTCGCAGAATTTAATCTGATGAAAAAACAAATATAGACAGAAACAAAAAGTTAGTCTTCCTATTAGCAGTTAACTATTTAAATGAAAATTCTGTATAACTTTAAAAAAGCTAGTTATTAAATAAATGTAGTATTAACTATATTGGTCAACTTCTTATGATAATAAGATACACACCTTTCACCATTCCAGTCATCTCGTCCTGAATACCATCATCCACCAGAACATGATGTTGTAGCCACATCAGGGAAAAGGAGGGATCTAGCACAGCTGCCTAAACCTTTTACTACAGTGGGCTAAAATCAGGGTCACACGGTGTTTCTTGGTAGTCTTAAACAAATCTACATCGAAAAAAGTATACACCTCACACACATGGTTACGGGCTTAAAAAAGAAGACACCTGTACCATGTCAGATATAAAGTTGAAATGTATTCCATTTTGAGTTTGCATCCCTTTATTACACTTTATATACAGTACATCACAGAAGACTGAAATATAACAAAACTGTTTACCATAGAAACACCAGAATTTCAGTGGTTACATGTTTAAAAAGAAATATTATACAAATATGAAAAATCTTAATAACATTCCACCCATGAGGCCACTAGGGCATTTGACTGCAGGAAAACGCAACGATTGTCACGACTCCCATTGAAGGTGGCACCTCTTCCTGTTCGGGCGGCGCTCGGCGGTCATCGTCACCGGCCTATTAGCTGCCACCGATCCCTTCTCCCTTTTCTGTTGGTTTTGTCTTATTGGTTACACCTGTTTCTTGTTTAGGTTTTAGTTGGGCTATTTAAGCCGGTGATCCCCGCCGGTTTTTGTTGCGGCTTATTTCCTCTGTTCGTGTTTGTGGTTGTACGATTTTCTTGTTTTTTTCCGGACTGGTTGGGTCCTGTGTTTGGGCCCGGTCTTTGTTTTGCACCTGGTGTTTTGGCGTGACCGTTTTTCCTGCGCCAGAATAAAAACAATTGTCCTTTACCCTCTGTTCCCTGCGCCTGACTCCGCACCCACTACTCATAGAAGTGCGTTACAACAATAGACATGGTCTGGTGCGATTCCTCGATCTCCAGATGAGGTGGCCATCTTGACATTGATGAAGATTCCAAGAAATCTCCTCTTCAGTGATGCTTTGAAACTTCGGACCAGGTCAGTAAGGTAGCTCACTTGTGGTTTCTGCGTCTCCAGGGGATGGTGCAGGGAAATAATACGAGGAACCACTGCACTAATTGTGACAACCTTCTCTCCTTGGGTAATATCTGTGGCTTCGGGAAAAGGCTAAAGAATGTCTCCCAACTCTTTCAGTAGTTTCCACTCTAGTGTTTTCTAACTCTAGTCCTTGAGTACCCCCAACAGTACACATTTTCATTGTAGCCCTGGACAAACACACCTCATTCAACTCATTGAGGGGCTTGATGATTTGTTGACAAGTTGAATCAGGTGTGTTTGTCGTACTAATTGTTTTATATGTTGGAGATGATAAAATCTCCAACTCGCCATCATTTTATGTTTTATTCATGAATGAGCAATATGGAACCTGATATTAGATAAACTTGCATTTAAAAATGTTTTAATAGTAGTACTACATAGTAGTCGTCTCCTCTCCTTGTTCGAGCGGAGTTAGGCGATCGACGTCACCGGCTTTCTAGCCATCACCGCTCCATTTCTCATATGTCCATTTTGTCTTGTTCCATACACACCTGGTTTTCATTCCCCAATCAATCTACATGTATTCAGTCCTCTGTTCCCCATCATGTCTTTGTGTGTAATAGTTCATTGTTACGTGATTATTTTGTCAGGCGCTGCACTTTTGTTATAGACCGTGTTTGTGGCACTAGTATGTTTATTGTGCTGTCGTTGTTGACCGGTATTAAAGTGCACCTGTTTAATATACTCCGCTCTCCTGCACTTGACTTCGCCTCCCATATACACGCCTAACAATAGGGATGTTAAAAACAAAACAATCTAAAATGTGCTGGTCCACTTTGGACACAAATGGTAGGCGGAGCCATTGCAAGCTAGCTAGCTAACGTTAGTAAGTTCCAGAACATGACCTCACGTTAGATAGCTAGCTAGCTAACACAGCACAGCAATTATTTCATTCTTACCTCCTTTTATGAGACTTCATATGTCTGAAAAAGTTGAGAGGTTGTTGCAATTGCATCTGTGGTTTTGGACCAACAGGTTTTACAAACTGCACCACCACATAGTCTTTGAACCCGAATGCAAAGATTTTTGGGACAGATCTGGATGATGCCATGATGATGACAGACTCAATCAACGTCTGTTTGAATTGACGAACTAGCGTCAGAGATACTGTATATGATGACGAGATGGTCTTTTCTCTTAACTTCTCTAGGATATGTGGGACGCTAACGTCCCACTTGGCCAAAAGCCAGTAAAAATGCAGAGCGCCAAATTCAAATATATTAATATAAGAATCAAACTTTCATGAAATCACACATGAAAGACACCAAATAAAATCTACACTTGTTGTGAATCCAGCCAACATGTCTGATTTCAAAAAGGATTTACGGCGAAAGAACACCAAACGATTATGTTAGGTCAGTACAAAGCCACAGAAAAACACAGCCTTTTTTCCAGCCAAAGAGAGGAGTAACAAAAAGCAGAAATAGAGATAAAATGAATCACTAACCTTTGATGATCTTCATCAGATGACACTCATAGGACTTCATGTTACACAATACATGTATGTTTTGTTCGGTAAAGTTCATATTTATATCCAAAAATCTGAGTTTAGGCGGGACGCTACTGTCTCACTTGGCAAAAAGCCAGAGAAAATGCAGAGCGCCAAATTCAAATTAATTCCTAGGAAAATTACTATAAAAATCTAACTTTCATTAAATCACACATGAAAGTTACCAAATTAAAGCTACACTGGTTGTGAATCCAGCCAACATGTCAGAATTCAAATAGGCTTTTCGGCGAAAGCAAACAATGCTATTATCTGAGGATAGCACAATAGTAAACAAAGACAGAGAAGCATATTTCAACCCTGCAGGCGCGACACAAAACGCAGAAATAAAAATATAATTCATGCCTTACCTTTGACGAGCTTCTGTTGTTGGCACTCCAATATGTCCCATAAACATCACAAATGGTCCTTTTGTTCGATTAATTGCGTCGATATATATCCAAAATGATCCAGAAAAACACCGCTTCCAAATTGCTCAAACGTGACTACAAAATCTCAAAGGTTACCTGTAAACTTTGCCAAAAAATGTCAAACTACTTTTGTAATACAACTTTAGGTATTTTTTAACGTTAATAATCGATAAAATTGAAGACGGGATGATCTGTGTTCAATACAGGATTAAAAACAACTATAGCCAGCTTTCTGGTCAGGCGCTTCTATCTAACAGGACACCTAATGTGACTCTCGTTGAAGATGGCCGTACTTCTTCATTACACAAAGGAATAACCTCAACCAATTTCTCAAGACTGTTGACATCCAGTGGAAGCGGTAGGAACTGCAAGCAGGTCGCTTAGAAATCTGGTTTCCCAATGAAAATCCATTGAAAAGAGAGTGACCTCAAAAAAATAAAGAAAACGGAATGTTTGTCCTCGGGGTTTCGCCTGCTAAATAAGTTCTGTTATACTCACAGACATGATTCAAACAGTTTTAGAAACTTCAGTGTGTTTTCTATCCAACTCTACTAACAATATGCATATCTTATCTTCTGGGGATGAGTAGCTGGCAGTTGAATTTGGGTATGCTTTTCATCCAAACGTGAAAATGCTGTTGTGACAAGGCAGGAAGGCAGACAGTCCGCTTATCGTTATGGACAGATTTTGACGGCACCTTCTCGCTTCGCCTCTTCCGCTCTGCTAGCGTTGACAGATACCTTTTGAGTGAGATCGAAAAAATTTCAAATTAGAGTCGAGTGTTGTTATTTTCCCACCCCTACCCACCAGATGTGCTTTGAGAGGTCTGTGGAGGTTTGTTGGCATATAACGGAAGGTGATGCGAGAGGAAAGGAGGTGAGAGGATGAGAGGAGAGTGATGCCCTTTTGGGATGGGGAAATCTAAACAAGTCTCGAGTCTCTCGAGTTATACAGCTCAAGTCCAAGTTAAGTCACGAGTCATAGATGCTCAAGTCGAATTCGAGTGGCAAGTGTTTTTTATTTTTGCCAAGTCAAATCTCAAGTCGCAAAATTTGCAGCTCGAGTAGTACTTGAGTCCAAGTCCACATCTCTGGTACATGTCAACATGTGGAAAAGAGAGATGAGATAACAAGAAAGGGAGGGACAGGGAGAGAGTGCTGGTGTCAAGAGGGAGAGAGTGCAGGTGCCCTTCCCCTCGTTTTCAAGTGTATATCGGTGGGGGAGTGTCCCTCAAAAACGGAGAAACTAGGGGTAGGGAGTAGAGGTCGACGACTATGATTTTTAACGCCGATACCGATTACTGGAGGACCAGAAAAAGCCAATACCGATTAATCGGAAGATTTTATATATATATTTGTAATAATGACAATTACAACAATACTGAATGAACAATAAACACTTTTATTTTAACTTAATATAATACATAAATAAAATCTATTTTGTCTCAAATAAATAATGAAACATGTTCAATTTGGTTTAAAAATTGCAAAAACAGTGTTGGAGAAGAAAGTAAAAGTGCAATATGTGCCATGTAAAAAAGCTAACGTTTAAGTTCCTTGCTCAGAACATGAGAACATATGAAAGCTGGTGGTTCCTTTTAACATGAGTCTTCAATATTCCCAGTTGAGAAGTTTTAGGTTGTAGTTATTATAGGACTATTTCTCTCTATACCATTTGTATTTCATAGACCTTTGACTATTGGATGTTCGTATAGGCACTTTAGTATTGCCAGCCTAATCTCGGGAGTTGATAGGCTTGAAGTCATAAACAGCGCTGTGCTTCAAGCATTGCGAAGAGCTGCTGAAAAACACAGGAAAGTGCTGTTTGAATGAATGCTTACGAGCTTGCTGCTGCCTACTACTGCTCAGTCAGACTGCTCTATCAAATATCAAATCATGGACTTAATAACAATATAATAAGCACACAGATATACGAGCCGTAGGTCATTAATATAGTCAAATCCGGAAACTATCATTTCAAAAACAAAACGTTTATTTTTTCTGTGAAATACGGAACCGCTCCGTATTTTATCGAACGGGTGTTACATTGCACAACCTTCAATGTAATGACATAATTATGTAAAATTCCGGCAAATGAATTATGGTCTTTGTTAAGAAGAAATTGTCTTCACACAGTTCGCAAAAAGCCAGGCGACACAAACTGCTGCATATACCCTGACTCTGCTTACACTGAACGCAAGATGCCAGATGACCCAAACTGCTGCATATACCCTGACTCTGTTTACACTGAACGCAAGATGCCAGATGACCCAAGCTGCTGCATATACCCGGACTCTGCTTACACTGAACGCAAGAGAAATGACACAATTTCAGGCACCGCATTGATTATATGCAACGCAGGACAAGCTAGTTAAACTAGTAATATCATCAACCATGTGTAGTTAACTAGTGATTATGTTAAGATTGATTGTTTTTTATAAGATAAGTTTAATGCTAGCTAGCAACTTAACATGGCTCCTTGCTGCCTGCACTCGCGTAACAGGTGGTCAGCCTGCCACGCACGCTCCTTGTGGACTGCAATAAATCGGCCCTAATTAAATCGGCCATTCCGATTAATCAGTAAATCTCTAGTAGGGAGAGATAAATAACCCTATGGAATGGGACATCACTACATCACTCGCGAACAGCAGAAGCTGCCAAAGGATAGCCTATACCACACAATTCATTGACGACGAGCCTTGTGTTTTTCACAATGCCTTTCAAATCAAACTTTATTTGTCACATGCGCCGAATACAACAACTGTAGACCTTACCGTGAAATTGGGAGCGGCAGGTAGTCTAGTGGTTAGAGCTTTGGACTTGTAACCGAGGTTGCAAGATCAAATCCCCAAGCTGACAAGGTAAAAAGCCCCTGAACAAGGCAGTTAAACCCACTGTTCCTAGGCCGTCATTGAAAATAAGAATGTTCTTAACTGACTTGCCTAGTTAAATAAAAGGTCAAATAACAATTTTAAAATGCTTACTTACAAGCCCTTAACCAACAGTGCAGTTCAAGAAGAGTTAAGAAAATATTTACCAAATTAAAAAAAATTAAAACACTCACAAAGCGCTCACAATGCAAATAGTCCGGGTAGCCATTTGATTACCTGTTCAGGAGTCTTATGGCTTGGGGGTAAAAATTGTTGAGAAGCCTTTTTGTCCTAGACTTGGCACGCCGGTACCGCTTGCCATGCAGTAGTAGAGAGAACAGTCTATGACTGGGGTGGCTGGGGTCTTGGACAATTTTTAGGTCCTTCCTCTGACACCTCCTGGTGTAGAGGTCCTGGATGGCAGGCAGCTTAGCCCCAGTGATGTACTGGGCCGTACGCACTACCCTTTAGTGCCTTGCGGTCAGAGGCCGAGCAATTGCCGTACCAGGCAGTGATGCAACCAGTCAGGATGATCTTGATGTTGCAGCTGTAGAACCTTTTGAGGATCTCAGGACCCATGCCAAATCTTTTCAGTCTCCTGAGGGGGAATAGGCTTTGTCGTGCCCTCTTCATGACTGTCTTGGTGTGTTTGGACTGTTCTAGTTTGTTGGTGATGTGGACACCAAGGAACTTGAAGCTCTCAACCTGCTCCACTACAGCCCCGTAGATGAGAATGGGGGCGTGCTCGGTCCTCCTTTTCCTGTAGTCCACAATCATCTCCTTAGTCTTGGTTACGTTGAGGGATAGGTTGTTATTCTGGCACCACCCGGCCAGGTCTCTGACCTCCTCCCTATAGGCTGTCTCGTCGTTGTCGGTGATCAGGCCTACCACTGTTGTGTCGTCTGCAAACTTAATGATGGTGTTGGAGTCGTGCCTGGCCATGCAGTCGTGGGTGAACAGGGAGTACAGGAGGGGACTGAGCATGCACCCCTGGGGAGCTCCAGTGTTGAGGATCAGCATGGCAGATGTGTTGCTACCTACCCTCACCACCTGGGGGCGGCCCGTCAGGAAGTCCAGGATTCAGTTGCAGAGGGAGGTGTTTAGTCCCAGGATCCTTAGCTAAGTAATGAGCTTTGAGAATACTATGGTGTTGAACGCTGAGCTGTAATCAATGAATAGCATTCTCACATAAGTGTTCCTTTTGTCCAGGTGGGAAAGGGCAGTGTGGAATACAATAGAGATTGCAACATCTGTGGATCTGTCTGGGCGGTATGCAAATTGGAGTGGGTCTAGGGTTTCTGGGATAATGGTTTTGATGTAAGCCATTACCAACCTTTCAAAGCACCTTATGGCCACGGACGTGAGTGCTACGGGTCTGTAGTCATTTAGGCAGGTTGCCTTCGTGTTCTTGGGCACAGGGACTATGGTGGTCTGCTTGAAACATGTTGATATTACAGACTCAATCAGAGACATGTTGAAAATGTCAGTGAAGAGTCAGCACATGCCCGGAGCACACGTCCTGGTAATCCGTCGGCCCCGCAGCCTTGTGTATGTTGACCTGTTTAAAGGTCTTACTCACGTCGGCTACGGAGAGCGTGATCACACAGTCGCCCGGAACAGCTGATGCTCTCATGCATGCCTCAGTGTTGCTTGCCTCGAAGCGAGCATAGAAGTGATTTAGCTCGTCTGGTAGGCTCGTGTCACTGGTCAGCTCGTGGCTGTGCTTCCCTTTGTCGTCTGTAATAGTTTGCAAGCCCTGCCACATAAGACGAGCGTCGGAGCCTGTGTAGTATGATTCAATCTTAGCCCTGTAATGATGCTTTGCCTGTTTGATGGTTCGTCGCAGGGCATAGCAGGATTTCTTGTAAGCTTCAGGGTTAGAGTCCCGCACCTTGAAAGTGGCAGCTCTACCCTGTAGCTCAGTGCGAATGTTGCCTGTAATCCATGGCTTCTGGTTGGGGTATGTACGTACAGTCACTGTGGGGATGACGTCCTTGATGCACTTATTGATAAAGCCAGTGACTGATGTGGTGTACTCCTCAATGTCATCGGAAGAATCCCGGAACATGTTCCAGTCTTTGATAGCAAAACAGTCCTGTAGTTTAGCATCTGCTTCATCAGACCACTTTTTTATAGACCGAGTCACTGTTGCTTCCTGCTTTAATTTTTGGTTGTAAGCAGAAATCAGGAGGATAGAGTTGTGGTCGGATTTACCAAATGGAGGGTGAGGGAGAGCTTTGTACGCTTCTCTGTGTGTGGAGTACAGGTGATCTAGATTTTTTCCCCCTCTGGTTGCACATTTAACATGTTGATGGAAATTTGGTAGAACTGATTTAAGTTTCCCTGCATTAAAGTCTCCGGCCACTAGAGTGCCGTCTCTGGGTGAGTGGTTTCCTGTTTGCTTATTTCCTTATACAGCTGTCTGAGTGAGGTCTTAGTGCCAGCATCTGTCTGTGGTGGTAAATAAACAGCCACGAAAAGTATAGCTGAAAACTCTCCAGGCAAGTAGTGTGGCCTGCAATTTATCACAATATACTCTACTTCAGGTGAGCAAAATCTAGAGACTTCCTTAGATTTCGCCCACCAGCTGTTGATAACAAATATGCACAGACCCCCCCCCCCCCCCCTCCCTCGTCTTACCGGATTGTGCTGTTCTATCTTGCCGGTGCAGCGTATATCCCGCTAGCTGAATATCCATGTTGTCGTTCAGCCACGATTCTGTGAAACATAGGATATTACAGTTTTTGATGTCCCGTTGGTAGGACATTCGTGATCGTACCTCTAGTTTACTGTCCAATGATTGCACGTTGGCGAGTAGTATTGACGGTAACGACAGCTTTCCCACTCGCCTTTTCCGGGTCCTGACCAGGCATCCGGCTCTTTGTCCTCTGTACCTGCGTCGCCTCCCCTTGCAAATAACGGGGATGATGGCACTGTCAGGTGTTTGGAGAATGTCTTGTGCTTCTTGAAGAAAAAATCTTTGTCTAATCCGAGGTGAGTGATCGCTGTCCAGATATCCAGAAGCTCGTTTTTGCTGTAAGATACGGTTGCAGAAACATTATGTACAAAATAAGTTACAAATAACGCGAAAAACCCCCAGATAATAGCACAATTGGTTGAGCGCCCGTAAAACTGCTGCCATTTCTTCCGGCGCCATTACCAACACCAACATTACCACTATCAACAGCAGTGGTGAAATTACATTTTGAATTAGAAAATAGGGACTAGCTAGCGTGTACTAGCTAGCTAGTGTTGTACTAGCTAGTGTGTACAAGCTTGCTATCCTAGCTAGTGTGTACTAGCCTGGTTCTGGTTCAGTGCGCTGACTGGTATGTGCTTAGCCCACTGACGCCCTGGAATAAAGCTACTGACTCACGCGATGAGACCAACAAATGTCGCACATACACACCATTTGAGATTTTTAAAAATACCATGAGGCACAAGCGCATGAGTTTTGAGATTCGCAGACCATGAAGCGTCACCACGCATAATCTGCAGCTCGATGCTTCTCAAACAGTGGGCAACATCAATTTGACCATCTAACCGGCTCTATCTCTGTTCTGATTTTTCTGTGCCTTTTTCACTCTCTGCTCATTCCATCCTCAATTCTCTTAACAACTCTGTCTCTGAGTGACTCTGGGCCTCCTTCAAGACGGCCTTCACTAGTTTCTGCACAGACTTGCTTGGGTTATTAAACGGCAGTCCAGCTTGTGCATGTTCACTGTCACAAGGAACATCGTGAGAAGTCGTAGGGTGTTCTGTTTCTGACTCCATAGAGCAGGCTAAGGCTTACACCTACCTGGTAGGTACTATAGTATAATATAATACTAGCTAGATTCTGGAAGGCTTTAGAGCAGGTCAAATTGATGGAGAGTCATAGAGTGTCCTAGGCCAGGTTTAGGTAGGATTAGTAAAAGCTCTGCTGAGTGAGGGAGTTGATTGGAAACCTGAACTCAGTTGATGCTCCTCTACAAGGCAGTGTTCAAAACACAGGATCTCTTTGACATGGATGGGGAACTGCCTGGTAGGAGAAAAACAATGGTAGGACCTTAATTTGACCTGTTCTTGCCTTAGCTCCACAGAGTTCTCTCATACTAGGCAGTCTGTCCTTCCCACAGCATGTCAAGCAGATCATATGATCCTTTTTTAAACAAGACCTCCCTGTCCTCTCCCCTCCTCTGTCTCCAGAACATCCCAGTCATCCCTAATTCAATCAACAGAGCCTTCCACTAATGTAGTCATGGAGACTATTTACCAAATGAGAGAGCTGACCTTCGAGGCATGTGTTTAGGGAGATGGAATCACGGCAGTTGACAAGCTGCAGCTTATTATTTAAAATAAAACTTAAGACACTGTGTGTCAGGTTAAACTAGTGAGATCTCATTTGAAAGTATGATTGTGTCAAAGATGGCGCGATATTCATGCATGATTTATCTATGTTAGTTAATTTAAATAAGATATTTAGATACAGGGATTCATTTAAGCATTCACCCAACTGACAAATTTAGCCTGAATGAAATAAAATCCCAACAATGAAAAACATATGAGAGACCAGTCACTACATCAAGCTATTAGCTAAAGTGAAGAAGAAAAAATCCCTTAAACCTACTGCAATTCATATCACTTGAGAGCCCCTAAAACTACTGAGGCTGTGGTTTCACCAGGTCCCGGGGGTAAACCTAACTGAACACACCAGATAGGAGGTCTACTGTACAGCGGGGTCTCTAACTGTTGACCTAACTCAGATGAGCATCATCCTAAACTATCTGGAATGTTTTCTTAATGGGTCTGAAATGGGAGCCATCAAGACCCGTCTCTCCCCAAGCCTCTCCTATGAAACCCATCTCCTCCTAATGAACTAATGGACTGGACTATTAGGCAATCACAGTCCTAACGACACCAAATTAACTTATGATTCATGCCCACAGACTTGTATGATCCACACACAGACAGTATCAATATCTGGGAAGCGGGGGGTAGCTGCGCTAAAATAAAACAATACAAAACTATATTACAAAAACAAAGAAGTTACTGCAAACAAACAGTTTTTCCCCCTGGGACATCATTGCATGCGTGATAGAAGAGCACATGGGCATGGTTGTTCATGTAGTGATTACAATGTATAGCTGATAACGCGTTCTCTTAAAAGGAGCAAATGAGATTGGTACAGGGATAAGCATCCTTTTTACATGCAAATGTGATTGGATACAGTGTTAGATTATTGAAATATCAGCCTATATTTAGTTTATTTTTTCTCATTTTTGGTGACAGCTCTGGCCGGGGACAGGCCACCAAAATCGGGGACTCTTTCCGGAAATTGGGGACGTCTGGTCACCTAGACCATTCAGTTATTGTACTATGTGCTGCTAGGTCAGATCAAACTGGTAGTGTAAAGAACAATCTAGTAGAACCACTTAAGTAACTGAACTGCAATAAAGTTACTATAGTGGCTGACTTTACCCTGCACCACCAGGGCGAGGACCACCAATCTATAAAGTTACTATAGTGGCTGACTTTACCCTGCACCACCAGGGCGAGGACCAGCAATCAAAAAAGTTACTATAGTGGCTGACTTTACCCTGCACCACCAGGGCGAGGACCAGCAATCTATAAAGTTACTATAGTGGCTGACTCTACCCTGCACCACCAGGGCGAGGAACAACAATCTATAAAGTTACTATAGTGGCTGACTTTACCCTGCACCACCAGGGCGAGGACCACCAGTCTATAAAGTTACTATAGTGGCTGACTTTACCCTGCACCACCAGGGCGAGGACCACCAATCTATAAAGTTACTATAGTGGCTGACTTTACCCTGCACCACCAGGGCGAGGAACAACAATCTATAAAGTTACTATAGTGGCTGACTTTACCCTGCACCACCAGGGCGAGGTCCACCAATCTATAAAGTTACTATAGTGGCTGACTTTACCCTGCACCACCAGGGTGAGGACCACCAATCTATAAAGTTACTATAGTGGCTGACTTTACCCTGCACCACCAGGGCGAGGACCACCAATCTATAAAGTTACTATAGTGGCTGACTTTACCCTGCACCACCAGGGCGAGGAACAACAATCTATAAAGTTACTATAGTGGCTGACTTTACCCTGCACCACCAGGGCGAGGTCCACCAATCTATAAAGTTACTATAGTGGCTGACTTTACCCTGCACCACCAGGGTGAGGACCACCAATCTATAAAGTTACTATAGTGGCTGACTTTACCCTGCACCACCAGGGCGAGAACCACCAATCTATAAAGTTACTATAGTGGCTGACTTTACCCTGCACCACCAGGGCGAGGACCACCAATCTATAAAGTTACAGTAGCGGTTGACTCTACCCTGCACCACATCAGAAGAGTCTCATATTATCTGCCTTGTTCATAGACTGAACTCTCCACCGCCACAACCCCACCATCTACAGTATAATGCAGCTTCATCTATATTAGAGCTCAGGCTTTATCTGTCTTACCCCCCATGTACAGAAAAAAATGTCTGCAGGCCAGCCAGATACAGTATCTACACTATCAATGACTGTGGTTCTATAGGGAAGAAATCTCTTGGATCAATCTCTCCAAAAATATTTATATTACCCTTAAACCATGCAATGCTGTTTACAATCGGGATGCTGTATAATATAGTAACTCCTTGCCATCCGTGTCCAGTTTTCTTCCTCTAAGAAGCCTCTATATGCCACATGTGCAGACTGTAGAGGGAGAGTTGGAAGTGCAGTTCAAGTGGTGGGGGTGCCCTGACAAACATCCTTTCATGTGTCATGAGCAGCGTGTGCTGTTGGTAGTGTGTGACAGGTCTTAAATCACGACTGACAGTAGAGGCCGGAGACATGTGGTCCTGAAAGTCTATCACTCAGGACCCAGCACCAGTAGCCTAAGACATGCGGGAAGAAAATAGGAAAAAAACGAAGTAGGAAATAGACCTGTCTATTCAATCAGATCAACTATTAACCCGTGTTAGCGGACATCCACATAGTAGATGTTTTGGCAGTATAACTGTGGTATGAGCTGACAAATAGGTGAGCAACTGCTCTTGCATGTCAGAAACCACTCCCTTATTATCCCGAAAGGGTTAGAAGTTCAAATGGCGAGAGAAAGTGTCGGCTAATGCATGTTTTCATGTTAATTTGAATGGGGGAATTTATAGCAAGTCTAATCATGGTATCATGGGATTTACCATATTATAAAGTCGGGTGATTTCGTTGCATCCATTGGCAGTGTCTGTGCTAAGCTAACGCAAGAAGCCACTCGTGGATTTGACAGCTCTAATGTAATTCCAACTCTGACAACCAAAACAACCACTATGCGGGTGTCAGCTAGCGCAGATCTGATATAATCTAGCCCCTTGTTAAATGAAGGAGAAGGAAATTAAAGTAGAGAAGTGAGGCCAGAAAACGACACAATATGACCAAAACTATGTAGACACCTGCTCGTCGAACATCTCATTCCAAAATCATGGGTATTAATATGGAGTTGGTCCCCCCTTTGCCGCTACAACAGCCTCCACTCTTCTGGGAAGACTTTCCACTAGATGTTGGAACACTGCTGCAGGGACTTGCTTCCATTCAGCCACAAGGGCATTAGTGAGGTCAGGCACTGATGTTGGGTGATTAGGTCTGGCTCGCAGTCAGCGTTCCAATCCATCCCAAAGGTGTTGGATGGGGTTGAGGTCAGGGCTCTGTGCAGGCCAGTCAAGTTCTTCCACACCGATCCCACACCAACAAATCATTTATGTATGGTCCTTGCTTTGTGCACGGGGGCATTGTCATGGTGAAACAGGAAAGGGCCTTCCCGAAACTGTTGGTACAAAGTTGGAAGCACAGAATCGTCTAGAATGTCATTTTATGCTATAGTGTTAAGATTTCCCTTCACTTGAATGAAGGGGCCTAGCCAGAACCATTAAAAAAAGCCCCAGACCATTATTCCTCTTCCACCAAACCTTACAGTTGGCACTATGCATTGGAGCAGGTAGCATTCTCCTTGCACCATATGGTGATGCGTGATTCATCACTCCAGAGAATGTTTTCACTGCTCCAGTCCAATGGTGGCGAGCTTTACACCACTCCAGCCAATGCCTGGCATTGCGCATGTTGATCTTAGGCTTGTGTGTGGCTGCTCGGCCATGGAAACCCAATTCATGAAGCTCCTGACGAACAGTTCTTGTGCTGACGTTGCTTCCAGAGGCAGTTTGGAACTCGGTAGTGAGTGTTGCAACCAAGGACAGGCGATTTTTACGCACTACGTGCTTCAGTACTCGGTGGTCCCATTCTATGAGCTTATGTGGCCTACCACTTTGTTACTGCTTCTAGACGTTTCCACTTCACAATAGCAGCACTTACAGTTGACCCGGGGCAACTCTAGCAGGGCTAGAAATGTGAAATTTGACAAACTGACTTATTGGAAAGGTGACATCCTATGACGGCGCTATGTTGAACATTACTGAGCTGTTCAGTAAGGCTATTCTACTGCCAATGTTTGTCTATGGAGATTGCATGGTGGTGTGCTTGATTTTATAAACGTGTCAGCAACGGGTGTGGCTGAAATAGCTGAATCCACTAATTTGAAGGGGTGTCCACATACTGTTGGTGATGTAATGTATTAGTCAGACAAGGAACAGAACAGAGGCAGAAATGATCTGATTGACAGATACCCCTATAACCAGACTCCCATCTTTACCCCTGGCTCCCCTGTTCCCCTGTTCCGGTTGGCTGCCCATAGCATGGCTGGCTGGCGCTGCACGCTTTCAGGTTGTTTGTGGTAGTGTTAGTCTAGAGCAGGCAGTGGCTAATGACTCTCTAGCTCTAGGCTGCCTGTCACTAAACCCAACAGATGTGTTTAAAACCAGGATGCAGTTAGACTTTCTGTTTAATAACCTTCCCCAATGCCTTCATGCAGATGTCCATTTAACAGCCGGAACCATGCATTATTCATGGTCTCTGTCTCCAAGCTCTCCCTACTCTACTCTACAGCTGTAAGAACAGACCTAGGACCAGTACTGGTAGGCCCAGCTGGAGAGCCTTTAACTCCCAGTGGCTGAAACAGGGATCACTGTAGCGAAGCCAACCATCAGATGCCCCCCCCCACCCACAATAACCAGCACAGTCGCCACCAGGGCTTTGGCTGTCAGCTCTTCAAACGGTGGCTGTCCTTCAAAATGTCTTTCAACCATCTCATTAGACCGTTGAAGAACAGAGTGAGGAGGGATGGAAGAAGGGAGGGAAGGAAATAAAAGACCATTGCTTTGCAGAGATTTGGATGAGAGGATGTTCTCTGGTTCTCAGCCTGCTATGAAACTGTCCATAGTGGCCTAGTTTCAGTGTTTCATATCTCTAGACTCGTTAGAGGGATATTGTCTTTATTGGGAATGCTAGTTGCACTTCCCATTAGGCCTAATACCATTTGCAATGATACCATACAATTACATGGTTGTACACAGTACAAATTACTAATTTTAAGGTAAGGTCTTTCAGACAAGGTGGAGTGAAACGTATCTCAAACTGACAGCGAGGCTACATGTTTTTTCTTCATGCTGGTCTTATTTCCCAACAGAGAGTGAGTGGTAGCCTGGGTATGTGGTGCATCTATCATAGAGGAAAGAGACCAATGCACCCTAGTGATAACTCCCTGTGGTTTAAAATGATATACATATGAAGTGGGTAAAACAGTATGTAAACATTATTAAAGTGACCAGTGTTCAATGACTATGTACAGTTGAAGTCGGAAGTTTACATACACCTTAGCCAAATACATTTAAACTCAGTTTTTCACAATTCCTGACATTTAATTCTAGTACAAATTCCCTGTCTTAGGTCAGTTAGGATCACCACTTTACTTTAAGAATGTGAAATGTCAGAATAATAGTAGAGAGAATTATTTATTTCAGCTTTGTTTCTTTCATCACATTCCCAGTGGGTCAGAAGTTTACATACACTCAATTAGTATTTGGTAGCATTGTCTTTAAATTGTTTAACTTGGGTCAAACGTTTCGAGTAGCCTTCCACAATCTTCCCACAATAAGTTGGGTGAATTGTGGCCCATTCCTCCTGACAGAGCTGGTGTAACTGAGTCAGGTTTGTAGGCCTCCTTGCTCGCACACACTTGTTCAGTCCTGCCCACAAATTTTCTATAGGATTGAGGTCAAGGCTTTGTGATGGCCACTCCAATACCTTGACTTTGTTGTCCTTAAGCCATTTTGCCACATCTTTGGAAGTATGCTTGGGTCATTGTCCATTTGGAAGACCAATTTGCGACCAAGCTTTAACTTCCTGACTGATGTCTTGATGTTGCTTCAATATATCCACATAATTTTTCTACCTCATGATGCCATCTATTTTGTGAAGTGCACCAGTCCCTCCTGCAGCAAAGCACCCCCACAACATGATGCTGCCACCCCCGTGCTTCACAGTTGGGATGGTGTTCTTCGGCTTGCAAGCGTCCCCTTTCTCCTCCAAACATAACGATGGTCATTATGGCCAATCAGTTCTATTTTTGTTTAATCAGATCAAAGGACATTCCACCAAAAAGTACGATCTTTGTCCCCATGTGCAGTTGCAAACCCTAGTCTGGCTTTTTTATGGCGGTTTTGGAGCAGTGGCTTCTTCCTTGCTGAGCGGCCTTTCAGGTTATGTCGATATAGGACTCGTTTTACTGTGGATATAGATAATTTGAAGGTAGGCCGTGAAATACATCCACAGGTACACCTCCAATTGACTCAAATGATGTCAATTAGCCTATCAGAAGCTTCTAAAGCCATGACATAATTTTCTGGAATTTTCCAAGCTATTTAAAGGCACAGTCAACTTAGTGTATGTTAACTTCTGACCCACTAGAAATGTGATACAGTGAATTATAAGTGAAATAATCTGTCTGTAAACAATTGTTGGAAAAATGACTTGTGTCATGCACAAAGTAGATGTCCTAATGTCACGTTCCTGACCTATTGTTCCTTTTTCTTTTATTTATTTAGTTGGTCAGGGCGTGAGTTGGGGTGGGTTGTCTTTGTGTGTTTTGTCTAGTTTAGGGTGTGTGTATTGTTTAAGGGATTTGTTAGAGTGTATGGGTTTGTGTTGAGTGAATGTTTCTAGGGAAGTCTATGGTTGAGTGAATGTGTCTAGGTATGTCTATGGTTGCCTGAGTGGTTCTCAATCAGAGACAGATGTTTTTCATTTGTCTCTGATTGGGAGCCATATTTAAGGCGGCCATAGTCATCATGTATTTGTGGGTAATTGTCTATGTTCTATGTTGCATGTGTGCACTAGTTCTTTCATAGCTTCACGTTCGTCTGTTTGTTGTTTTGTTTCGTTTTCCTTCTTATAATAAAAAGAAGATGTCTTATTTTTCACACGCTGCGTTTTGGTCCTCTCTCTCTTATCAAGACGATCGTGACAGAATTACCCACCAAACAAGGATCAAGCAGCGTGATCAGCGGCAACAGGAGCAACGCAAGGAGGAATGGCAATGGGAGCGTAATCTGGACTACACTACGTGGGAGGAGATCGACAGGTGGGCGATCGACCCAGGGCGAATGCCGGAGCCCGCCTGGGATTCTCTGGCGCAGTGCGAGGAGGGATACCGGCGAATGGAGGCAGCAAAACGACGCGGTAGGAAGCCTGTGAGTCAGCCCCAAAAAATTATTGGGGGGGGGGGCTTAAAGGGAGTGTGGCGAAGTCAGGTAGGAGACCTGCGCATACTCCCTGTACTTACCTACATAGCCCGGTGCGGGTTATTCCACCTCCCCGCACTGGTCGGGCGACTGGGAGCATTCAACCAGGTAAGGTTGGGCAGGCTCGGTGCTCAAGGGAGCCAGTACGCCTGCACGGTCCGGTATCTCCGGCGCCACCTCCCCGCCCCAGCCCAGTACCACCAGTGCCTACACCACGCACCAGGCTTCCTGTGCGTCTCCAGAGCCCTGTTCCTCTTCCCCGCACTAGCCTTGAGATGCGTGTCCCCAGTCCGGTACCACCAGTTCCGGTACCACGCACCAAGCCTCTTGTGCGTATCCAGAGCCCTGTACGCACTGTTGCTTCTCCCCGCACTCGCCCTGAGGTGCGTGCCCTCAGCCCGGTACCACCTGTGCCGGTACCACGCACCAGGACTATAGTGCGCTTTGAGAGCCCAGTGTGTCCTGTTGCTGCTCCCCGCACTAGCCCTGAGATGCGTGTCCCCAGCCCGGTACCACCAGTTCCGGCACCACGCACCAGGCCTACAGTGCGCCTCAGCCGGCCTGAACTGCCCGTCTGCCCAGCGGCGCCTGAACTGCCCGTCTGCCCAGCGGCGCCTGAACTGCCCGTCTGCCCAACGGCGCCTGAACTGCCCGTCTGCCCAACGGCGCCTGAACTGCCCGTCTGCCCAACGGCGCCTGAACTGCCCGTCTGCCCAACGGCGCCTGTACTGCCCGTCTGCCCAACGCCGTCTGAACTGTCCGTCTGCCATGAGCCTTCAAAGCCGCCCGTCTGTACTGAGCCTGCAAAGCCGCCCGTCTGCCATGAGCCTTCAGAGCCGTCCGCCAGACAGGAGCAGCCAGAGCCTTCCGCCAGACAGGATCAGCCAGAGCCTTCCGCCAGACAGGATCAGCCAGACAGGATCAGCCAGAGCCTTCCGCCAGACAGGATCAGCCAGAGCCTTCCGCCAGACAGGATCAGCCAGAGCCTTCCGCCAGACAGGATCAGCCAGAGCCTTCCGCCAGACAGGATCAGCCAGATCCGTCCGCCAGCCATGAGCAGCCAGATCCGTCAGCCAGCCATGAGCAGCCAGATCCGTCAGCCAGCCATGAGCAGCCAGATTCGTCAGCCAGCCATGAGCAGCCAGATCCGTCAGCCATCCGCCAGAGCCGTCCAGCCAGGATCCGCCAGAGCCGTCCAGCCAGGATCCGCCAGAGCCGTCCAGCCAGGATCCGCCAGAGCCGTCCAGCCAGGATCCGCCAGAGCCGTCCAGCCAGGATCCGCCAGAGCCGTCCAGCCAGGATCCGCCAGAGCCGTCCAGCCAGGATCCGCCAGAGCCGTCCAGCCAGGATCCGCCCCTCAGTCCGGTGCTGCCCCTCAGTCCGGTGCTGCCCCTCAGTCCGGTGCTGCCCCTCAGTCCGGTGCTGCCCCTCAGTCCGGTGCTGCCCCTTAGTCCGGTGGGGTTAATTTGGAGGGTGGCCATTTGGAGGAGGCTACGAAAGCGGGTAGTGACTATGGTGGGGTGGGGACCACGACCAGTGCCAGAGCCGCCACCGTGGACAGACGCCCACCCAGACCCTCCCCTAGACTTTATGCTGGTGCGCCCGGAGTTCGCACCTTAAGGGGGGGGTTATGTCACGTTCCTGACCTATTGTTCCTTTTTCTTTTATTTATTTAGTTGGTCAGGGCGTGAGTTGGGGTGGGTTGTCTTTGTGTGTTTTGTCTAGTTTAGGGTGTGTATTGTTTAAGGGATTTGTTAGAGTGTATGGGTTTGTGTTGAGTGAATGTGTCTAGGTATGTCTATGGTTGCCTGAGTGGTTCTCAATCAGAGACAGATGTTTTTCATTTGTCTCTGATTGGGAGCCATATTTAAGGCGGCCATAGGCATCATGTATTTGTGGGTAATTGTCTATGTTCTATGTTGCATGTGTGCACTAGTTCTTTCATAGCTTCACGTTTGTTTTGTTTCGTTTTCCTTCTTATAATAAAAAGAAGATGTCTTATTTTTCACACGCTGCGTTTTGGTCCTCTCTCTCTTATCAAGACGATCGTGACACCTAACCAACTTTCCAAAACTATAGTTTGTTAACAAGACATTTGTGGAGTGGTTGAAAAACTTGTTTTAATGACTCCTACCTAAGTGTATGTAAACTTCCGACTTCAACTGTACATAGGGCAGCAGTCTCTAACGTGCAGGGTAGAGTACTGGAGGTAGCTGGTAGTGGTGCGTGGGTCAGCTGTTTGTTCCCCCACACCCGACCCCAATTGCTAATAAGCCATCTGCAACCACCTGACTATATGTGAAAATCTGAGGCCTGCACCCAACGCTAACCTGCTAATATAGAAAATGCGCTGTAAGCTACAGTCAGAGATAGTGGAAAGATTTTAATACATATCTGCTTATAATTTCCAACATTTTGGTAAGCTATTTGTTAGTTAGCTTGTCTGTAATTAGATACATTAAGCTTTTCTTCTGTCAAATGTTTCCCTAGAAGACTAAATAAACCCTTTCTCACCAGAATGATGTCATAAATGATTGAATGAATGCTTCAATCTAATTGACAAAGTTCTCTGTCATCTCTGCTTCTTTCGTGGAGCAAAGACATCAGTTTGACCGGTTCTAAGGAAATAGAAAGCTGTGGAAAAGACCCAACATGTTTCTGATAAGATTTCAGTTCAGCTTGGATGTGTATTTTATGTGTTTGAAATAGTATCAGCTTTTATGATGCTGATAAAGATAGCACCTCTACAGACCGTATCTAACTGCGCATTCGCATTATCTTAAGATGATGAAAGAAAGAAATCCTATTTCCTGAATAAAAATCTAGCTTACTTTTGGTGTATAATTTTACTGCAAGAAATGCTCAATTGTGCATTAGTTCATAATCTATTAGGCTCTGTGAGATTATAGACATATAGTCAGTGTCCAGATTTCAGTTGACATTTAACCCATCTGAGCAGTTAGGCTACAGTTCCCTTGATGTGCCATAGGCCTATTTGAAGTCCTATGTCCCGCGCTATAGTTAGGACCTAAAACTTAGGCTTAGGCTAAGCACTAATGCCAGAAAGCCTAAAATAATGAAAGAAAAACCTAAATGTAGCCTATAGATATAAATTGCATGAGAATGATACATTCATGCATTTAAGGTATTGTTTTCTCTGTATTCAACCTGCCCACCACCCACCTGCCCTTCATCAACACAATATAACATGAACATAAACCCGCCCGCCCTGCGGTTATGGGTTATGAGTCAACCCGCGCATCACTAGTAGCCGGCTAGTACTGGGTGGAGGTCGGCTAATGGTGACTATTTAACAGTCTGATGGCTTAGAGATAGAAGCTGTTTTTCAGTCTCTCGGTCCCAGCTTTGATGCACCTGTACTGTCTCCGCCGTCTAAATGGTAGCAAGCTGAAAAGGCCGTTGTTCAGGTGGCTGAGGTTCTTGATGATCTTTTTGTCCTGTGACACTAGGTGGCCTTCCTGTAACCACTAGAATATATTAATGATTTTAACCGCAACTGAAAACAGCAGTGTAATCAAAGTAGCTGCTCTGAAAAGAGAGCTGTTTTAATTGTATCAGATAGTGGTGCCAGCTTTTTCAGAACCAATTTCTTAATACTACCACCATACACTGAGTATACAAAACATTAGGAACTCTTTCCATGACAGACTGACCAGGTGAATCCTTATTGATGTCACTTGTTAAATCCACTTCAATCAGTGTAGATGAAGGGGAGGAGACGTGCTATGAAGGAATTTTAAGCCTTGAGACAATTGAGACATGGATTGTGTATGTGTTCCATTCAGATGGTGAATGGGCAAGACAAAAAATGTAAGTGCCTTTGAATGGGGTATGGTAGTAGGTGCTAGGCACGCAGGTTTGAGTGTGTCAAGAACTGCAACGTTGCTGGGGTTTTCATGCTCAATAGTTTCCTGTATGCATCAAAAATTATCCACCACCCAAAGGACATCCGGAAAACTTGACAACTGTGAGAAGCATTGGAGTCAACATCGGCAGTCATCCATGTGGAATGCTTTCGACACCCTTGTAGAGTCCATGCCCTGATAAATTTAGGCTGTTCCTAATGTTTTTTACACTGTTCGAGGCCAGTACCAGCTGTTTGCCAATATGCCCAGAAATGACTGTGACCCCCCCCCTCTCTACGGCAGGATACACACTGAACAGGGATGTGCAACTTTGTTCCTGAACAATGTGTGCTGGCTTTTGTTCAGCTCTAATAAACCAAATTCAAAAATATGCTAAAGCTTAAATTTAAGACTATGATTAGTTGATTGAGTCAGGTGTGTTAATGCTAGGTTGGTACAAATGCCTGCACCCTTGCGGCCCTCCAGGATTCGATTGCCCATCCCCAGTAACACCTACAGGCCCTGTCTGTCTGTGAGGACAACTTCAGAGGGTACTTTTACTACTTTATTGTCCATAGTTACAGCGAACAAAGGAAATTATTTTATCAACCCCCCACACAGACAAGAGGAGCACAGGGTCAAACTGCAGTGGATGGAGAGCACATTGTAGGATTAAGGGCCTTGCTCAAGGGCCCAACAGTAGGAGATTGTTGTTAGGATATGAACATAGCAGCCCTCAAGTTGTCAAATCAATTTCCACCTTTTTCTGCAGCGCCCGGCCCGGGAAACAAACAGGCAACCTTTCGGCTACAGGTTTAACTCCTTAGCTGCTGTGCTACGTATTGTCCCTGCTAGGCTACCTACCACCCCAAGAGAGACCATTAGTGGCATCAAAGTAGATCCTTCAAGGAAATATTTTTCAGACGTGTCCAATAAAAAGTGATATTGGCATTAACATTGCATCGACCTGGCAATGGATTATGACTAGCTGTCAAGGGGATATGGATTTTTCTTCTCCCGTCGAATTTGTGGTTCTATTCCATCCACTTCAATGGAGTCACATTACTTACAGTGGTAAAATTCACTTCCTTTACACATCAGTAGCACTAGAGTATAGAGTAGAGCTGGGACAATAAACAGCTCTCTGGTCTTGACCATTGTGGAGAGGTTGGAGTCTGTTTGATTGAGTGTGTGGACAGGTGTCTTTTATACAGGTAAGGAGTTCAAACAGGTGCAGTTAATACAGGTAATGAGTGGAGAACAGGAGGGCTTCTTAAAGAAAAACTAACAGGTCTGTGAGAGCCGGAATTCTTACTGGTTGGTAGGTGATCAAATACTTATGTCATGCAATAAAATGCAAATTAATTACTTAAAAATCATACAATGTGATTTTCTGGATTTTTGTTTTAGATTCCATCTCTCACAGTTGAAGTGTACCTATGATAAACATTACAGACCTCTACATGCTTTGTAAGTAGGACAATCTGCAAAATCGGTAGTGTATCTAATACTTGTTCTCCCCACTGTATATCCAAAAATCTGAGTTTACATTGGCGCGTTACGTTCAGAAGTTCCAAAACATCCAGTGATTTTGCAGAGAGCCACATCAATTTACAGAAATACTCATTATAAATGTTGATGAAAATACAAGTGTTATGCATGGAATTTTAGATGCACTTCTCCTTAATGCAACCACTGTGTCAGATTTCAATAAAGCTTTACGGAAAAAGCAAACCATGCAATAATCTGAGGTCGGCGCTCAGAGCCCAATCAAGACAAAAATATATCCGCCATATTGTGCAGTCAACAGAAGTCAGAAATAACACTATAAACATTCCCTTACCTTTGATGATCTTCATCAGAATGCACTCCCAGGAATCCCAGTTCCACAATAAATGTTTGTTTTGTTCGATAATGTCCATCATTTATGTCCAAATTGCTCCTTGTTGTTCTAGCGTTCAGTACACTTTCCAAACTCACGACGCGCGGGCAAGTCCAGCGGAAAGTACGGACGAAAAGTTAAAAAAGTTATATTACAGTCCGTAAAAACATGACAAACGAAGTATTGAATCAATCTTTAGGATTTTTTTTAACATAAATCTTCAATAATGTTCCAACCGGAGAATTCCTTTGTCTTCAGAAGTGCGATGGAACAGAGCGCGCATGGTCAGCGCATGTTCAGCTCATGGTAGACCTTACTCAATCCCCTCTCATTCGGCCCCACTTCACAGTAGAAGCATCAGACAAGCATCAGACAAGCAACATTACCAATATCCCACTGTATCTTCAATAGGAGCTGAGTTGAAAATCGACCAACCTCAGATTTCCCACTTCCTGGTTGGATTTTTTCTCAGGTTTTTGCCTGCCATATGAGTTCTGTTATACTCACAGACATCATTCAAACAGTTTTAGAAACTTCAGAGTGTTTTCTATCCAAATCTACTAATAATATGCATATTCTAGCTTTTATGGCTGAGTAGCAGGCCGTTTACTCTGGGCATGCTTTTCATCCGGATGTGAAAATACTGCCCTCTACCCCAAAGAAGTTAAAGATATCACAGTGTTTTATGACAGTACAAGGACATGTACAGCTAACTGCCAAAATAAAGGAAACACCAACATAAAGTGTCTTAATAGGGTGTTGGGGCACCACGAGCCGCAATAAAAGTGTAAATGCACCTTGGAATTGATTGTACAAGTGTCTGGAACTCTATTGCAGGGATGCAACACCATTCTTCTAAATTTCCATCATTTGGTGTTTTGTTGATGGAAAACGCTATCTAGGCTACCGCTCCAGAATCTCCCATAAGTGTTCAATTGGGTTGAGATCTGGTGACTGACACACACACACACACACACACACACCCTTTAAACCCCCTATGCTCCTTTGAGACCCCTCTTACAAAGTCACTGGCCGTGTCCGAATACCCATACTTGCGTCCTAAATAGTAGGCCATCTGAGTATGCGAAAAAATAAAGTTTTATAGTATGTGACATTTAAAAAAAATTAAATGCCTGGATGTCATAATAATTTTGTCTTTGACAACAGCTGATCGATTAGATATGGGGATGCGCTACCGAAATCAACGAATAGTGGTAAACAACGCAATAGCACATGACGCATTCTCAGTATGCAAAAATAGAACGTTTTATAGCATGTGCATTTTCGAAAATCGAGTATGCTTTAAATGCCAGGATGTTAAACTAAATTCGGCTTTTCATTTAGTAGAATACACTTTTGGGGAATTTCCCAGCCACAATGCATTGGAAGAGGGTTGCTGTGAGTTTGATAGCAAAATCTCCTCAAGTAAACAACAAAACAACTTGGAAGATGGCAAACAGCAAAGTTTCTGAAGTGGTGTTCAAATGTATGTCATTTTTGTTCTCATTAAAATTATCCCGACCATTTTATTGTAACGTTGCATCTTTGAAAACAGATCTGCAGCCTGCTGCTTGCCGAGCCTTTAGCTAGCTACGTGCTTTAGTAGGACTAGAAGTTATAACTGTTCGAACAGTAACTTTAGCTACAGGGTTACTTGCTTGCTGTTGAGCGACAACTTCATATTTAACATTAGCCTAGTAAGTTGTTGTAAAGTTGTTGTAAATACCAGGGCTTGTGTTCAAACTGTTGTAGGGTCTGTTGGCAATACCAGGCATTTAATTCAGTGGTGAACACAGCAGGAGAAATGCCCCCCAAAAATAATTCTGAGCAAGTCATGTGGCTATAGTTAGCTCTCTTGCCACTGCAGAATGCCCTGCCACTAACTATAGCTAACGTTAGTAATGTGGGAGCCTACATTCCTATTTTCCACAGTGGTGCTGGTTCCAACACTTCTCTTTTAGTTCTCCTGATTTGTCACGTCGGTTTATCCGTTTTGTTGATTTGAATCTTCATGCTATGCAAAATTTGTTTCTACCTTAACGGTTCCAGCCTGAATGAGTCTAGCAAGTTTCATGGCACATAACCTGTTATGGTGAAAGTAATGGTAAGCTGCAATCGCTACTGTTTCATCTTGGCACTCCAATTTGATAAAGTATATGGCAGTCTAGCTATCTACAGAAAGTTTAGCAACTGTACTTGCTAATGTTTTGGTTAATGTTGTACTTCTTCTAATGCCTTTTCACAATCTACGTGAAGGAGTGTGAGCTGGAGGGGCAGCGGTCACCTGCATGGGTGAAAAATAAGTGAAATCAGAAGCAAAAATACACTCTACGCTACTTGATGTTATCTTGAAATTCATTGCTGTGCTGTACTTTACTAATAAAGTTCCCCTTTTCTCTGACAGCAACAACACTTTTCCATTTATTTCCTACCCACTTGGCACAAACTGGTTGAATAAGTGTTATTTCAATGCAATTTGTCAACGTATTGTGACATTGAATCAATGATTGAAACACATTTGGATTTGCAAAAAGTCAACCAGTACTGTTTTCATAAACATTTCAACCAGCGTTGCAAACATTGAAATTATGGTAAAACTTCAACTTAAATACAATGACTTCTAATTTTGTGTCAGGTTATTTTTGAATCAATGTCATTGTTTCATTGTCATGCCATCAACCTAAATAACGAAACACCTATAATGAAATAAAATCTTAAAACCAGTCTAACAACCCCTGCCTGAACAGTGACTCCTACTGGTTTATGAGCAGTAATGTACTTCAGTGAGGATAAGTCTACCATCCATCCATCCACATTCCATGTACCCTGCTTAGTTCTGGAAACAAACTATTTTCATTTCTGCTGAGCTATCATGTCAACACATACAGCTACTGATCAGCTTCCATACTCATTTGCGTAGCTATGCTCTGCCTTAATAACATTGAAGAGTTGAAAGTAACTCCTCTAACTTGTTTGTCACAAGCTATGTGAAAGTACATTCGGAGTGAGGTTGGGTTTTCGGAGTGAAGTTGGGTTTTACCATCACACAGCACTCACTCAAAAGCTGATGGGTTTTTAATGAATTATGAATTTGTCACATTGACATCTGATTTGCCCAACTGACACCATCATTTCAACATGTTGCTCGGTATGCTACCATTCATTCATGATTGATCTTTAGAAGTAGTTACCATTAGGCCTATAAATAGGATGACAAATTCATGATAATAATAATAATACACTATTACCTTTGGATATTGTCTTTTATAAATATGTTATTCATAACAGTTAAGACAATATCCAAATGTAAATGTTTATTATATTAATATAATGAATTTGGCATTCTATTTATAGTGCTAAGTTGATATGATGTTAGGTGATTCACATTGTGTTGCCACACAAGTAAAAAAGGTGTCTCAACCTGTTCGCGACGTCATCTGACAGCTGCACCCGATTGCCTTATTAGTATGGGTAGCCTAAAATAATTAACACAGAGCACAACCAATTTCAAGCTAATCAAGCCCTGTGGAGAAATACATTTTGTAACCTATAAATGCAACGGGACTTAGTTTGATTGTTTATTAGACTACACCGGTTGTGTAAATTCCATGCGGATGTTTTAGCTCTGGCAGAGTCTAGTGATAATGGAACAGCTGACATTTCTACTGAAACTAGTGTAGATGGTAAATTCAGTAACACCTCCTCCAGTGTCAAAACAAGTGATCGCACTGAAAGGTTGTTTGATAGTGTGTGAAGCAGCATATTTTCAAACTACAACAACGGGTGTTATTTGTGTGAAGCTGGCATCTTGGGCTAATGAAAACAACCTCACCAGGGGTGCAGTCAGTAGTTTATTGGTCATTCTCAGAGGGGCTTAATGTTCCAAAAGATTAGTACAACACTATTGAGATTTGTGAGGGTAACTAGGCATATTTTGGTGTTGAGCAGGGTATAGTGAAGAATCTGGTTGAGCGTCCAGATTTCATTGAGGATTCAATAGATTTGAAAATCAACGTTGGTTATCCTCTTCAAATCCTCAAGCTGCCAACTTTGGTAAAATGGACTCTTAGGTAGAAGTAACATAGTAAATATAAATCCGGGACACTCTTAGTATATGTTATGTATTAATTTGTGGATGTCCATCAATTTCGTATGTTACGAATTGCAATTTGTTGTGGCTAACGTTAGCTAGGCCGCTAACGTTAGCTAGGCGACTAACGGTAGCTAGTAACGTTAGCTAGGCTAGGGGGTAAGGTTAGGAGTTAGGTTAAAGGGTTGGGGTTCGCTAAGTAGTTGCTAAAGTTGTCCGTGATGAGATTTCAACACGCAACCTTTGGGTTACAAGACCTTCGCCCATCCACCCTGACCAATCACCCTACTTTTGTTTTTGCCTTAAGGAACCTTCTGTCTTATGTAACCATACCAAATGTAACATACTATACTAATTTTAGCGTTTCGGATTTACATTTACTATATTACGTCTAGTTTGAGACGAGGCTGACTTTGGCCTATTTTATGCAGCTTTAATGATTTCCATCCATTTGTTGTTGCCTTATTCGCTGGAGAGGCTAAGCCAGTGCCTGTGTTGGACCTTATAAAATCCGCATTGCAGATGGAATCGGGGAATCCAGACATTAAAACAGAATTCAACAATATTCCAAAATGTATTGAACTTAGTAGAAAATCAACTAAATCGATTGAACTTCATTTGCCCAAGTGAATCATAAGACATGACCAAAATGCATCAGTGATTAATATGTTCCTGCAACTTTCTTAAAAACTGCACAGGAATGCCTGTGTGTGCAAGCGTATGTCTACACTTTGTGTAGCCGTTAGCGATGATGCTAATGATAACCTTCTGGTAGCAATGGAAAGGCTTTCCCAAAAACCTTCTCAATTAAATGTGAACTCCAAAGTTGTCTATGCCTACTTGGCAGAATGATATCATGATTATTTGCATCAATTCAGTGGCCATTTGATTTGCATATGTAACAGTATAACTTTAGTCCGTCCCCTCGCCCCGACCCGGGCGCGAACCAGGGACCCTCTGCACACATCAACAACAGTCACCCACGAAGCATCGTTACCCATCGCTCCACAAAAGCCACGGCCCTTGCAGAGCAAGGGGAACCACTACTTCAAGGTGTCAAAGCGAGTGACGTCACCGATTGAAACGCTATTAGCGAGCACCACCGCTAACTAGCTAGCCATTTCACATTGGTTACACATACTCTGCAATCACATGCGCGGGTATAGAAACATTGTTAAACTAAACAACTGTCTCTTCCTGTTGTGCACTTGCATTGAAGGGTATTTGTTATATTTTTATATTTTTCTCAGACCTCAAATGTTCTCCTGACGGGGTTAACATTTTTGGGAAAATTGGGAAAAACAAAAACAGATTTTATAGGGCCCCTACTTCCTCCTCCAGGAAAAAAGTGCATTTGTCAATGAAATAAGAGACGATGGAAACCTCGTCATTCACCATAATCAAACTGACAACTTCTTCATTCTTCCATGTGCCTCAAGGGTTCAACTTCGCTATTCTCAAATATCTGCAAATGCAAAAGAGAAATGATTTCTCCCCGATAACCTCAACAGCAAGGCTGTCTGCCCTTTCAGAGGAAATACATAGTGATCCCTCTGTTGCACAGTTTTGCCAAGTAAGGTCAGATGTATTAGAATAGTTTGGTTTGCAATTATGGCTTATAGTCTGTCTATTTCCCCAGGTGGGCCAGAGCAGTGTGGATGGAAAATTAGAAGGAAGTAGCTGTTATTCCAGAGCACTGGATCAAACATCAAACTGTGGTGGCCCCCAAATCAATATGAGGGATTGGTCTACACCCTCTCTGAAGGATATTATTCTGAGGATAAAACTGAAATCAGGTAAATAGCAGATACATTATACTTAAATGCAATAAGTAAAAACTGCTGATTCTTAAAAATGACTTAAATTGTTTGAACCATCACCATACAATTCAGAATCAAAACCACAATGTGAAGTAGAGATCTCCAAGAGAAACCGAAAGAACAACATAATTTTTTTTATCACTGGTATATTTAAAAACTCATTCACAGTTTGTACATTCAATTTACTTGGCATGGTTTATTCTGTATTGTTTAAGAATCACATGAATGTAATCTCCCACCTCCAGCCACTACTGCCTCCAAGTTATGGAAGTATGGTAGCCTGCAATACAGATTAGTAATCGACCCCTTGTCCCTAAACCCTAGCCACTGAACCACCTTGTCTTTTGATACTGGGAAGACATTTTACCATATTACTGATCCTTTCAAAATCTACAAGCGTGTGGCTAGGATAGGGGCTTGGGAGGTTAAATTTGGCATGTTGTAGATTTTTGGTTTAAAGTTTCGTAATGTGTTAAGGTTGACTAAATCTTCTTCCACTTCAATAAAACTTAAACAAATGTCAAATGTGTGTAGAAAAAGGCTGCATGTTATTTTTACACTTTCATGTTTATTTTCAAGCACCCAAGCCCCAACGCACCAGAACCAAACGCTGCACATGCCACCAAGTAATGACTGAGGTTGACCCTTCACAATGTAGGCAACTCATTCTTGATTGTATCTGAGAAAGGTATTCTAAGTGTAAAACCATTTGGCATGTTGTCAATCTTTTATCGCAGAGAATCATCTTGGGCCTAGAGCCTATGGCTCTAACTATGAACTTAGCCTTAACCCTGGAGCATGAGGGCTTGACGTCTCCTGCCTTAATTGTGATATACCCTCACCAAATCGCTGCAAAGGATCAGTCCCTTTTCCTGTGACAATCTCCATTTAGAATTTTGGTTTAAAGTTTGGTAGAAATGATAGTCTTTAGGTTGCCTTACACTTACATGTTATTTTAAGCCGACCCAAGCCGCCACTAAAATCCGCTCCAAAGCGCCAGAAAGTCAGTGCCACTAAGCAAAAGGCTAAAATGCCCTGCAAGCCACAAAGTAATGGTGGTGAGGTGAAATGGCAAAATAAAACGATGCGCAAGCCACCAAGAGACCCTTATTCTCATTCTTGATCAACGTATTTGAGCAAAGGAATTCTAATTGCACCAAAAATTGCCATGATATATATTTTTTATAAATATTGTACTGCAAAGAATCTTGAACCTTCATGCTCCAGGGATAGGTGATGAGGGAGACAGTTCTCTTTCTGCCTCTTCAGATAAGGGAGCCAAGCCCATGGGTTCGTAGCTTCAACCCCGCAGCACACACGCACACCAATTGATGAATGGACTGCTGAAAGTATATATTTTTTATCTTGCTGTGTTAGCTCTTTTCCACATTATGTCTATCTCTGATAAGTTACCCAGGAAAGGGCTGAAAATAGCCCATATTAATACATGTAGCCTTAGAAATAAGGTTCATGAAATCAATAACTTGCTAACATTTATATATTAGCCATTTCTGAGACTCACTTAGATAATTCATTTGATGATACAGCAGTAGCAATACAAGGATATAATATCTATAGAAGAGACAAATGCTTATGGGGGAGGCGTTGCTGTATATATTCAGAGCCATATCCCTGTAATGCGTAGAGAAGATCATATGTCAAGTGTTATTGAAGTGTTGTGGTTGCAGGTTCACTTGGCACGTCTAAAGCCTTTTCTTTTGGGGTGTTGCTATATGCCACCAAGTGCTGACAGTTAGTATCTAAATAATGTGTGAAATGCTTGATAGTGTATGTGATGTAAACAGAGAGGTCTACTTTCTTGGGGACCTGAATATTGACTGGTTTTCATCAAGCTGTCTGCTCAAGAGGAAGCTTCTCACCAGTGCCTGTAATCTGGTTCAGGTTATTAATCAACCTACCAGGGAGTTTACAAACACTACAGGAACAAGATCAACCACATGAGTTGACCACATTTGTACTAATATTGTAGAACTTTGTTCTAAAGCTGTATCCGTACACATTGGATGAAGTGATCACAATATAGTGGCTATATCTGGGAAAGCCAAAGTTCCAAAAGCTTGGCCTAAAATAGTATATAAGAGATCATAAAATAGATTTTGATGTGAGTCTTATGTGGATGATGTTAAAAATATTTGTTGGTTTGATGTGATTAATAAGGAGCATCCAGATGCTGAACTTGATGAATTTATGAAATTGCTTTTTCCAATTATTTAAAACATGCACATGTTAAGGCTCCATGGATTGATGTGGAATTGAAAAACTGTATGGTTGAAAGAGATGGGGCAAAAGGAGTGGCTAATAAGTCTGGCTGCACATCTGACTGACTGACTTACTGCAAATTCATCGAATCAGATGGCTTATTCTTACAAAACCATTTGATGTTGCCAATTATTTTAATGATTACTTCATTGGCAAAATGGGTAAACTTATGCAGGAAATGCCAACAACAAACAGTGAGCCATTGTATTCATGCATAAAAAAAAGTAATGGAAGAAAAGGGCTCCCGAGTTGGGCAGCGGTCTAAGGCACTGCATCTCATTGCAAGAGCTGTCACTACAGTCCCTGGTTCAAATCTAGGCTGTATCACATCTGGCTGTGATTGGGAGTGCCATACGGCGGTGCACAATGGGCATAGCATCGCCAGGGTAGGCCGTCATTGTAAATAAGAATTTGTTCTTATCTGACTTGCCTGGTTAAAAAATAATAAAAAAGCATTGCAATTTTGTAAAGTTAGTTTGGGAGAGGTGGAAAAATTACTGTTATCGATCAATAATGACAAATGGACAACTTAGATGGAAAGCTACTGAGGATGGTAACTGACTCAATAGCCACTCCTATCAGTCATATCTTAAATCTGAGCCTAGCTTTGTCCTCAGGCATGGAGGGAAGCCAAAGTAATTCCGCTACCCAAGAGTGGTAAAGCGGCCTTTACAGCAGACCTATCAGCTTGCTGCCAGCTCTCAACAAACAGTTGGAAAAAATGGTGTTTGTCCAAATACAATGCTATTTCTCTGTAAACTAATTAACAGACATTCAGCATGCTTATAGAGAAGGGTACTCAACATGTACTGCACTGACACAAATGACTGATGATTGGGTGAAACAAATTGATAAGATTGTGGGAGCTGTACTGTTTTCTTTTAAATGGAGCTTCTCTGATGTCAAACATGTAAGTGTGGTGTACCACAGGGCAACTCTCTAGGCTCTCTACTCTTTTCAATTTTTACCAATGACGTGCCTCTGGCATTAAACAAAGCATGTGTGTCCATGTATGCTGATGATTCAACCATACAGGCATCAGCAACCACAGCTAATGAAGTCACTGAAACCCTTAACAAAGAGTTGCAGTCTGTTTCGGAATGGGTGGCCAGTAATAAACTGGCCTGAACATCTCTAAAACTAAGAGCATTGTATTTGGTACAAATCATTCCTTCAGTTCTAGACCTCAGCTGAATCTGGTAATGAATGGTGTGGCTGTAGAACAAGTTGAGGAGACTAAATTACTTGACGTTACCTTAGATTGTAAACTGTCATGGTCAAAACATATAGATTCAATGGTTGTAAAGATGAGAGGTCTGTCCGTAATAAAGAGATCCTCTGCTTTTTTGACACCACACTCTAAAAAGCAAGTCCTGCAGGCTCTAGTTTTATCTTGATTATTATCCAATCATGTTGTCGACTGCTGCAAGGAAAGACCTTACGTTAACGTTAAGACGTTAAGCCTGCAGCTGGCCCAGAACAGAGCGGCACGTCTGGCTCTTCATTGTAATCAGAGTGCTGATATAAATACTATGCATGCCAGTCTCTCTTGGCTAAGAGTTCAGAGACTGACTGCATGACTTCTTTTTACAAGAAACATTGTGTTAAATCCCAAATTGTTTGCATAGTCAACTTACACACACACTTACCCTACCAGACATGCCACCAGGGGTCTTTTCACAGTCCCCAAATCCAGAACAAATTCAAGAAAGCGTACAGTATTATATAGAGCTATTGTTGCATGGAACTCCGTTCCATCTAATATTGCTCAAATGAACAGCAAACCTGGTTTTAAAAAAACAAAGCAACACCTCACGCCACAACGCCTCTCCCCTATTTTACCGAAATAGTTTGTATGTATATATTGATACGTAGATATGTGCCTTTTTTAAATTGATGTAGTTCTGTCTTGGAACTTTACTTGTCTATTAATGTTCTGTGTTATGTCATGTTTTGCGTGGACCCTAGGAAGAGTAGCTGCTGCTTTTGCAACAGCTAATGTGGATCTTAATAAAATTCCAAAAAGCCCCCTCACCAAAGTGCTGCAAAAGCTCTTACCATTTTCCTATGCGAGAAGCAAGAATGACATTTCTTTTTAAACCATTTTTATTATATTGAAATCAGGCTGTTTATATTTGGAAGTAAACAAACTACTTTTGTTTCATTTTTATTATTATAAAAACAATTATAAGTTTCCCATTTAAATTAGGTCATGGTGTGTTGCTTGTAAAGTACATAGTGTTCGATACAGTCAACGATTTAATATGAATGGAAAACAAAGGAAATAAGGCCTTTGAGGACTCCAACCTTTGCAGCCTCATTATAGGAACAGCGGAGTCCAAATCAAGAAATTGAACACATTTGTTTACCTTCTCTAGCAAATATTTGTTTTCCCCCTTTACAGCAGCTGTTAGTATTGGCGACTGAAAGGCTACAAAGGCAGAAATACTACAGGCAATGTCAACCTACCTGAAATATGCACCTGTCCACAAGGGGGGCATTGCAACGGCAAATGAGTAAGGGGATGAAAGTTCTTAAGTTAAAGCAGCAAAGCCTGTTCCAACAGTGCATTTTTTTGGTTTATTGTAGGTCTTTTTTTCCAGAAGTCTATGCCAGAAAAGCATTTGTTTTTATTGTTCCACAGAGGGACAATAGCCAACGGTAGTTTAGAACCTAAATCTGGAAGATACAATTATAGTCATGGTGCAAAATGTATTATACATATCAGGGTCAAGAGTGTGCAGCATCACAAAAGTTCTCGGTGATAGTTTGTTTTCCTATTCTTAGCTCAGGCGCTTATCCTTATTTTAATGTAAAGAAGCATACATCACAATGGCAACTACTTCTAAAACATCTAATCACACTTCATGGATTGCCCATTGGGCAAAAAGTGGTTTAATCAATGTTTCCATGTAATTTGAACAATGACGTTGAATCAACGTGGAAAACTGATTGGATTTTCAAAAAGTCATCAACATAAGGGCATTTAGACTTTATTATTTTTTCTCTCTTCAATTTAACCTAAATCCAATGATGTGGTGAAATGTTTTGAATTCATGTTGACAACTCCACCAAATGTAACTCAAAACTAGATGTTGAACTGACATCTGTGCCCAGTGGGTGGTTATAACCCCACACATGGTGTGTTTTGGTAAAATAGGTCAATGTGTTCTCAACCTCACTTCAATAGTTATTTAAAATCCAGTGGATTATTAGTATAGTTTTCAAACTCTATAGTACCGAAATTAAATAACTGTTGGCTGTCTAAGTGGGTGAAAAGGTTAATTTCATTGATCAACTTCTCAACCAAATATTACCCACATGTTAGAAAGGTGCACGTTTTCCAGAGAAATGTACTGCAAATAGCATTTTTGATGCGAAAAGCTATCCTTTTCCATATTTTTCAGAAGTTGAACGCTCCCCCCACCAGAGTCAGCACAGAGGGAGGGGTGGCCACATCCACATCCTGAAAGTGGAATGCGGTGCTGTAGGCTTCTTTCCCTTCCAGATGTGGATGCTGGAAAAGGTGACTGCCAGGTAGGCACGCTTTATGGCCATTTTAAAGGCCATGATTAAGAAGTAATATTGTGCATTTTATTTATAGACATGATTTATTTTGTACTGTTTTTGGTGAAGTCCTTTTTTGAACCCAAAGTGGATTTCTGTTCTCATTGGAAAGTGTTTGTTAGTAAATACAAATGAAATAAAAAATAAACAAAACATTTTGGCATATTGGTACATCTACTGTTGGTGTGTTTTTACTTTCAACATGCACATCTAAGTTATCTTGTTGCAGGTGCATGCTAACAATTAGATAACTTAAAAGAAAAGAGTATAACTTTTTATTGAAGTTTACATGTCTGTCTCTTGGCCTTCGTCAGAGCATTTTGCTCTACTAAACAAACCATCTTTGGTATAATAATAATAATAATAGAAATTTCATAATCTCAAAGTGCATCAAAAGCATGAGTAGCCTAGCTATAGTTGGCTAGGTAAACCAATAGAAGGCTAGGTAAACCAATAGAGGGCTAGGTAAACCTATAGAGGGCTAGGTAAACCAATAGAGGGCTAGGTAAACCAATAGAGGGCTAGGTAAACCAATAGAGGGCTAGGTAAACCAATAGAGGGCTAGATAAACCAATAGAGGGCTAGGTAAACCAATAGAGGGCTAGGTAAACCAATAGAGGCCAAGTCTTTGAGTGCATGCGTCCTCCAAAGATGAGACGAGATGAGTTCATTGCTTGATCAGAGGAAGGTGGTCAGGGAGATGTTGATGAAGATGGAGTTTGGTGACGATCTTGTAGAGGGCTAGCTATTCTGGGAACCATCCTGAGTCATGTAGCCACTGGACTTCTCCTTCACAATGTATGGCACCCACTTGGGTGATATCTCAGCAGCTCTGGGTGCCAGAAAGATCACCACACACAGTTCAGAGAGGTAGAACAGTCGTCCTAATTACGAGCCCTTTGCCTGGACTCCCTCTGTGTGCAATAGTGTTTAACATGATTTTTGAATGACTACCTCATCTCTGTACCCCACACATAAATCTTTAACGTCGCTCAGTCGAGTAGTGAACTTCAAACAAAGATTCAACCACAACGACCTGGGAGGTTTTCCAATGACTCGCAAAGAAGGGCGCCCATTGGTAAAAAAAAAACTAAAAGCAGATATTGAATATCCCTTTAAGCATGGTGAAGTTATGAATTACACTTTGGATGGTGTATCAATACACCCAGTCATTACAAAGATACAGGCGTCCTTCCCAACTCAGTCACAGGAGAAGAAGGAAACAGCTCAGGGATTTCACTTTGAGGCCAATGAAGACTAACTTTTTTAGAGTTTAATGGCTGTGATAGGAGAAAACTGAGGATGGATCAATAACATTGTAGTTACTCCACAATATTAACCTAAATGACAGAATGAAAAGAAGGAAGCCTAGAACATGCATCATGTTTACAATAAGACACTAAAGCAAAACAGCAAAAAATGTGGCAAAGAAATGTACTTTATGTCCTGAATTAAAAGCATTATGTTTGGGGCAAATCCAATACATCACTGAGTACCACTCTTCATATTTTCAAACATGTTCGTGGCTGCATCATGTTATGGGTATGCTTGTCATCTGCAAGGACTAGGGAGTTTTTTTTTCAGATAAATAAACGGAATAGAGTGAAAAACAGGCAAAAATCATAGAGGAAAACCTGGTTCAGTCTGCTTTCCAACAGACACTGGGAGACACATTCACCTTTCAGAAGGACAATAACCTAAAACACAAGGCCAAATATACACTGGAGCTGCTTACCAAGACAATACTGAAATGTTCCAGAATTGCCTAGTTACAGTTTTGACTTAAATCATCTTGAAAGTCTCTGGCAAGACTTGAAAATGGCTGTCTAGCAATGATCAACAAGCATCTTGACAGAGCTTAACATCTTTTTGAAAGAATCATGTGCAAATATTGTACTATCCAGGTGTGCAAAGCTCTTAGAGGCTTACCCAGAAAGACTCAAAGCTGTAATCACTGCCAAAAGTGATTCTAACATGTATTGACTGAGGGGTGTGATGACTTACGTAAATAAGATATTTCTGTATTTCAATTTCAATACATTTGCACAATTGTTTAAAAACATGTTTTCACCTTGTCATTATGGGGCCTTTTGTAAAGATGGGTGAGATATTAGGCTGTAACAACAAAATGTGGAATAAGTCAAGGGGCATGAAAACTTTCTGAAGGCACTATTCATGCTTACCCTACGGTTAACTCAAGTTTACTCCAAAGCTAGCTACTTAACTAACATTAGCCCAAAACAATAACACTCCGCTGTAGTGAAAGGTCACTGACTGGGGCTACAGACGATCCTTTCTGATTAATCTGCGAAGCCGTAACTGATGGTGCGTTCAAGACAACAGGGAACTCAGAAAAAAACATGCTCTGACTGGGAAAAATATTTTTGAACGATCATCCAACTCGGAATTACAAGTCGTAAACTCAGGCATCATCCTAGGGCTGACTTCTCCGACCTGAAGATCACTGACGTCATGATTTTCCCCAGTCTTAGCTCATTTTGTTTCCGAGTTCCCAGTTGTCTTGAACGCACCAAAGGTAGTATGTTGCGGCCGTGGCATATATTTTGCTAAATAGTACGTAGTACGATTAGTACACAGTATACAGTTAAGTAAGTAGTAGGCAAGCCAGATTTCGGACACGGCAACAGATCTCTTCTTCTATAGCCATGGTTGCCAAAATAATGGGGGGCAACTGGGCATTTTTATACATGACCCAAAGCATGATGGGATGTTAATTGCTTAATTAACTCAGGAACCACACCTGTGTGGAAGCACCTGCTTTAAATATATACTTTGTATCTCTCGTTTTCTCAAGTGTTTCCTTTATTTGGGCTGTTATTTGTGTATCACTTGTAATCTTTGAAAAGCCCTAAAAAGTTATTCATATGTTGGTAAATTGCCATTTACTTTGAGTAACTTCCATGCAGTTTATCAAAATGACACAAATTGGCAGCATGTATTCCTCCAAATGGCAAATTGCATTATATTAGGAGAGTCAGCCATCCAGTTTCCTGTTTGAGGGATTTTACTCATGAGTGGGACAGAGATTCTTATCATTATTGCCTAAAAGACAAGAGATGTCAAAACAGTTATGATGGCAAAATTAAGCAACTGCAATGGGATGCAGCTCTGAGGTTATGCAAAGAGATTTGCAGTGATCCTGAAACTAAGACAAAGCAATGCAGATTCATACATTCATTGATATGCGCCCCACATCCATAGCTCTATGCACTCATCAAATATGCAGACATTGTGAGACAGACATAACATTGGATGCATTACCAACTTTTGATTCGATTGAGATATATTGCTATATCTGTTCTCCTGTAGAGTAATCCCACAGTTCTGTGCCCATGTAATACTGTAAGCATTAATGCTGTGAGTGTGACTGTGTTGATAGCCTCATGCCCAGTGGTGATGGCCAGCCTGTTCACCAGGGATCTAATGATACAGCTAAACGGTTAGACCACATGCTTTAAAAGCTGGGGATGAGAGCTGAGCCACAGAGACAAGATGGGCCCTAATGAAGACTACTCTGTGTGACTGCAGACAAGTCACATTTTATATTGAATTTAACCTCAAAAGGTTTAATAAAGGAATAAGTATATCAGCCTTTTCCGCATCCCATTGGACACAAGTGAACATTGTGTCTTGGCGACCGGCAGGCTCCACAAGTGGAATGCCATCATGACAGAATTTTCCAGATTCTTCCTTCCAGTCTCCCAGAAGTGCTGATTAGTGTCCAGGCTTGGTATCAAATTGGGGTCATGTGTTTTAGCTTGAGTAACACCCAGACTGCCAGTCAACCAGGCTAACACAGAGACAGAGAAGAATCATTTCTCTCCATATAAACTCAAGATTGTTGGTAATTGAGAATAGGGTCCTGGGTGTCTAGGGTTGTGTGTGAGCAAAGCTTGTCTTGTATAGAGAAGGTCTCAGAGTAAGGAAAAAAGCTGACATCAACTGGTGTCACTATCTATGACAGCACTGGCTGTGTGAGAAACTTTTGTGAATGATGCGTCTTGTCATAGAGATCCAGAATTTACAAAATTATATTGATTGGCCAGATGTTGGCACTATAACAAGCGATTGAAAATGAAACCTTTAAAAGGTCACGCCCCTAACCGCATTTGACCTAAAGTCATGAAATTCAGTACATAGGTCCCTCTCCTCACAAGGGTTGTTACTTGGTACCACAGAGACAAAGTCATAAAGTCCACCTATTTCTACAATTTCTCTTCTTAAAATGTAGTTTTAAACCTAACCCTGACCTTAACCACACTGCTAAGCTTATGCCTAACCCTAACCTTAAATGAATACCAAAAAACTCATTTTTGTTTTCATAAATGTTTACAATATAGCCAGTTGACTTTGTGCCTGTGGTAACTATTGGAAAACCCTCATAAGGAAACATTTTTGCCCCAGGTCCCCATAAAGTCCACCATTTAGAATTTTGTGAAAAACACTTCAACTTAGTTCTCTGGCACCGAATGACCAATCTGCACGAAACATGATATGTGGCATCTATGGACAAAGGTCTCTCAACGCAATACTTTCTAGACTAGTACCTAAAACAACATGACCAATATACAGTACATTCACGTGGGCATGGTTTGGCACATAAATTTGTTACACATGTTGCGAACACTCAAGACTCAACATATACAAGAACATTCATAACGACCACACGGTGGCACTATAACAGGCACGTATATATCTCTTGATCTGTTTGACTCGGAGTGATACAATTTGGCACATGTGCTCAGGGATATGAGTTTAGCTAACCCACACAATATCTCAGACACCACCGGACAGTTTTGACAAAACTTGGGTGAATGACACGTCCTGCCATAGAGATCTATGGCATTTATTGGCCCAAGGGGGCGCTGCATGATTCATGGCAGACGACATGTTTACTGTTGCCTTGTTTCAAACCTGCTTTTCACAGCCTTGTAGGTGGTTTTGCTCAGACCACACACTTCTGGATAGTGGTTTCGGTTGAATGAGGGACTTTAGTATCACTTGAAAGTCTAAATGATTTTATCTAATGACCTTTAATAGTAAGCTGGGCCCGGTTTCCCGATAGCGATGGAATTTAGACTTACATGTATTTAAACGATGCAACTTTCCTACAACGGCCGAAGATGCATTTCCAAAAACACCACGCAGAGAGAACGGTCACAAAGTGCATCATTGGAGCATGTGTCAATACTGATAGGATCGAAAGCTTTCTCCATCAGCTTTCTCCATCCAAATCTTACCTTGTCAGTATTGCTAAATCATTATACTGTTATATCAGCTCCTAGAGAGATATTACCACCTAAAAAGTTGCAAATATTGAGGCAGCTTATTTGTAATGCTTACTAGGGTTGCATATTTTCCCGGTATTTTAGAAATGTTTTACAAATTCTCCCGGGTAACCCGGCATTTCCTGCCAAAACCGTAAGGGTCATTCAAAAGCATACAAATAGGCCTGTCTAAATTTGTTTAGAGTTTCGATCGAAAATTCAAGCCTGACGATACCTAAATGTGATGAGCCACACATTAAAGACATTTAATGAGCCTGAGCCCAAAAGCTTGTGCCGTTACCCAGTAGGCTACATATACAGTGCATTCAGAAAAGTATTCAGAACACTTGACTTTTCCCACATTGTTACTTTACAGCCTTATTCTAAACCAATCTACACACAATACCCCATAATGACAAAGCAAAAAAAGAAAAGAAATAAGTATTCAGACCCTTTACTCAGTACTTTGTTGAAGCAGCTTTGGCAGCGATTACAGCCTTGAGTCTTCTTGTGTATGACGCTATAAGCTTGGCAGACCTGTATTTGGTTCTGAATACTTTCCGAATGCACTGTATGATATAGCCTACTGCACATTATGCACGACAGAAAAACATAAAATCCCATAGATGATGCTAGCTACAGTATATGTTATCTTGGGAAAATAAATGAAACTAGCTCCAGTAGGCAAATATTTGAGTGTGAAATGTATTACTGTACTGTATTGTATTATACGGACTGGATTTATAGACATCGTTCAAACCATGACAAAGCAAGGAGAGAAAATGTGATTCTGGTGCAGCACGTGGCCTAGAAAGTCTAAGTTAGCAAATACGATTTTACATTTTGAAATATAAATCGGTGTTATTTGTATAATTAGTAGGCTGACGTGTATAAAAGCCTACCTTTCATAATATTTCCCCAAATGTTATTAGCCTACCTCCTCTTTCTCTCTCTATTGTTCCATCATTCCTTGATTGCTGTTAACAGTTAAATGAAATAAGTTATGCTGTCGCAATCTTCATCATTCAATTTATTTCATTTTATTTAACCTTTATTTAACTAGGCAAGTCAGTTAAGACAAATTCTTATTTACAATGACTGCCTACCAAAAGGCAAAAGGCCTCCTGCGGGTACAGGGGCTGGGATAAAAAAAATATGTATATACAGTTGAAGTCGGAAGTTTACATACATTTAGGTTGGAGTCATTAAAACTGGTTTTTCAACCACTCCACAAATTTCTTGTTAACAAACTATAGTTTTGGCAAGTCGGTTAGGACATCTACTTTGTGCATGACACAAGTCATTTTTCCAACAATTGTTTACAGACAGATTATTTCACATATAATTCACTGCATCACAATTCCAGTGGGTCATAAGTTTACATACACTAAGTTGACTGTGCCTTTAAACAGCTTGGAAAATTCAAAAAAATTATGTCATGGCTTTAGAATCTTCTGATAGGCTAATTGACATCATTTGAGTCAATTGGGGGTGCACCTGTGGATGTATTTCAAGGCCTACCTTCAAACTCAGTGCCTCTTTGCTTGACGCCATGGGAAAATCAAAAGAAATCAGCCAAGATCTCAGAAAAAAAATTGTAGACCTCCACAAGTCTGGTTCATCCTTGGGAGCAATTTCCAAATGCCTGAAGGTACCACGTTCATCTGTACAAACAATAGTAAGCAAGTATAAACAACATGGGACCACGCAGCCGTCATACCGCTCAGGAAGGAGACGCATTCTGTCTCCTAGAGATGAATGTACTTTGCTGCGAAAAGTGCAAATCAATCCCAGAACAACAGCAAAGGACCTTGTGAAGTTGCTGGAGGAAACAGGTACTAGGTCAGGGAGAGCTGTTGTTGGTTCCGTAGAGATACTGTAGCATTGGGCGGACTTCCCTAACTCATGAGCTTCAGTTGGAAGCTACAGGAGGTCACCCGCTCGAAACATGACTCCTATGCATTAGACCTCCTGGAGAAGCGCACCACCACCACTGAACTGGATGGCGTTCAGAGGTACGCGACCCCACTGCTACGGGTGCCCAACCATCCTCCTCCGCAACCAACTGAAGCTCATGAGTTAGGGAAGTCCGCCCAATGCTACAGCATCTCTACGGAACCAACAACAGCTCTCCCTGACCTAGCACAATCCCAAACACTGCCGGATCTGATCGCCGCCACAAACCAGACCTCAGATGGGGTGGCTTCTATAGCCACCTCCCTCGCGGCAGAGACACTACTCCTCCAGCATGCACAAGCAGTTAGCTTCCCTGAGGAGCTAAAAGCTCTGAAAGCCGGTAGGGAAGTTGCTAAGGAGAGCCGTCTTCTCTCTCTCGCCCCAGAATATGATCAAATCCTTGAAGTGATTAGAGTCGGAGGGAGGCTGCGCCGAGCAGAAATTTTGGACCCCGACGCTATCCACCCAATTATCCTTGACTCCAGACACCCTCTTACCAGGCTCCTCATCAAGAGTTATGATGAGAGGCATCTCCACCCAGGGCCAGAGAGGGTCTATGGGGAGATGAGGCGGAAGTACTGGATACTTGGAGGACGAGGAGCCATTCGTAAGCACCAATACGCCTGCGTAGAATGTCAGAGATGGCGGGCCGGAGCCACTGTGCCCAAAATGGCAGATTTACCCCCTGCTCGCTTGCGCCTTCTCAAACCACCCTTCTGGTCAACAGGAGTAGATTGCTTTGGCCCCTTGACGATCAAGCTAGGTCGTCGAGTGGAAAAGCGCTGGGGCATTCTATTCAAGTGTTTGACGACTAGGTGTGTCCACCTGGACCTACTGGAGAGTTTGGATACTGAAGCCTTCCTCATGGCTGCCTCGAGCCTCCTGGCCGGTGGGACGTATCACTAAGACCATGCCTGGGACCGATGGTTTGCGTTAGATCAGTGGAGATCCAGGTAAAGAACTGGACATATATTAGGCCAGTTGCTCGACTAATTCCTCTCCCTGAGAGGACGGAGGACGGGGAGTAATGAGCCTTTTTGAGGAGTGTGGAATTTAACAAATTTCTAGGGTGGCTGTAGAAAAGGCCCATGGAGTTGGTGGAATAATCGTTTAATTCATGGCCACTTACTCAGCTGGGCCAGGGGCGCTTTAATTAGGTCAGGTGGCAATGACCGACAGATCTCATCCACATAAAAGGATGAAAACGGCATCGCCTGATCTCGCTGCTTTTTCTTCCTTAACTCCGTCTGCTCGAGAAGTTCTGTGCGTCCATGAATCCATGTAAGTCCACCGACTCTGTTACCTTTCATCTGAACTATCTGTTGCGATCGGGAGAGTGGGCCATCAGTTATTGTTTGTAGTTATTATCGCGGAGCGCGTCTTGGAGCGCACGCTTCAAACATATTGTGTAATGTGAATTGTAAATGATTGTGGCCATACTGATCCTCATAGGCCAATTATGCAATCGATATGGTTAATATGTAATTAAATTAATTACATATACACATGAAGACAATTGAAAGGGTGAAATGAGAAACGTCATTGTTTGCTAACTGATCGACTTTGATATCAAACTAAAGGAGATTATAGATTGAATGACCATTCACTGTTTGTATTTATTTTATGATAAATAGTTAAGAGCCTAAATGACTCACAGGTGATTACTATTGACTTCTTAATGAACTGGATTGTTGAATTCCCTAATTATGTTATAATGAATGATTGTTATGATTTGATCTTTGTGATTATGGATTTGATTGGATACATGTTATTTTGTTTCCTTTGTTATGCAGCACAGACTACTCAGTAAATATACCACTTTATGGTTAAAGGAATTCCTGCCTCAGTCTCATCCATTCTTCTGTCATCTGACACGTGACCACCTGTTCACCTTCACTGTCAGTCATCCTACCTGTCCAGCTACCCACACAGATTCCACTAATCTTTCAGTATCTATATCCACAGTAAAACGGGTCCTATATTGACATAACCTGAAAGGCCGCTCAGCAAGGAAGAAGCCACTGCTCCAAAACCGCCATAAAAAAAGCCAGACTACGCTTTGCAACTGCACATGGGGACAAAGATCGTACTTTTTGGAGAAATGTCCTCTGGTCTGATGAAACAAAAATAGAACTGTTTGGTCATAATGACCATCGTTATGTTTGGAGGAAAATGGGGGAGGCTTTCAAGCCAAAGAACCCCATTCCAACCGTGAAGCATGGGGGTGGCAGCATCATGTTGTGGGGGTGCTTTGCTGCAGGAGGGACTGGTGCACTTCACAAAATAGATGGCATCATGAGGTAGAAAAATTATGTGGATATATTAAAGCAACATCAAGACATCAGTCAGGAAGTTAAAGCTTGGTCGCAAATGGGTCTTCCAAATGGACAATGACCCCAAGCATACTTCCAAAGTTGTGGCAAAATGGCTTGAGGACAACAAAGTCAAGGAATTGGAGTGGCCATCACAAAGCCCTGACCTCAATCCTATAGAAAATGTGTGGGCAAGACTGAAAAAATGTGTGTGAGCAAGGAGGCCTACAAATCTAACTCAGTTACACCAGCTCTGTCAGGAGGAATGGGCCAAAACTCACCCAACTTATTGTGGGAAGCTTGTGGAAGGCCACCCGAAACGTTTGACCCAAGTTAAACAATTTAAAGGCAATGCTACCAAATACTAATTGAGTGTATGGAAACTTCTGACCCACTGGGAATGTGATGAAAGAAATAAAAGCTGAAATAAATCACTCTACTATTATTCTGACATTTCACATTCTTAAAATAAAGTGGTGATCCTAACTGACCTAAGACAGGGAATCTTTACAATGATTAAATGTCAGGAATTGTGAAAAACTGAGTTTAAATGTATTTGGCTAAGGTGTATGTAAACTTCCGACTTCAACTGTATGTACCTTTCCAAATCATGCCCAATCAATTGAATGTACCACAGGTGGACTCCAATCAAGTTGTAGAAACATCTCAAGGATGATCAATGGAAACAGGATGCACTCGAGCTCAATTTCGAGTCTCATAGCAAAAGGTCTGAATACTTATGTAAATAAGCTATTTCAGTTTTTTTATTTGTAACAAATTTGCAAACATTTCTAAAAAACAGTTTTTGCTTTCTCATTATTGTGTAATCCTATTTAGAATAAGGCTGTAACGTAACAAAGTGTGGGAAAAGGGAAGGGGTCTGAATACTTTCAGAATGCCCTGTATAGGGCTATATGTCAAACTAGAACCGGATAATCTAATTTGAATGGAGTTGATGTCAAACCTGCTCCCTCTCCCCCTCCCTGGCGCTCGAAGGAGACAGGCTCCCCAACATTACGCTCTCCTGCCACCATCAGTACGCACACCTGTCTTGCCCCGTCATGCGCATCAGCGATTATTGGACTCACCTGGACTCAATCATCTGTGTAATTACCTACCCTATATCGGTCTGTTCCCAAGCTCTGTTCCCTGCTTCAGGATTAATGTTTGTTCGTCTTTGCATACCCGGTTCTATTGCTGTCCCTGTCCTGTTTGATGTCTGTTCCATAATAAATGTTCTACTCCCCGTACCGGCTTTCTTCTCCAGCGTCGGTCCTTACAGTTGATGGAGAGAGAGAAAGACTGCGAGAGAGCTTGCTCATGCACTAGTTTAAAGCAACGAATTTCGAGTGATGGGCTGTTTTAAAACTCTGCAGCTACAATATGTAACGATGTACTCTGAAAGTTGGGAAGCAAGTTCAGGGAGTGAATACATTTAATTAATTAATTAACAAAACAAGAAACACAAACAGCAACAATGACGACTGGGGAAGAAACCGAAGGGAGTGACATATAAAGGGCAGGTAATCAAGGAGGTGATGGAGTCCAGGTGAGTATAATTATGCGCGTAACGCTGATGACAGGTGTGCGCCCTAACGAGCAGCCTGGTGACCTAGAGGCCGGAGAAGGAGCACAAATGACACAATAAAATAAAAGTTACAATTAAAAAATAAGGTGACCCCGAAAGCCAGATGGAGATGGGTAAATTAGACGGGCATTCGGTCTTTATATTACTGTAGCATAGACTATGCTGCAGCAAATGCAGGCCTAGCTATCACAAGAAAAAAGTTACCATGATGAGATGACAGTATAGGTCTACATACATTGTGAACTGCGCTCAATACTGAGATGGGCTGTCTGTCCCCACCCTGAGCATTGAAGATTCTTCATGCAGAGGCCATAGAGAAGCCAGATTTAAACATGCATATAATTTAACAGTTTCATTTCACGCCATGCTGTTCATATAAGTAATTTATTATAATTTACCAGTTTCTCTCAGTTATTTATCCTTGGAAAATAGAGTGGTTTTGGGTGGTAAATCCCAGTAAAACTCAGTAACCAGGTTAAACTCTAATGCTTACCCAATAAAAATGCACTAAATCGCCCAGTCGGCACATCATTGCACACAAATTAGGCTATGAAATACACTGAGTGCACAAAACATTAAGAACACCTGCTCTTTCCATGACAGACTGACCAGGTGAATGCCATGATAGACTTGTTGATGTTACTTGTTAAATCCACTTCAATCAGTGTAGATGAAGGGAAGGAGATAGGTTAAAATATATTTTAACCTTTGAGACAATTGAGACATGAATTGTGTATGTGTGCCATTCAGAGGGTAAATGGTCAAGACAACATATTTAAGTGTCTTTGAACGGGGTATGGTAGTAGGTCCCAGGTGCACCGGTTTGTGTCAATAACTGCAACGCTGTTGTTTTTTTTTTACACCCGTGTGTATCAAGAATGGTCCACCACACAAAGACATCCAGTCAACTTGACACTACTGTGGGAAGCATTGGAGTCAACATGGGCCAGCATCCCTGTGGAACGCTTTCAACACCTTGTGGGGTCCATGCCCCGACGAAGTGAGGCGGTTCTGAGGGCAAAAGGGGGTTGGGGGTGCAACTTAATATTAGGAAGGTGTTTTTAATGTTTTGTACACTCAGTGTATATTCAACAAATTAGAAGTAGAAAAATAAAACTCAATTGATTAAACATGAAATTACTTCAATATGCTTGCAAAAGGCCTATAGCCTACTGTTTATTTTAATGCGGTCATCTCTGTTTTCATTTGAAGCATCTTTATATGTTGCTTGTTTGTATCAATTGCAAAGACATTGGCAACTTTGTATTTGTAGTCAACATTGTTCTGAAGTTATCGGCAGTCACAGGGAAACGGATAGACCATGTGAATCTATGTTCAACAGAGATCTTCTGTGTATAAAGTGACACAGGAGGGCAAAAAAGGAACTAACGATGCACTTAGCTGTTCTACGATTGGCCCGAGGAATCTTTAGATTACGAGCATTTTCAAGTGCAACGTTAATAACGATGGTTTTGGGAAACAGCTTGGAGATATTAACGATGCTCTTACGAAGGTTCTACTGATGAACTTAGCCTTAAGATGCTTTGGGGAAATGGGGCCCTGGACAGTATTGCCCTATAGATTATCTGCCATGAGTAAAACAATGCAATACTACACATCTTTCTGCCCCGAATCTTTCTTCACCCGCCCTGAAATATTTAAAAATATAATTATACCTTCTATAAAAGATAACTTGTCTTCCTCTGTCCCAAGTATGATTTCTTCAGATTGTAAACAATCTCATAAACAGTAATCATGCTTTTCTTTCTGTCTAGACTCTGAATATCGGGTCTGGATACATGTTAGTCCATTCCAAGCACAGCTCGGTCAATATTCTCCATAGCCCTGAGGTGAGATGGCAGTCATAACTGAAGAGAATATTAGTCCAGGGACAGATATTATGGTAGCTCCAGAACTTCAGACAGGAAACGGAGGTGACCTAATATTAGATTCTTTCTCTCTTTACTTTGCAGCTAAAGTAGATAATTAGAGAAGAAGAATCCTCAGGACTCGGTCTGAATATGGAGCAGCCTTCTGGGCTCCACCACCACCTAAAAAGCATCGACAGTCATCTCCTGGTATATAGAATGGCTTGAGACCGTTGTGAATGTGTGGATTAAACCAATGAATGCAAGTAGGAGAGACTAGTGAAAATAATGAATGGTAGGCCTATAACCCTTTTAACACTGCTTAGCCAATCCAATGTGTAGTATTGTGCTTTCCTTTTGTATCCACGTTAGTTGCTAGAACTATGCTGGATTGGACAATGTGAAAAGAAAATATCAGAGCCAGTATGTGTGGGTCAGCATGAGAGTGGAAATAGGGTATTTTTGTATTGGACTGGTGAACTGCACAGCAGTCTGCCCTTGTCAGAAATGAACTGTAATTATGTGGTAAGAAATGCTTACAATTGGCTTATTAGGCCTATAGCTGATATAAAAAGCTTTAATGTATCTACTAGTATGGGATGTGTTGGGTAAAAAAGGGCGTACAAGCGAATACATGGACTGAAATGTGCAATGTGTTATGCCTGCTCATCATTTGAGAGATGAACCTTATAATTGTGCCCCTCACTTTATTTCCTGCGGGGTAGGTCTATTTAACTTTGTGTCCTCCCTGTGCCTACTTGGTCCACGTCTACCTTAAGTTATTAATTAATGTATCGCCTTATTTACTCCCAGTCACAGCACCTTTAAATCATGGGCGTCTTTTTTTAAAACAATCATCCATCAAGACATCCATATCATTAATAACAGAAACTATTGATGCGCAAACGTCCAATCTAAAAACGAATGAGAAAACCATGCGTTCGCAAATTCATCATACACACACATTTACATAATTTACAAATCCCTCTTTGTCTCGTCGGTTAGATTAATAATAATTCTCGAGTACCGGGATAGGATATTTTTCACATCTACCTAAAAGGCGAATATTTAGGCTACGGAATGAAAACTAAAGCTTGTCCAAAGTTGCGACCTCTTTTACACCTTTGGTAGCCTACTTACCCTACTTTTTCGCTTTCCATTGTTCACACACGCCCTTGTCATTCTCCCTTGAGACAGAGATAAAGCTGTCCTTACCGTCGAAGTCCTTGGAACGAGGATGGCCATGACATCCGCGATTTCTTCAAACAGGGTCGGTGCCCGGTGTCCACTGCATAAGTTCGGTCCATGGTCTTAGGGCTGAGGTATTTCTCGGTGTCCGAAAATCCTCTTCTCACCCGGTTGTTCGTCCGTACTCCGAGCGCGTGGTGGAGCGGAGAAAGCGCTGCTTGGTTCTGTTGCCTCCACAAATGTTTAGGCGCATTCGCGTTTCCATCCGTGCAGCTACCGCTGCTGCCGAAGCTACCACTGCCAGAGACGAGGGATGCTGTCACATTCCCGCCGGCGGTATCCATCCTAGCTTGCCAAGGTTTTTATTAGACTCGCAGTCTGGATTAAAACATGCAAAGTGAAGCCTCTGGACTTTTTCGGCACCTTGTCTCGGGGCTGTTGCTGCCAAGATGTTTTCTAAAACTTTGTTCTGCTGGAGACCTAAATTAATTCAACATTTGTTACTTTCAACACAGATTTTCGGTTAGTTTGAAAAGTTACTTGAAATCTGCAGATCCAGGCACTTCTCTGAATTACCTTTAACAGGACAGAGCTATCTGAAGTTAAGCAGTTAAATAATGTGCATTGCCTCATTTTCCAAAATACAGTAGTAGACTATCCAACAAAACATCCATTTGGTGACTAGTCTACTTTTGTCATCTTAATACACCACCACACACTCCAAACACTATTGCCATCTATAGGCCTACTGTGCTAAGATTTTTTTTTTATTAACATTTAATTTTGTGTTATTATAACGTCCCGTCCAATGTTACTCTCTCCCTGTCGCTCAGATAAGAACCTGGCTGTAGTCGAACTCCAAGTGCTCCACCGTCTATGCGTACACGCCTATTTCAGCAAGGTTCTGGTGACGATTCCTTATCCGTGCTCCCCAATAGGCTTACGTGGTACGTGGATAAACTACCTTGAGCCTAAATTAAAATCCATGAATGACCTTTAATGTTTCCGAAATAATATGTTCCAAAAACCGGCTGTCATAACTTTACGCACTCGATGCATGAAAACATCCATGCAGTAGGCGGCCTAAACAACCACAATGTCACTGTTCATCCCCCATCTGCAGTCCTTGTTAACATGGAATAGGAAAGCTGTCACAGCATACATAAAACATGAGACCTTAGCCACCTCCCTTTGACCACAACACAAATGCAGTCCAGAGGGATATGTAATGTCATGGCTAAAATGGGAATCAATCCAAATGTTGCTTCTCTGATCCTTGTTAATGGAATCAAGGTATGGGAGTATCATCATCATATAATAAAATAAGATTAGAATGTGAAAAAAGTGTTCACTCGTTGATCCTTGTTCATGGAATCAAAACCATGACCACAACAAGTGTCTAAATGTGTCTTCTATATTTATTGTTTAAAATAATATATTGCTACGTATGCATTGCAAAGTTCTTTGGGGAGGATACCCTAAATGCAACTAATAGGATGCAACATTCAATAGATTTCTCTAGTAATATGATAAAATATAATTTTATTCTTCACTTATTTAAAATGCAGGCAGTACAAACAAAAAGTATTCAAATTTAGATGAGGATTATGTAATTTCCCACCAAAACAAGTAAACACTAATACAGATGGTTAATGCCATCTACTTAATCTTTTTAAATATGGTTGTATTTTTTAGGGCAGACAAATTATATTTGTTTCATTCTGTTTCACATTTGAGATGTGTCCAGTGTCATTCCTCCACACGGAGTGACGGGGTGGATGGGACATAGATTGTGATTCGGACTCCAGTCTCCAGAGAGGAGAAAGCATGACCATCCAGCTCCTTCTACCACTACAGGCAGTCAGCCACCATGAAATTGCTTTAGGCACATTTTAAATTTTCCATTTCTTTGTTCTTTATTTCCTTTAAACCCAAGAGAGGACTTTTGGTCAAATCGCAGTGTGTTCTTCCTCCTCTCCCACTGCTTGGTTCGAGCCCATTACAATGTAAACTAACTGGCCGGGACTCTAATTTCTTCAATGCCAGGAGCATGAATGCAATCTCCTCAGAAATAGGCTCTTGACAGAGCAGTGGTTGCTTTGCACGCAATGTTGGTGAGGAGAGGGGTATGACAGTGGGCCAAAGAGAAAAGAACACTCCCCTATGCAGTGCCTTCAGGAAGTAATCACACCCCTTTTTCCACTTTTGTTGTGTTACAAAGTGGGATTGAAATGGATTGAATTGTCATAAAGCAGCGCTTTATTATGGACAGATTCTCCCCATCCTAGCTACTGTTGTATCTACAGTTGAAGTCGTAAGTTTACATACATTTAGGTTGGAGTCATTAAAACTCGTTTTTCAACCACTCCACAAATTTCTTGTTAACAAACTATAGTTTTGCCAAGTCGGTTAGGACATCTACTTTGTGCATGACACAAATAATTTTTCCAACAATTGTTTACAGACAGATTATTTCACTTATAATTCACTGTATCACAATTCCAGTGGGTCAGAAGGATACATACACTAAAGTGACTGTGTCTATAAACAGTGTGGAAAATTCCAGAAAATAATGGTATGGCTTTTGAAGCTTCTGATAGGCTAATTGACATCCTTTGAGTCAATTGGAGGTGTACCTGTGGATGTATTTCAAGGCCTACCTTCAAACTCAGTGCCTCTTTGCTTGACATCATGGGAAAATCAAAATATATCAGCCAAGACCTCAGATCGTAGACCTCCACAAGTCTGGTTCATCCTTGGGAGCAATATCCAAACGCCTGAAGGTACCACGTTCATCTGTACAAACAATAGTACGCAAGTATAAACACCATGGGACCACGCAGCTGTCATACCGCTCAGGAAGGAGACGCGTTCTGTCTCCTAGAGAATAACATATTTTGGTGCGAAAAGTGCAAATCAATTCCAGAACAATAGCAAAGGACCTTGTGAAGATGCTGGAGGAAATATGTACAAAAGTGCATATGCAAAGTAAAAACGAGTCCTATATCGACATAACCTGAAAGGCCGCTCAGCAAGGAAGAAGCCACTGCTCCAAAACCGCCATAAAAAAGCCAGACTATGGTTTGCAACTGCACATGGGGACAAAGATCGTACTTTTTGGAGAAATGTCTGATGAAACAAAAATAGAACTGTTTGGCCATAATGACCATTGTTATGTTTGGAGGAAAAAGGGGGAGGCTTGCAAGCCGAAGAACACCATCCCAACTGTGAAGCACAGGGGTGGCAGCATCATGTTGTGGGGGTGCTTTGCTGCAGGAGGGACTGGTGCACTTCACAAAATAGATGGCATCATGAGGTAGGAAAAGTATGTGGATATATTGAAGCAAGATCTCAAGACATCAGTCAGGAAGTTAAAGCTTGGTCGCAAATGGGTCTTCCAAATGGACAATGACCCCAAGCATACTTCCAAAGTTGTGGCAAAATGGCTAAAGGACAACAAAGTCAAGGTATTGGAGTGGCCATCACAAAGCCCTGACCTCAATCCCATACAACATTTGTGGGTGTAACGGATGTGAAATGGCTAGCTAGTTAGCGGTGGTGCGCGCTAATAGCCTTTCAATCGGTGACGTCACTTGCTCTGAGACCTTGAAGTAGTGGTTCCCCTTGCTCTGCAAGGGCCGTGGCTTTTGTGGAGCGATGGGTAACGATGCTTCGTGGGTGACTGTTGTTGATGTGTGCAGAGGGTCCCTGGTTCATGTCGGGGCGAGGGGACGGACTAAAGTTAAACTGTTACATGGGCAGGACTGAAAAAGCATGTGCGAACAAGGAGGCCTACAAACCTGACTCAGTTACACCAGCTCTGTCAGGAGGAATGGGCCAAAATTCACCCAACTTATTGTGGGAAGCTTGTGGAAGGCCACCCATAACGTTTGACCCAAGTTAAACAATTTAAAGGGAATGCTACCAAATACTCATTGAGTGTATGGAAACTTCTGACCCAGTGGGAATGTGATGAAAGAAATAAAAGCTGAAATAAATCATTCTCTCTACTATTATTCTGACATTTCACATTCTTAAAATAAAGTGGTGATCCTAACTGACCTAAGACAGGGAATCTTTACTCTGATTAAATGTCAGGAATTGTGAAAAACTGAGTTTAAATGTATTTGACTAAGGTGTATGTAAACTTCCGACTTCAACTGTGTGTGTTGGGTACAGAGATGGGATCGTTAAAAAATCATGTTAAACACTCTTAATGCACACAGAGGGAGTCAATGCAATTTATGTGACTTGTTAAGCACGGTTGTACTCCTGAACTTATTTAGGCTTGCCATAACAAAAGGTTTGAATACTTATTCACTCAAGACATTTTAGTTTTTAATTTTAATACATTTGTAAACATTTCGAGACACATAATTCCACTTTAACGTTATGGGGTATTGTGTGTAGATCAGTGACAGAAAATCTCAATTTAATACATTTCTAATTCAGGCTGTATCACAACAAAATGTGGAAAAAGTCAAGGGGTGTGAATACTTTCTGAAGGCACTATAAAAAAGTGTTTGATCTGACTTCATCTGTCCCGATCTCATCTATCCATCTCCCCTGAAGTGACCGGTTCCTTCCTCCACTTCTTTTTATTTTTCCAGTACTGGTATGGTAGGCTAGCTGTAACCTATCCCAGTTTGTAAACTTCACTCTTTCATTGTTCAAATGAACCCTTAACTTGAACTTGGAAGCAGTAAGTTGTCTGCCTTCCAGTTCTCTTCTTCTTCAACCCTGATGAACTATAAATGAACCAAGCCTTAAACTGAGCTAAGACGTTGTACAGTATGGTCTTTGTTAGAATTCTCAATCATTTTCTCCCATGTTGTCCATAGTGAAGTGTATAGAAGGCATAGCAATTAATAAGTATATTACAAAGGGCTTGTGCCTTACTTACATATTTTAATAAATTCTTGATAAAATGTATGATGACATCACAACATAATCTAAGCTTTAAAAAAAAGAAATCACAGATGTGCTAAAATCTGTGCTAAAATTGGACGGTGTAATGTATGTACGTAGCTTGTTGTTGATGAAGAAGACACTGCTCTCCAATGCAAATCTTCATGATCAGTGGAGTGAGGCGTTCTAAATCCCAGGGACACTGTCCATTCTATGAATTCTAATTACATGGTCCTACATCTTCTCTCTGTCTCATATTACAAAGACATTACCTGGCCATAGAGCAACTGCCAAACTTGATGTGTTCTCAGATGCACTGGGGATTACTTTCATCTGCAGGAGCTGGGGGGGTCTTCTTTGTTGATATTCTTTTGGCTGTACTTTAGGTTTGTTTTTTCCCCTTACTTACACTTACTTACTCCTCCTCGTCACCTATGGGATATAAGGCTACAATGAGCCACTGTTTATCCCCTTACGATTTGTGGTCCCTGAGAATTTTTCTCAGACATGGGCTACTTGTGAATGCAAATCTCTCACCTTGTGAAGCTCTGGTAACTCTCAACTGACCTCATAGCAGATGGTACTGTACGTTGTGCACTGCACACTGCAGAGGGCTTAGCTTCCCCAAACCTTTCTTAATACCCTGCTCTAACTTTGTTTAGACTGTTTGATAGTATGGTGGTGATGGCTGTGTGCTTTGAATCCCATACAATCCTAGAACTCTGACAGATTACACGGAACCCAAACCGGCTGCGCGAGTGCGCCATCGTGCGCTATCGTGCATACATTTATTTTGTCCCCCTACATCAAACGCGATCACGACACGCAGGTTAAAATATCAAAACAAACTCTGAACCAATGACATTAATTTGGGGACAGGTCGAAAAGCATTAAACATGTATGGCAATTTAGCTAGTTAGCTTGCACTTGCTAGCTAATTTGTCCTATTTAGCTAGCTTGCTGTTGCTAGCTAATTTGTCCTGGGATATAAACATTGAGTTGTTATTTTACCTGAAAGGCACAAGGTCCTCTACTCCGACAATTAATCAACACATAAAACGGCCAACCGAATCGTTTCTAGTCATCTCTCCTCCTTCCAGGCTTTTTCATCTTTGAACTTATATGGTGATCGGCATCTAAACTTTCATAGTATTACCACGACGACCGGCAAAACAGTTCGTCTTTCAATCACCCACGTGGGTATAACCAATGAGGAGATGGCATGTGGGTACCTGCTTCTATAAACCAATGAGGAGATGGGAGAGGCAGGACTTTCAGCGCGATCTGCGTCAGAAATAGAAAGGAGTTCTATTTTAGCCCTTGGCTGTGTGGGTGCAATAATTGAATAACATGGATTTCTAAATTTACTCTCGCGACTCTCGCGCATGCGACATTTCCGGTCTGGTCAGCATGTTAGCCTGTATTATGACAGTGTTCCCCAAGTGGTTTTCTTATAGGATCTAGGGAGGCTGTATATGATATACTGAAAGTTTGTCATATTTTGGACTGGTGCCTCAAGGGGTTTTGGTTGAATGACTACGCTCTACTACATGTTGAAACCTCTGCTCCACCAAAGGGCCAAAAATTGCGTAAAAACACAATTCTGTGAAATTATGTTGATTTGCAAGATGGATACCATATGCTGCCTTGTTTGTTACTGTAGAGTTGTTTTGTTTAGTTAATCATTACTTTTCAGAAGAAATGGAGACAAGATATTTCCCAGATCTGTATGATGAAATCAGTCAATTACAGTGCTAGCGAAGATAGCTCTATTAGAAATACACGGATGAGTCAGACTTCAGTAGACAAGTGAGTCAGGGTTCACTTCAATAAGTGCCAAATAAACACAGAAAATGAAGGGCTACATTTGTATAATTGTAGCTCATCCAAAAAGAAAGCACTCTTTCCAGACTGCCTGACAGTCTAAACATCCCTTATGGTAATTTAATTTGTATAAAACTAGAAAGTCAACACACACACATACACACACCTCACCTGCTGGTGTCGGCTGAGGTGATGGCGATAAGTGGAGGGGTGCGTAGGGGCAGTGTGGTCGGTCGCGGTGGGACTGTGACAGTGTCTGGTTCAGGTTTGTGGTTGTAGTAGTACTGCTCAGCCTGCCTGAAGGCCAGAGGAGGCAGCTGGACAGTGCGACATGACAGCCTCCGGACCAGGAAGGGCTCCATACAGGACATTGGCCCCGGCTCTGGAGAGTCTGACGAATCATCTGACACCTGGGACAGAGGAGAGCAGAGACAGACAGACAGTCAGGATGGAGATATACCTGAGAGGGATGAGAGACAGACAGGATGGAGATATACCTGAGAGAGAGGAGAGACAGACAGGATGAAGATATACCTGAGAGAGAGGAGAGACAGACAGGATGGAGAGATACCTGAGAGAGAGGAGAGACAGACAGGATGGAGATATACCTGAGAGAGAGAAGAGACAGCCAGGATGGAGATATACCTGAGAGAGAGGGGAGACAGACAGGATGGAGATATACTTGGGAGTGAAGAGAGACAGAAAGACAGGATGGATATACCTGATAGAGTCTAGAGGTCAGACAAACAGACAGACAGACAGTATGGTGATATACCTGAGAGAAGAGAGGAGAGACAAACATAAAGACATGTTGGAGATATACCTGAGAGAGAAGAGACGATAGACAGATAGGATGGTGATATACCTGAGAGAAGAGAGGATAGACAGACAGACAGTATGGTGATATACCTGAGAGAGGGGAGAGGAGAGACAGACAGACAGGATATACCTGAGAGAGAGGAGAGGAGAGACAGACAGACAGGATGGTGATATACCTGAGAGAGAAGAGAGGAGTTACAGACAGAATGGTGATATACCTGAGAGAGAAGAGAGGAGAGACTGATAGCATGGTGATATACCTGATACTGAGATAAATAAACAGACACCAAGAGGTACCTGAGGGGAGAAGAGGAGATATGCCATCTGAAAGATAGAGCTGGTCAGGAGGAGATAGAGAGAGAGACAAGGAGAGGATAGATGCTCAGGAGATACTGATGCAGAGCAGAAAGAAATAACCCAATCCTGCATACATATGCTTGCAGATCATTACAATTATCAGCAGTGATTGATACACAGTGTGAAGTCGATGGAGGCTCTCAAATCATTGAGGCTCTCAATTCAAACTTTTTGCACTAGTGCCATTATGTAAAGCTTTACCGATCAGGAGTGTCTTCAATTACCCAACCCTGTCCATAACAGAGAATAGAATTAGACCGTGCTCTATTTGGTCCACACTAGTTCATGTCAGAGCCGACAGTACATATGGTTCTGATCCACAACATAGAATTAGGATTGAAGCCCATTCTTTGCACTAACCTGCACTCAGTGTACAAAACATTAGGGACACCTTCCTAATATTGAGATACACCCCCTTTATCCCTCAGAACAGCCCCAATTCATTGGGGCATGGACTCCACAAGGTGTCAAAAGCATTCCACAGGGATGCTGGCCCATGTTACCTCCAGTGCTTCCCACAGTTATGTCAAGTTGGCTGGATGTCCTTTGGGTGGTGGATCATTCTTGATACACAGGAGAAACTGTTGAGTGTGAAAAACCCAGCAGCGTTGCAGTTCTTGACACAAACCGGTGCGCCTACTGTACTACCATATCCCGTTCAAAGGCACCTCAATATTAGGAAGATGTCCCTAATGTTTTGTACACTCATCTAAGCTGATTGAAGTGGATTTAACAAGTGACATCTATTAGGGATCATAGCTTTCACCTGTATTTACCTGGTCATTTACCTATGTCATGGAAAGAGCAGTCTATGTTATGTTCATAATATGTTTTGTACACTCTGTGTATAGTCATACTAGTGCGGCATATAGCCATGCAACACTACTATGAATAAAGCTTACACAACAACTTTTGATATACTTCTACGGAACCTCCTCTGGGAATGGCTTTCAAAGTGCTACTAAAGCAGCATTTTGTGTCTTTAAAGGGTATCATAGCTGATGGAAACTAAATCAGCTGCCTGTTTCTTCAGTGTATCAAGTAGAATGTGTGTTTGTGAGTGAGTGAGTGAGTGAGTGAGTGAGTGAGTGAGTGAGTGAGTGAGTGAGTGAGTGAGTGAGTGAGTGAGTGAGTGAGTGAGTGAGTGAGTGAGTGAGTGAGTGAGTGAGTGAGTGAGTGAGTGAGTGAGTGAGTGAGTGAGTGAGTGAGTGAGTGAGTGTGTGTGTGTGTGTGTGTGTGTGTGTGTGTGTGTGTGTGTGTGTGTGTGTGTGTGTGTGTGTGTGTGTGTGTGTGTGTGTGTGTGTGTGTGTACCTATATGAGCCAGGTCCACTCACACATATATGGTGAGACAGCATGATGTAAAAGTCTATGCCATTAATCTTCTGGCTAACCATGAGTCGTTTTCATAGGTTCTGCATGATTAACAAGACTTTCCCATTAAGTAAGGGTCAACCATTAACATATTCAGCCCACATAGATAATTTACAGGTCATTCTCCCACATTACACCGATTAACCACTGAGACCAGCTGGACCCTCCACATTGACCAGCTTGGCCATGTGGAGAATGAAAATGAAAACAACACCTTGGAAAATAAGTTCTCGTTATACATAGAGCTTAATGACCTTTCATCAACTTCAATAACTCCACCAGTGGAGGCTGCTGAGGGGAGGTTGGCGAATGGAATGGCATCAAACACATGGAAACCATGGTTGATGTATTTGATACAATTCCAACAATTCCGCTCCAGCCATTACCACGAGTCTGTCCTCCCCAATTAAGATGCCACCAACATCCTGTGACCTCCACATATAACTGTTGTTTTATATAGAATAATGGGAGGGGAGTAGAAGGTGCCACCAAATAAGAGCATTACGCAGCTCGTTTACAATTAAAAACTGTTTTTATTAGCTATTTCAGGTTGAATAATCAAATATGATGTAGATATAAGGGGAAGGTTTGGAGGAGCAAGAGTGTTACCCTGAATGTTTTTGTCCCATCATACTTAATAAGTGTTTGACTCCAAAAAAAGAACCACTTTGTCCAAGGCTACAGCATTTCAGCTCAAGCAGCCCTATTGTTGGGGATGCTAAAAATGGAGTGAGATTTCCTGCTCTGTTTTCCTTCCCTCCCGGTGTGCTTTGATTTGTAATATGTGTGTGTGTGTGTGTGTGTGTGTGTGTGTGTGTGTGTGTGTGTGTGTGTGTGTGTGTGTGTGTGTGTGTGTGTGTGTGTGTGTGTGTGTGTGTGTGTGTGTGTGTGTGTGTGTGTGTGTGTGTGTGTGTGTGTGTGTGTGTGTGTGTGTGTGTGTGTGTGTGTGTTTGCGTTTCTTTGATTTTCAGTGTGTGAGACTGTGTTGTTTAATGGTGTGAGTAGCCTTGGCCCGAGGCAGTCTGCTGTAAAAACAAGCTATTCATCCAGCCCACCCCCATGAATTATACAGGTGGTTAGCTACTGTAGGTATACTGCCTGACTCCTAAACTGATGTTGAACACTCTATTTACAGAGATTCTCCAAACACAAACACTTTGCTGAGTTTGTACAAAGCATAGATGGTACATTGAGTTTGCCATTACCTAAGACTAAAAGGGACACAATAAATATGTGCCACTCATTGGGTCATTCTTGGAAAGTTTTGATGGCTGACTAAAATAACAAGATGCAAATGTTTTTGGAAAAATGTTAAGCTGGGGGATAGATTATGGAAATCTCTAGACTTCAATAAAACATTGTTGTCACAGGGAAGCTCACCCTGGCCTTCTCAGCCTATTAAAGTCCAACCCAACCTGCATCATCATGTCAATCCTCATTCAACAAATCAACAGCCATCATTCCTCTATAATTGCTTATACCTGTGGTGGGCAGGCAGTGAAATTGACAGCACATTACAGTGGGAGAGGGAGGATAATGTCATTACAGTACATTACATTACTGCCCTCATTCCTGGTCTTCCCAGGTCTAGGTGTCTGGGCTCGATTATAGTGCATTCAGAAAGTATTCAGATCCCTTGACATTTTGTTACATTACAGCCTTACTCTAAAATGGATAAAAAATATTTAAAAAATGTCCCCATTATTACAAAGCGAAAACAGGTTTTTTGAAATTTTTGCAAATGTAAAACAACTAAAAAACAGAAATACCTTAATTACATAAGTATTCAGACCTTTTCCTGTAAGACTCAAAATTGAGCTCAGGTGCATCCTGTTTCCATTGATCATCATTGAGATGTTTCTACAACTTGATTGGAGCCCACCTGTGGTAAATTCAAATGATTCAACATGATTTTGAAAGGCACACACCTGTCTATATAAGGTCCCACAGTTGATAGTGCATGTCAGAGCAAAAACCAAGCCATGAGGTCGAAAGAATTGTCCATAGAGCTCTGAGACAGGATTGTGTCGAGGCACAGATCTGGGGAAGGGTAGCAAAACATTTGTGCAGCATTGAAGGTCCCCAATAACACAGTGGCCTCCATCATTCTTAAATGGAAGAAGTTTGGAACCACCAAGACTCTTCCTAGAGCTGTCCACCCGGCCAAACTGAGCAATCGGGGGAGAAGGGCCTTGGTCAGGGAGGTGACCAAGAACCCGATGGTAACTCTGACAGAGCTCCAAAGTTCCTCTGTGGAGATGGGAGAACCTTCCAGAAGGAAAAGCATTTCTGCAGCACTCCACCAATCAGGTATTTATGGTTGAGTGGCCAGACGGAAGCCACTACTCAGTAAAAGGCACACGAAAGGCACCTAAAAGACTCTCAGACCAGAAGAAACAAGATTCTCTGGTCTGATGAAACCAGGATTGAACTCTTTGGCCTGAATGCCAAGCGTCACGTCGGGAGGAAACTTGGCACCAATCCCTACAGTGAAGCATGATGGTGGTGGGAGCATCATGCTGTGGGGATGTTTTTCAGTGGCAGGGACTGAGAGACTAGTCAGGATCGTGGGAAAGAGGAATGGAAAAAGTACAGAGAGATCTTTGATGAAAACCTGCTCCAGAGTGCTCAGGACCTTAGACTGGGGCGAAGGTTCACCTTCCAACAGGACAATGCCCCTAAGCACACAGCCAAAATAACACAGTAGTGGCTTCGGGACAAGTCTCTGAATGTCCTTGAGTGGCCCAGCCAGAGCCCGGACTTGAACTCGATCAAACATCTCTGGAGAGACCTGAAAATAGCTGTGCAACAACGCTCCCCATCCAATCTGGCAGAGCTTGAGAGGATCTGCAGAGAAGAATGGGAGAAACTTCCCAAATACAGGTGTGCCAAGCTTGTAGCATCATACCCAAGAATACTCGAGACTGTAATCGCTGCCAAAGGTGCTTCAACAAAGTACTGAGTAAAGGGTCTGAATACTTATGTAAATGTGATATTTAAAAAATATATATTTGATACATTTGCAAAAAAATCTTAAAACCTGGTTTGTAGCCATTTAATTTGGATGAGTTAAGTAGGTATTTAAATAACTGTGTGTAGCATTCAGAAAAGTTGTGCCTCTACAGCCTCATCGCTACTATTTTTTCATTCTCTATAACAGAAAAGGTGTGTAAACCCTCACCTATAATGAAGTGTTTATTATCAGGAGATGTTGCCTTGAGTTACACACACAGCAAGGTCTCCACAGAAAGAGATATCACATGGAATCAGCTGAATTATTTAATGTCCATCCCAAATGATATTAAATTTTTTTAAGTATACACTTTCAGATCGGGTAACCCATGTGAGTGCTAATTGCATTAGATGTACCAGATAACCAAGTTCAGATAGCTATGAGTTCAGGAGGACTGGGATGCTTGGAGGCATGTGTAAAAATGTCTGTCTCTTTCTCGCTCTCTCATGGGAACTCGTGATGTGAGTTATCATTGCACTGTAAAAAATATTGTGCCCCTTTTACTTAAAAAAAATGTGGTTAACTATTTGCATCGGCCTTTTAACTTCTTATGGCTGGGGGCAGTATTGAGTAGCTTGGATGAATAAGGTGCCCAGAGTAAACTGCCTGCTAAGATATGCATAGTATTAGTAGATTTGGATAGAAAACACTCTGAAGTTTCTAAAACTGTTTGAATGATGTCTGTGAGTATAACATAACTTATATGGCAGGCGAAAACCTGAGAAAAATCCAACCAGGAAGTGGGAAATCTGAGGTTTGTAGTTTTTCAAAGCTTGGCCATCCCGAATACACAGTGTCTATGGGGTTAAGTTGCACTTCCTAAGGCTTCCACTAGATGTCAACCGTCTTTAGAAACTTGTTTGTTTATAGGCTTCTGCTATAAAGGAGGGGCTCATGAGACCTGTTTGAGTCAGTGGTCTGGCAGAGTGTCTCGGGCTCGTGATGCGCGCTCCCGACAGAGTTACCTCTCGTTCCAGTCCTTTGCTACAGACAATGGAATTCTCCGGTTGGAAAATTATTGATGATTTATGTTAAAAACATCCTAAAGATTGATTCCATACGTCGTTTGATATGTTTTTACAACCTGTAACGGAACTTTTCTAGTTTTTGTCTGGATCTAGTGCTCATGAAGATGGATTACTGGGCTGAACACGCTAACAACTAGTGGCTATTTGGACATAAATGATGGACTTTATGGAACTTTATGGAACAAATCAGTCATTTATTGTCGAACTGGAATTCCTGGGAGTGCATTCTGATGAAGATCATCAAAGGTAAGTGAATATTTATCATGTTATTTCTAACTTCTGTTGACTCCAACATGGCGGAAATTTCTTTGGCTGGATTTGGCTGGATTGGGCTCTGAGCGCCGTACTCAGATTATGCTTTTTCCGTAAAGTTTTTTTGAAATCTGACACAGCGGTTGCATTAAGGAGAAGTCTATCTTTAATTCTGTGAATAACACTTGTATCTTTTATCAATGTTTATTATGAGTATTTCTGGGATTTCTGTGGCTATCTGCAAGATCACCGGATGTTTTGGAATCAAAACATTACTGCACGTAACGCACCAATGTAAACTGAGATTTTTGGATATAAATATGCACATTATCGAACAAAACATACATGTATTGGTATTGTGTAACATGGTGTCCTATGAGTGTCATCTGATGAAGATCATCAAAGGTTAGTGATTAATTTTATCTATATTTCTGCTTTTTGTGACTCCTATCTTTGGCTGGAAAAATGGCTGTTTTTTTTACTTGGCTCTGAACTAACATAATCATATGTTGTGCTTTCGCTGTAAAGCCTTTTTGAAATCGGACACGATGGGTAGATTAATCTTTCATTTGCTGTATTGGACTTGTTAATGTGTGAAAGTTACATATTTCAAAAAAATAATTTTGAATTTCCCGCGCTGCCTTTTCAGCGGAATGTTGTCGAGGGGTTCCGCTAGCCTGCGCTAGAAAGGTTAATCTGAGAGAGAGAGGAGAGAGAGCCAGAATGCTATTGGGAAACCCCTCCCAAAGCATGTGCAGAGTGAGAATGTTCAGACTAATCTTTAATGCATATATAATTGTAGATTAGAATATTAGGTCAAGACAACACAAAATATTTAAATTAATATAATTTTTTTATTACCTACATTGACTATTTTCATTCACAGTGGGCTCAAACAGGGCTGGCCATCTTTCTTTGAAGTCCTTCACAGGAAGGGTCTGAACGACATCTTGTCTTTGATATGAGAAGGTCTTTGTCATTTTGGCACTCACAATGTTGTGGTTGTCACGTATGTGTACTTGAATGCAGCAAAACTGGAGATCTGACATTGCATGTGCCGCCTGATCCCTACGGAATTAAGATTAAAATCAATACATTTTTTGTGTATACATAAGCTTTAACATATTATTACTTGTGTAACATTTATTTAACTAGGCAAGTCAGTTAAGAACAAATTCTTATTTACAATAACAGCCTATGTTGCTTGTTGGCAGAATGACAGATTTTTACCTTGTCAGCTCGGGGATTCGTTGCAGCAACCTTTTGGTTACTGGCCCAACGCTCTAACTAGGCTACCTGCTGCCCCCATATGCTATCTCATTCTAAAATAAGGAAGACACACATTGTCAATACCTGCCTGGGCGACAACGCATTGAGTCAAACACTAATAGGGCCCTATGAAATTATTGTTCTTTTTCCCCCTAAATTATGTTTTATTTTCCGGAATTCCATGGTAACTTTTTGTTGCCTAACGTGTTCAATCCATTTGATTGATTTAAAAATACAGTATATATCTAATATCTATTATTCACACTAATGTTGGGTTACTGTAATAAAAATATCCTGTGTATCCTGTACGAGGGGTACCTGTATCCTGTTTAAATTTCTGGATTCCATAGGATTCCTTCTGAGTTTTCCGCATACAAGCCCTTATGTGAGTTACAATGAAAACACACAGACATTTGAATATATTGACATACCTGCTCACAAACACAAACAGACCCTACAGAGCTCCAGGACAGCAACACAATTAGATCCAACTAAATCATGAGAAAACAAAAAGATAATTACCTGACACATTGGAAAGATTAACAAAAAAAACAGAGCTAACTAGAATTCTATTTGGCCCTAAACAGACAGCACACAGTGGCAGAACACCTGACCACTGTGACTGGCCCAAAATGAAAGAAAGCTTTGACTATGTACAGACTCAGTGAACATAGCCTTGCTTTTGAGAGAGAGAAGACAGGCTATGTGCACACTGCCCACTAAACGAGCTGGAAACTGAGCTGTACTTCCTAACCTCCTGTCAAATGTATGACCATATTAGAGACACATATTTCCCTAAGATTATAAAGACCCACAAAGAATTCTAAAACAAATCCAAATCCAAATCCCATATCTACTGGGTGAAATACCACAGTGTGCAATCACAGCAGCAATATTTGTGACCTGTTGCCACTAGAAAATGGCAACCAGTCAAGAACAAACACCACTGTAAATACAACCCATATTTATGTTTATTTATTTTCCCTTTTGTAGTTTAACTATTTGCACATCGTTACAACACTGTATATAGCCATAATATAACATTTTAAACTTTTGTGAGTGTAAGGTTCACTGTACATTTTTTATTGTTTATTTCACTTTAGTTTATTATCTATTATTTTTATTATCTATCTCACTTGCTTTGGCAATGTAAACATGTTTCCCATGCCAATACAGCCCTTTGAATTTAATTTAATTGAGAGAGAGAAAGAGAGAGACAGGAGAGGGAGAGGGAGAAAGAGAGCAATGTAAACATGTTTCCCATGCCAATAAAGCCCCTTGAATTTTTTCTTTTTTAATAGAGAGAGAGAGAGAGAGAGAGAGAGAGAGAGAGAGAGAGAGAGAGAGAGAGAGAGAGAGAGAGAGAGAGAGAGAGAGAGAGAGAGAGAGAGAGAGAGAGAGAGAGAGAGAGAGAGAGAGAGAGATCAACACAACAGCCTTGGAACAGTTGAACAATATCACCAGCTGATTTTCACAAGGACTAATCTTGTTTCTTGTTACATAGGCCGGGCAGCCCAGAGACTTGCAGACACAACACAAAGGTTACACTAAGTAACTTTTTGTATCTAAATGCCATCATTATCAAGTATGATGTTTTACTCATGTGAATGGGAGTTTTGGGACCAGTCTGGCATTTACAATAAATCAGATTCATTCAAGATAATTTCCTGAGTTGCTATTTGCAATATTTACTAAGCCTGTGGGTCATTTTTTACAGTGTGGATGGTTAATTCCTCAATCCAAATTTGACATAGACAACTCTTAGAGTTTAGTTACCTTAACAAAATAAACAAATCAGAACTACAGACCCCAAATAGTAGCATTTTCTATTTGACAGTGTTCCGGTACAATATCTGCCAACTCCGAGACAGACATGTAATTTTTTTTTTAAAGAATACAGCCTTGAAGACAGAGAAACTGTATGGAGAACAATATATCCTTTATTTTGCACAGGATTGTCATTCCCTCCTCTGCTGCCTGGATTATAGCCCTCGAAACAGGAGAGTCTTGGTTCTCACTGCTCTGAAACATATAAGGAGATATGTCTTTTCGATTGAAAGGACATTGAAGCATGGCAGAGCCCTGATGAATGCTGTAATGCTAAACTGTTTTAAGAAATAACAAAGCATTACCATTCAACTTCAATAGTCTCACACATGTAGTTTTTTCCTCAATTCATGGCCCGTGGTTGGACTGCCAGGTATAGTGACAGGACGCCAATATGTTTTCCTTGGCTCTTCATACTGTATAACCAGTCTGAAACCCCTTCATTCCTGCTCTAGTAGATGTTTCCCCTCAACCTGAAGGAACTAAACTCTTTGCACTTTCAGACCCCATGCACTTCTTTCTTTCACTGTCCTGTCAGTCAAAACGTTGACATTTTCTGCATTTGTCCACGTTTTTCCCTTTTGGTGCTGACTCGTTCTCAAGGGATCCTCATTCAGCACTTAAAAGTCATCCTCTCATACATTATTCATAGAGTAATTCATTTTAATTAGATTATTGTATCTGCCAAACAGGATGCCCCCTTTAACAAACAGAATATTTCATGAGTGTTTTTTTCCCCTTGACCTTTAGCCGGATCACATTCCTCTCTTCAAAGACACTATACTAGACTGTCATTGGTCGTGACTTGGTGTGGGTGATGACCTTACCCCTCCCAGTCCATCAGGTACTGGAGAATATCCAGGAGGGACCTGTTGGCATAGGCAGAGGTCCCAACGATGTCCAGGGAGGCAGAGGGGTGTTGTGAGGGACGACACCAGCCAGGAGACCAGGAACCACTGGCCTGAGGGAAACATGAAAAGAGGGTACAATCCGGTAGTTGATGGGGAGTTGTACTCAGTATGTTATCTCACCGACCCTCCGGAGGACTTTGAAAGGCCCCACAACCCAGGGGCTCAGCTTCCGGCAGGGCAGGCGGAGCGGGAGGTTCTTGGTGGAGAGCCAGACGCGATCACCCGGATGGAACACGGGAGCCTCACTGCGGTGGCGGTCCAAACATCCTCTGTGTGCCGGAACCACTCGTCCACCGCAGGGGGCCTCGGTCTGTCTCCACGGGGCCAGTGCCGGCTGACACCCCAGGATGCACTGGAAGGGAGTCAACCCGGTGGAGGAGTGACGAAGTGAGTTCTGGGAGAACTTCGACCAGGGAGGAAATGGGCCCACTCCCCCTGCCGGTCCTGACAGTGACTTCTAAGGAACCTACCCAGCTCCTGGTTGGTCTTCTCCACCTGCCTGTTGGACAGGCAGGTGGAGGCTGTCCATTTCCCCCAGCTTCTCCATGAAGGCTCGCCATACCCGCGACATGAATTGGGGGCCACAGTCGGAAACGATGTCCTCCAGAAGGCCATAGTGTCGGAAGACCTGCTGAAACAGTGCTTCAGCAACCTGGGGTGCAGTAGGGAGACCAGTCAGACCAATCTGTCCATAACAACCATAACAGTGGTGAAACCATCCGATGGGGAAAGATCAGTAACAAAATCTATGGACAGATGGGACCAAGGATGCTGAGGCATGGGAAGGGGAAGGAGTTTCCCTGATGGAGCGTGCCGGGAAGATTTGGTTTGGGCACATACGGAGGAGGAGTTGACGTAGCGGGCAACGTCCTGTACCAAGGTGGGCCACCAGTACTTAGCGGAGATGGATTGAATGGTGTGGGTGATGCCTGGGTGTCCAGCGGGCAAGGGATATGTGCGCCCAGGTCAACAGCCGATCCCTTACCTCCGTGGGAACGTAGGTGCGCTCCAGAGGGCAGGTAGCAGGCGCAGGTTCCCTCTCCAGAGCTGTAAAGACAATAGATGAGGGACAGTCAGCCAGTGAAATGGAAACCAGGAAGGGTTTGCCGGAAAGCGATGATGGAATACTTACGCCTACCACGGGAGACGGATGATCACGGGGCCGTCCCTCTGTCCCTGGGGAGCCCTGGGTTGGGACGCCCCCGGACACCGCTGAAGCTGGTGCCCCTCCTGGCCGCAATTGGAACACAGCCCCAGCCATCTTCGGCAACGCCACTCTGCCATGGAGAGGTGTGTGGCTCCTACCTCCATGGGTTCAGGCTCAGAATGGCAAAAGGAGGGGCCAGAGGAGGAAGGCGAGACGTGAGCGAGGTGCCAGCACTCCCAAAGAAGGTTGTCCAGACTGATGGCCATCGCTATGAGCGCGTCCAAGAAAGGTTGTCATCCAGGCACACCAGCTCCGTCTGGACCTCCTCGCGCTGTCCTCCTCGGAATAGGGTGCGGAGAGCCAGCTCATTCCATCCGCTGGAGACTGCCACGGTTTGGAAGGTGAGGGCGTACTCCGCAGCGATCTGGGCATCCTGCCGAAGTTGAGGTAGTCGCTCACCTCCCTCTCTGCCCTCTGATGGATTGTCGAAGACTGCCCTGAACAGAGAAATTAACCTCTAGTAGGAACCCAGCTCTTCCTCTCCTCTCTCCCAGATGGCCATATCCCACTCCAACGCCCGCCCGGTTAGCAGGGAAATGACCGTGGCAACCTTGGACCTCTCGGTGGTGGGGGCTCCCCTCTGTTGGGCAAAATAGAGGGAGCACTGGAGTAGGACACCACGGCATTTGAAGGACAGTCGGGCGAAGCTGACGTGGGCGGACGGCTGGATAGGCTGGGGGACTGCCTTGCTGGGACGACTCGTGGTAGGAGGACCTCCGCTAGTTGTAGTTGAATTCTCTCGGGTGGTGTCAAGGCAGTGGAGAATGCGGAAGACCTTATCCTTAGCCATACCCAGTTGTGCCAGCTGATCCTGGGGTTGGCGGATTAGGTGTCCTTGTTCGTCGACCGTCTGGGAGATGTCCTTCTACTGCTGCTTCTATTTTTTGGTGGAGGCAAAATTCTGTAACGTATACGCTGGGAGTCAAGAAGCAGGTGCAGAAGGTGAGTTTAATAATAAGAATCATGAAGATAAACAAGACAAGAGATGCGTACAGAATGTGAACAATAACCAATACTGCCTGATGACTTAGGCTACAGAGGGCTAAATCAAAGGAGAGTAATCAGGGGGATGAAGTCCAGGTGTACATAATGATGGGGAGCAGGTGTGCGTAATGATGATTGCCAGGGCCGATGGTTAGTAGACCGGCGACATCGAGCGCTGGAGCGGGGATACGGGAGTAGGCGTGACAAATACATGTTAGAATCACCTTGGGCAGCGATTACAGCTGTTAGTCTTTCTGGGTAAGTCTCTAAGAGCTTTACACACATGGATTGTACAATATTTGCACATTATTCTTTTAAAAAATTCTTCAAGGTCTGTAAAATTGGTTGTTGATCATTGCTAGACAGCCATTTTCAAGTCTTGACAGATTTTCAAGCCGATTTAAGTCAAAACTGTAACTAGGCCACTCAGGAACATTCAATGTCGTCTTGGTAACGAACTCCAGTGTATATTTGGCCTTGTGTTTCACAATACTGTCCTACGGAAAGTAGAATACTGCCTTCCAGTGTCTGTTGGTTAGCAGACTGAACCAGGTTTTCCTCTAGGATTTTGCCTGTGCTTAGCTCTATTCTGTTTATTTTTATCCTCAAAAACTCCCTAGTCCATGCCGATGACATGCATACCCATAACATGATGCAGCCATCACCATGTTTGAAAATATGAAAGAGTGGTACACAGTGATGTGTTGTATTGGATTTGCCCCAAACATAACACTTTGTATTCAGGACAAAGTTAATTTCGTTGCCCCTTTTTTTGCAGTTTTACTTTAGTGCCTTATTTCAAACTGTCAATGGTTGGTGTAGCTGGTGCATGGAAGTCAGGCGCTGGAGAGCAGAGATGAGTGGACAAAGCACTTTAATTAGGCAATCATAATACAGAACGCAACCGCGTCACAAGACAAATGCCCAAAGAACAAGTGAGGCAGCACAGAGTACAAAACCCAAGTACAAAGTACCGGCTGCCACAAAGCACGGGCATAAAACAAAATCCGGCACAAACCATGGCGCAAGCGTGCCAACCTTGACAAAATAAACAATACCACACACAGACATGGAGGGAACAGAGGGCTAAATACACATAGAAATGATGATGAGATGTAAACCAGGTGTGCAGGAAAACAAGACAAAACAAATGGAAAATGAAAAGTGGATCGGCGATGGCTAGAACACCGGTGACGTCGACCACAGAACGCAGCCCGAACAAGGAGAGGAACTGACTTCGGCAGAGGTTGTGACACAAACAGAATGCATGTTTTGGAATATTTTTTTTCTGTACAGGCTTCCTTCTTTTCACTCTGTCATTTAGCTTAGTATTGTGTAGTAACTACAATGAAGTTGATCCATCCTCAGTTCTCTTATCACAGCCATTCAACTCTGTAACTGTTAAAAAGTCACCATTGGCACTTATGGTGAAATCCCTGAGCGGTATATTTTCTCTCCGGCAACTGAGTTAGGAAAGATGCCTGCATATCTTTGTAGTGACTGGGTATATTGATACACCATTCAAAGTGTCATTAATAACTTCACCATGTAATCACGGATTACAAAAAGAAAACCAGCCCCGTCGCGGACCAGGATGTCTTGCTCCCAGACAGACTAAATAACTTTTTTGCTCGCTTTGAGGACAATACAGTGCCACTGACACGGCCCGCTACCAAAACCTGCGGGCTCTCCTTCACTGCAGCCGAGGTGAGTAAAACATTTAAACGTGTTAACCCTCGCAAGGCTGCAGGCCCAGACGGCATTCCCAGCCGCGTCCTCAGAGCATGCGCAGACCAGCTGGCTGGTGTGTTTAAGGACATATTCAATCAATCCTTATCCCAGTCTGCTGTTCCCACATTCTTCAAGAGGGCCACCATTGTTCCTGTTCCCAAGAAAGCTAAGGTAACTGAGCTAAACGACTACCGCCCCGTAGCACTCACTTCCGTCATCATGAAGTGCTTTGAGAGACTAGTCAAGGACCATATCACCTCCACCCTACCTGACACCCTAGACCCACTCCAATTTGCTTACCGACCCAATAGGTCCACAGACGACGCAATCGCAACCACACTGCACACTGCCCAAACCCATCTGGACAAGAGGAATACCTATGTGAGAATGCTGTTCATCGACTACAGCTCAGCATTTAACACCATAGTACCCTCCAAAATCGTCATCAAGCTCGAGACCCTGGGTCTCGACCCCGCCCTGTGCAACTGGGTCCTGGACTTCCTGACGGGCCGCCCCCAGGTGGTGAGGGTAGGTAACAACATCTCCACCCCGCTGATCCTCAACACTGGGGCCCCACAAGGATGCGTTCTGAGCCCTCTCCTGTACTCCCTGTTCACCCACGACTGCGTGGCCATGCACGCCTCCAACTCAATCATCAAGTTTGCGGACGACACTACAGTGGTAGGCTTGATTACCAACAACGACGAGACGGCCTACAGGGAGGAGGTGAGGGCCCTCGGAGTGTGGTGTCAGGAAAATAACCTCACACTCAACGTCAACAAAACAAAGGAGATGATTGTGTACTTCAGGAAACAGCAGAGGGAGCACCCCCCTATCCACATCGACGGGACAGTAGTGGAGAAGGTGGAAAGTTTTAAGTTCCTCGGTGTACACATCACGGACAAACTGAATTGGTCCACCCACACAGACAGCGTTATGAAGAAGGCGCAGCAGCGCCTCTTCAACCTCAGGAGGCTGAAGAAATTCGGCTTGTCACCAAAAGCACTCACAAACTTCTACAGATGCACAATCGAGAGCATCCTGTCGGGCTGTATCACCGCCTGGTACGGCAACTGCTCCGCCCATGTAGGAGTAAATGAGATGTATAGGACAGCACATAGATGTATAAAATGGCTGAACATTAAAAATAGATCACAGTAATGAAAGGGAGAGACACATGGTCTGCTGACCTGACACTAATGAAAGGGAGAGAACACATGGTCTGCTGACCTGACACTAATGATAAAGAGACACATGGTCTGCTGACCTGACACTAATGAAAGGGAGAGACACATGGTCTGCTGACCTGACACTAATGATAAAGAGATTCATAGTCAGCTGCTTCTAAACAGAGGCTTATAGGACAGAATCTGCTGATTCCAATAAAGGCAAACTGAACAAAGAGCACATTGACACATTAATGAAAGGAAGTGAGACATTATGCTGACACACTAAAAGATAGAGGGTCCAGCCACCATTATAATCTAACTGAAAACAGATATGGGCGTTATTGGGCGTGAACAAGTAGGAAGCTTGAACTAAAAGATAATGGTGATGAAAGACTTAAGAAAAGAAAGGTAATTTGCATAAGGGATGGACATAATACTATGTGTGTATAAATATAACAGCTGGGGCTCTGGGAAAGGGGGGTGTTCCGCGGGACAAATCCTGGCTGGCAATGCTCTGTATTAAAAGCCTAATTGATTTCACAAGTTCTTACGAGTGTTATATTTTTGAGACGATGTTCCACGACACCCACAACCGTAAGGCTCTCCAGAGGGTAGTGAGGTCTGCACAACGCATCACCGGGGGCAAACTACCTGCCCTCCAGGACACCTACACCACCCGATGTCACAGGAAGGCCATAAAGATCATCAAGGACAACAACCACCCGAGCCACTGCCTGTTCACCCCGCTATCATCCAGAAGGCGAGGTCAGTACAGGTGCATCAAAGCAGGGACCGAGAGACTGAAAAACAGCTTCTATCTCAAGGCCATCAGACTGTTAAACAGCCACCACTAACATTTAGTGGCCGCTGCCAACATACTGACTCAACTCCAGCCACTTTAATAATGGGAATTGATGGAAATGTATTGTAAAAATGTATCACTAGCCACTTTAACCTGTCTAGGATGAGAGTGCCGCTAGCGGCACTCCCCCCCCACCCCCACTGAAAAACCAGTGCCGCGAAATTCAAAAACAATATTTTTTTAAAATATTTAACTTTCACACATTAAAGTCCAATACAGCTAATGAAAGACACAGATCTTGTGAATCCAGTCAACATGTCCGATTTTTAAAATGTTTTACAGGGAAGACACAATATGTAAAGATGTACATCTATTACCTAAAAACACATTAGCATAATCCACCATCTTTTATTTGTCCACCAACACCAGTAGCTATCACCAATTCGGCTAAACTAAGATATTTATAGCCCCTAACCAAGAAAAAAACTAATCAGATGACAGTCTGATAACATATTTATGGTATGGGATAGGTTTTGTTAGAAAAAAGTGCATATTTCAGGTAGATGGCATAGGTTACAATTGCACCCACCGTCACAAATGGAATAGAAAAACTACTTAGAGCAACGTGTTTACCTACTTACTAATCATCAAACATTTCGTAAAAATACACAGCATACACGAATCGAAAGACACAGATCCTGTGAATACAGACAATATTTCAGATTTTCTAAGTGTCTTACAGCGAAAACACAATAAATCGTTATATTAGCATAGCACATAGCACATAGCAGCCCAGCATTGATTCTAGCCAAAGTGAGCGATAAAAGTAAACATCGCCAAAATATATTAATTTTTTCACTAACCTTCTCAGAATTCTTCAGATGACACTCCTGTAACATCATATTACACAATCCATATAGAGTTTGATCGAAAATGTTTATATTTAGCCACCAAAATCATGGTTAGACAATGTGAAATGTAGCTCAGCTGGTCAGAAAAAGTCTGTGCGCCACTTAGACAGTGATCTACTCTTATACATAAATACTCATAAACGTGACTAAAAAATATAGGGTGGACAGGGATTGATAGACAATTTAATTCTTAATACAATCGCGGAATTACATTTTTTAAATTATCCTTACTTTTCAATACAGCTTGCGCCAAGCGAAGCTACGTCAAAAAACATGGCGTCCTAAGCCACTAAAAATTTTCGACAGAAACACGATTTATCATAATAAAAATGTCCTACTTTGAGCTGTTCTTCCATCAGTATCTTGGGCAAAGGATCCTTTCTTGGGTCCAATCGTCTTTTGGTGGAAAGCTGTCCTCTTGCCATGTGGAAATGCCAACTGCGTTCGGGATGAACTGGAAGCGTGCCCAGCAATTCACAGCGTTTCAGAAATAAATGTCCCAAAATCGCACTAAACGGATATAAATTGCTATAAAACGCTTTAAATTAACTACCTTATGATGTTTTTAACTCCCATAACGAGTAGAAACATGACCAGAGTAATATTACTCCCTCCACTAATGCTTGGAACAGGTGCGGGTCGGTGTCCTCTAGGCGCATGACGCAGCTCCAAAAGAGTGACTAGCCTCAGGGTTTTTTAATTTATAGTGCCTGTGAACGCGCAATCGACCCCATTCAAATCGTCATCACGTAAAGACATCCAGGGGAAGACGTAAGCAGTGTCCGTATAGTCATAGCAATAACAGTGCCCTTTTAACTGACTCCAGAACAGTGGCCAAAATTTCTGAACTCTGACTCCATGTCAGGGAAATTGCTGTAGAATGGGCTCTGTTCCACTTAGAGACAAAATTTCAACTCCTATAGAAACTATAGACTGTTTTCTATCCAATAATAATAATAATATGCATATTGTACGATCAAGAACTTTGTGGGAAGCCGTTTCAAAAGATTACACGATTAGCATAAATAGCCACAACAGCGCCCCCATCCTCATTAAACAATGCCACTTAATATAATGTTTACATACCCTACATTACTCATCTCATATGTATATGTATATACTGTACTCTATATCATCTACTGCATCTTGCCATCTTTATGTAATACATGTATCACTAGCCACTTTAAACTATGCCACTTTATGTTTACATACCCTACATTACTCATCTCATATGTATAGACTGTACACTATACCATCTACTGCATCTTGCCTATGCCGTTCTGTACCATCACTCATTCATATATCTTTATGTACATATTCTTTATCCCTTTACACTTGTGTGTATAAGGTAGTAGTTGTGGAATTTTTAGGTTAGATTACTTGTTGGTTATTACTGCATTGTCGGAACTAGAAGCACAAGCATTTCGCTACACTCGCATTAACATCTGCTAACCATGTGTATGTGACAAATAAAATTTGATTTGATTTGATTTGATGCTCAAAGGGATATTCAATGTCTGTTTTTTTATTTATACCCATCTACCAATAGGTGCCTTTCTACCAATAGGTGCCTTTTTTAGGTAAAACCCAAAAGAAGATTGTGTTGAAGTAACAATGTTTATTACAGCAACAGGGGCATGCAAACGACAGACCAAGGCAGGCAGTGGTCGATAATCCAGAGTAGTGGGGCTAAGGTACAGGACGGCAGGCAGGCGCAGGGTCAGGTCAGGCAGAGGTCAGTAATCCAGAGGCAATTTCCAAGCCCCCAGGCAGACGTCCCGGGGAAGGCAGAGCTGACTTCAGGCAATGAGTGTGGCAGGACGGGCTCCAGCCCAAGATGGCACTGGTAGCCCAGTCAATGGAGGGATTATGTCGCTGGAGCCAAGAGAATCCCAATACCACAGGAACCTGCGGAGACTCAGCTAGCAGGAATTGAGTGGTTCCCTGACACTCGTAGGTTGATGGGGGTGGTATGAAGGGTGACCCGGCCTAGGGAGCGCCCATCCAGCGCTCTAACATCCATAGGAATGGAGAGGGGTTGCCCAGCTCTGATGCCAGGGTAACGTCCATAAGACTCACATCGGCCCCTGAGTCATTGAGTACCTGGAGAGACTTGGGCTGGTCGCCTCACAGCAGGATGGCATGGAGAGGGGGGCGATTAAGGGGAGAAGAACAATTATCTTTAAAACCCACCAGTGTACTCACTCCAACGAATGAGCTAGATCTCTTGAAGGGACAGCTAGACACAAAATTACCGTCAGTACCGCAATACAGACAACTCTGGGTGTCAAGTCTGCGTACGCGTTCGGCAGGAGACAGCCTAGCCCTGCCAAGCTGCATCGGCTCAGGAAGAGGTGAATTGGCAGTCTTCGGAGGATCTCAGAGGAACTCAGGTAAGCTTGGATCTTCTCGGGGATGTAGACGCCGGGAACTTCCGGATTTTCTCAGATGCAAGGTGGGATCCTTGAGTGAGCGATTAGGACCGCAATCTGACCTCTTCTCCCTACTATGTTCCCGTAGCCGACCATCGATCAGGATGCTTAAAGCGATGAGTGAGTCGAGATCTGGCGGTAGGTCCTGGGCTGCAAGCTCGTCCTTTACTTCCTCCGATTATCCGTGTAGGAACGTGTCGAACAGCGCTTCCGGGTTCCAGGCAACCTCCGCTGCTAGCTTGTGTAAATCCACCGCATAGTCTGCTACACTGAGGGAGTCCTGCCGAAGCTGGAGTAACTTCCGGGCAGCCTCTCTCCCGGACACCGGACCCTCTTAAACTTTATTCACCTCCGCCACGAATTCCTCCAGACTGAAGCAAACGCCGACTGTTGTTCCCAAATGGTCGCCCTCCTGAACATCAGCGTGATGAGGTACACTATCTTAGAGAGGTCCGAGGGGAAGGAGGAAGGGAAACGGGGGTGACAGCGCAGCTACCAGCCGCGTTACTGAGGGGCTGAGAGGTTATCGTCGTGGTAGGCTGCCTAGTAGGCAACCCACAGACTTGCTCCCTTAAAATGTCCAATGCTTGGTTGTGGCGTTCGGCCGTGACCTGGAACCCCTCCATCAGACCGCGAAGCAACTCCTTGTGCCTACCAATGGTGGCTCCTTGGGAGGAGATGGCGTAGCGGAGCTGGTCCAAGTATGCTGGGTCAGTCATGGCCAGTTCGTACTGTCACGTTTCAGGTAAGACCCAAATGCAGATTGTGTTGAAGTAACAATGTTTATTACAGCAACAGGGGCAGGCAAATGACAGGCCAAGGCAGGCAGGGGTCGATAATCCAGAGTATTGGGGCAAAGGTACAGGACGGCAGGCAGGGTCAGGTCAGGCAGAGGTCGGTAATCCAGAGTAGTGGGGTAACGGTACAGGACGTCAGGCAGGCTCAGGGTCAGGGTGGGCATAGTATGCATAGTCACTTAATAACTCTACCTACATGTACATATTACCTCAACTAACCGGTGCCCCTGCACATTGACTCTGTACCGGTACCCCGCTGTATATTGTCTCGCTATTGTTATTTTACTGCTGCTCTTTAATTACTTGTTACTTTTATTTCTTATTCGTATTTTTTTATTTATTATTAAACTGCATTCTTGGTGTGGGGCTCGTAAGTAAGCATTTCACTGTAAGGTCTACTACACCTGTTGTATTCGGCGCGTGTGACTAATAAAATTTGATTTGATTATCTCTGCTTCCGCATGGCAAGCAGCACCGGTGCATCAAGTCTGACACCAACAGGCTCCTGAACATCTTCTATCCACAAGCAATAAGACCGCTAAATAGCTAATAAAATGTCTACACAGACTATCTGAGTTGACCCTTGTATTATTTATATTTTTGCGGTCTCTATGCACACTGACAAGACTCTACATACTCACGCACGCTGACAGTCCAACACACACATAACATGCTCACACATTTATAGTGACTCTACGCACACACACTCAAAATACAATCTTCATCCACGCTGCTGCTACACTGTTTATCATACATCCTGATGCCTAGTCACCTTACCCCAATGCATATCTACCTCTATCACTCCAGTATCCCTACACATTGTAAATATCTATATAGCATCTTACTTTCTCGTGTTCTTCTTATTTCTTATTTTTATTTCTTGTGTGTTCTACCTTATGTTATTTTTAGAACTACATTGATATTTATTACTGCATTGTTGGGTTTAAAGCTTGCAAGAAGGAATTTCACTGTACTTGTTCACGTGACATGAAAACTTGCAACTTGATACCTGAAACTTCAAACTTGAAATAGAGTATTGAAAACAGGGGTGCCATTCACTTTGACACATACGTTTTTTTATTTTATTACTTGCTTAACAAAATCTCTTTCTCTGAGAAATTGTATTAGTATAAATAATATAATTGTCAAAACATTTTGAGCATTCAATGTAGCTCAGTAAATGTATTATCTATTTAGTTTTTTGCTCATCTTTGTCAAGGGTGCCAATAATTTTTCACCTGACTGTACATGAAAATATACCTTTTTTTTCATTGGGGCCTTCATCAGAATGCTGCCTCTAATTTGCACTTCAAACTAAATGGAGGGATGCCAGCTGCTATTCAATTAATGACATGGCATCCCTTCATGAAAGATGCACATAATTAATAGGAACGATGCACATAATTAATTTTAACCTGGAAATTAAAATGAAGTGTTCCTGTAATATAATTAACTGGCTGACATGACATTATGAGAGGAGGAACATGGTGGTTCATCTTGCTTCTGGAATATACACTGAGTGTATAAAACATTAAGAACACCTGCTCTTTCCATGACATAGACTGATTAGGTGAATCCAGGTGAAGCTATGATCCCTTCTTGATGTCACTTGTTAAATCCACTTCAATCAGCGGTTGTCCTTTGGGTGGTGGACCATTCTTGATATACACGGGAAACTGTTTAGCGTGGAAAACCCCAGCAGCGTTGCAGTTCTTCACACAAACTGGTGCGCCTGGCACCTACTACCATACCCTGTTCAAAGGCACTTAAATCTTTTGTCTTGCCCATTCACCCTCTGAATGGCACATATACACAATCCATGTCTCAATAAATGTTTAAGCTGTCTAATCCCCTTCATCTACAGTGATTGAAGTGGATTTAACAAGACACTGGCACCTGTGGTTTAGCCGTATTAGCCAGCTGTCTCTATGATTACCCTTACCTACTCAATGAAGAGAGGTAAAAACTTGCATTATGGTGCATAGACCTGAAATGTTTGTGTTCTCAATTACTTTCCTGGTTGCAAAAAAATCTAAATCAAGGTACTGAGTGAAGGTCAGCAAATCTAAAATGAAGGTGAATAACCTTTTTTTTATTCCATTTTAGACATGGACAAGTGGTTTGCCCATCTGGGGTTCATTGTCCCTCCCCTATCTACTCCACACAGAATGTACTGTACCATGTTCATTTAAACCATTACCATGAGAAGCATCCCACTGGGCACACACTGGTTGAATCAACATTATTTCCACATCATTTCAATGAAATGACATTGAACCAATGTGGAATAAACATTGAATTGACGTTTGTGCCCAGTGGTATGGGCCATGTCAAGTTGATAAGCATTGGCTGAATTATGCATGGGATATAACGTGTACTGCTGAGGGATTCATAACTGCATAGAACAGGAGGGCATCTACCATCCATCCCTTTGTAGATATTTTCGCTATGGTGTACGAAATGCACTTTATGAGATACGCTGAAAGTTTATTAGCTGTACCTACAGGTGTCACACCCTGATCTGTTTCACCTGTCTTTGTGATTGTCTCCACCCCCCTCTAGGTGTCACCCATTTTCCCCATTATCCCCTGTGTATTTATACCTGTGTTCTCTGTTTGTCTGTTGCCAGTTCGTCTTGTTTGTCAAGTCAACCAGCATTTTTGTTCTCAGCACCTGATTTTCCCAGTCTCTCTTTTTCTCGCCCTCCTGGTTTTGACCCTTGCCTGTCCTGACTCTGAGCCCACCTGCCTGACCACTCTGCCTGCCCCTGACCCTGAGCCTGCCTGCAGTCCGGTACCATTGCCCCACCTCTCGTTTACTGACCCCTGCCTGCCGTGACCTGTCTATTGCCTGCCCCTGTTGGATAATTAAACCATTGTTAATTCGACGTTATCTGCTTCTGGGTCTTACCTTCACACCTGAAAATGGGACAGTATTTTAGGGTTTTGAGAGTCTAGCGTTAAAGAGTGAAAGGCAGGAGTGGGCAGTAAAAACCAGACTGCAGCTGTAAATACCAACATTACTCGCCAAGGAAGGACTCATCATAAATGTGTTTTATTACACTGTAGCAAATTTCAGTTAAACCGCCACTGTTGAGCAGTTCTGTGCTACAGCTAGGAGATCTCTCTCTCTGTCTGTCTCCCTCTCTACTCCCAGCCACCCTGAAACTCTGTTTAGATGAGGTCTTCAGTTCCATTGACTTGGAAACTTTAGTGTGTTCTCTGGGTGTTTGATGACACAACTTGACACAACTTACCCTATGAACACATAAGATGAAATGTACTCTGGATTTAATTAACAATCATCAGCATTTGGTGTGTCTACCGTCCTAACCACTAAATATTGATTGTGTATTCAAAACTCTGGCCAGCTTACAGCTATAAAAAAAGTAATCAGACAGCCGGTTCAAATGCAGGGAACTTACATCCACATATCAATATAGATCTTTCACATATTTCACATTCAGGTCGTATCCTCATGCGTCCTATACACATAATATTGCAGGGTAAAAAAGAATAGCCATTTCTAATTGAGGTTTGGACAAAATCTGCTCGGTAGCTAATTGTTTGTTCCCCTGATTGCTTGCTCCTCATTCTGGTGGGACCACAACATATGGTATCTGTCGACTTTGGTTTTCAAGTATTCAATCATGTTCTTCACCTCTCAGTCCTCTGACTGATCCAGATGGGTAATCGCTTCATGCCGACACTACGGTTGAACAGGAAAGAAGCCCAGGAACCTCAGAGCCTCCGTACGTGTGTAGTTCTGCGTACATGAGGGTAAAGTCAACAACAGCATGGCCAGTGAGGTTGACCTGAATCTGGTCACTGTGTTGACAGTATTCTACAACCACATGCGTCATTGGGATGTTATATTTGAGCTTCATTTATGCAGCTTGTTCTCCCATTCAACCACCATTGATCAGTTTGGATCAAAGAATGTGGGCATTGATTAGAAGCCCATTGATTTCCATGCATAGGAACACCAGTCTATACCAGTCCTTTGAAGGAAGCAGAGGAGCAGATGCATTGTGATCACTAAGAGGGTCTGTGGACACTTTATTGTAAAGTGTATGGAGTATTACCCTGTACAAAGGCCAACAGGGCCTTCAACCACCTTCTGACAGTGTAGTCAGTATTTTTGTAGTTGTAGTTGCAATTAGGATGCTTTGTTTAATTGACTGAACAAACTGTTTTGTACATACCTATTGTATATGTGTTTGTTTTTTGGGTGTGGTTTTCATATAAGCCCTCTTGTGTTTCCAACCTCACCTGCGCACCTTTTTTTACAGAGTTTTTTAAAAGTTCAGTAGTTTTTTTTTTGTATCTATACTTTACTATTTAGATTTTTATTTTATTTTACTTCACTACATTCCTAAAGACAAGAATGTACTTTCTACTCCATACATTTTCCCTGACACCCGAAAGTTCTTGTCACATTTTGAATGCTTAGCAGGACAGGAACATGTTCCAATTAACACACTTATCAAGAGAACATCCGTACTGGCTCTGATCTGGCCGACTCACTAAATACAAATACTTTATTTGTAAGTGTTGTCTGAGTGTTGTTGTGTAGCCCTGGCTATACATACATTTAAAAAAAAAGAAACTGTTGATGTCTGGTTTGCTTAATATAAGGAATTTGAAATTATTTATACTTTTGGTACTTAAGTATATTTTAGCGATTACATTTACGTTTGATACTTAAGTAATTTTAAAACCAAATACTTTCAGACTTTTACTCAAGTAATAATTTACTGGGTGACTTTCACTTTTACTTGAGTCATTTTCTATTAGGGTATCTTTATTTTACTTTACTGTTTGTTGCTCAAGTATGACAATTGGGTACTTTTCCACCACTGCCTACAATAGAATATATGCAAGATAATTATATCCTGGCAACAATTGTCTGAGGGCATCGAAAAAGCACCATACTCCATAGCTTTAGTGTTATGTTTTATGTTTCCAAAAACAGCTTGTGAAGTTAGAGACAGACAGTAGGGAGTAAAACAGTGAGCGATACAAAAAGAAAAGAAGCATCATGATTCCCCATAACAGGAGCATGGAGAGAAGACAGAGGAAGCTTAATGTGTCCAGAACACACTGCTGATGTAGCCTGCTGCAGCCTCGCAGGATTAGAATATGTGGCCCTCTTTTAGCCAGCTCTTTAAACCCCCAAACACTTCAGTCAGCCTCTCTCATGACTCATACAAAACATAAACTGGAAAAGGCTCCTTCTATCAACAACAACAAATCCAAGAGTAGCATGCAGGGAGGAGAGAGGGACTGCAGGGAGGAGAGAGAGAGAGAGAGAGAGAGAGAGAGAGAGAGAGAGAGAGAGAGAGAGAGAGAGAGAGAGAGAGAGAGAGAGAGAGAGAGAGAGAGAGAGAGAGAGAGAGAGGACTTATTCTGGCCCAAGATGTGTTGAAAAAGAGGCCTCTGGGCTTCAATGCAGTCACCAGTGGTATAGTGGTGTAGTCCACTCTTAGAAAAAAAGGGTTCCAAAAGGGGTCTTTGGCTGTCCCCATAGGGGAACCCTTTTTGATTCCAGGTCGAACCAGTTTTGGTTCCAGGTAGAACCATTTTGTATTCCATGTAGAGTTCTCTGTAGAAGTACGTACATAGTACGTAAAATGCTTCTGGAAATCAGAACAGCGATTACACACCTCAAACTGGACGAAGCATTTTTCTTTAATGAGTCTGACAAGAAGGATATACTGTTTCTCCCAGACCAGGCCCAAATCCCCGCCATTCTCATGAAAAAAAGACGGAGCTACAGGGGACGCAGATCCGGGTGCCTTGTGAGAATTCGTCGGCGAGTGGGTAACCCGGCTCTACCATCCGTTCTATTAGCCAAGGTGCAATCACTGGAGAATAAACTGAATGAGCTCTGTTCGAGACTATCCTACCAACGGGACATTAAAAACTGTAATATCTTATGCTTCACCGAGTGTTGGCTGATCAACAACACGGATAATATACAGTTGGTTTGGTTTTCCGTGCATCCCCTGACAAAACAGCTATGTATGGTAAGACGAGGGCTGGTGGTGTGTGTCTATTTGTCAATAACAGCTGGTGTGTGATAGCGAAATGCTTGTGCTTCTAGTTCCGACCGTGCAGTAATATCTAACAAGTAATCTAACAATTTCACAACAATTACCTTATACACACAAGTGTAAAGGAATGATTAAGAATATGTACATATAAATATATGGATGAGTGATGGCCGAACGGCATAGGCAAGATGCAGTAGATGGTATAGAGTACAGTATATACATATGAGATGAGTAATGTAGGGTATGTAAACATTACATAAAGTGGCATTGTTTAAGTGACTAGTGATACCTTTATTACATCCAATTAATAATTATAAAAGTGGCTAGAGATTGAGTCTGTATGTTGGCAGAAGACACTCAATGTTAGTGATGGCTGTTTAACAGTCTGATGGCCTTGAGATAGAAGCTGTTCTTCAGTCTCTCGGTCCCAGCTTTGATGCACCTGTACTGACCTCGCCTTCTGGATGATAGCGGGGTGAACAAGCAGTGGCTCGGGTGGTTGTTGTCCTTGATGATCTTTTTGGCCTTCCAGTGACATCAGGTGGTGTAGGTGTCCTGGAGGGCAGGTAGTTTGCCCCTGGTGATGCGTTGTGCAGACCTCACTACCCTCTGGAGAGCCTTACGGTTGTGGGTGGAGCAGTAGCCATACTAGGCGGTGATACAGCCCGACAGGATGCTCTCGATTGTGCATCTGTAAAAGTTTGTGTTTTTGGTGACAAGCCAAATTTCTTCAGCCTCCTGAGGTTGAAGAGGCGCTGTTGCGCCTTCTTCACCACGCTGTCTGTGTGGGTGGACCATTTCAGTTTGTCCGTGATGTGTACGCCGAAGAACTTAAAACTTTCCTTCTCCACTACTGTCCCGCTGATGTGGATAGGGGGTGCTCACTCTGCTGTTTCCTGAAGTTCACGATCATCTCCTTTGTTCTGTTGACATTGAGTGTGAGGTTGTTTTCCTGACACCACACTCCGAGGGCCCTCACCTCCTCCCTGTAGGCCGTCTCATCGTTGTTGGTAATCAAGCCTACCACTGTAGTGTGGTCTGCAAACTTGATGATTGAGTTGGAGGCGTGCATGGCCACGCAGTCATAGGTGAACAGGGAGTACAGGAGAGGGCTGAGAACACACCCTTGTGGGGCCCCAGTGTTGAAGATCAGCGGGGGGGGGATGTTGTTTCCTACCCTCACCACCTGGGGGCGGCCCGTCAGAAAGTCCAGGACCCAGCTGCACAGGGCTTAATGATGAGTTTGGAGGGTACTATGGTGTTAAATGCTGAGCTGTAATCAATGAACAGCATTCTTACATAGGTATTCCTCTTGTCCAGATGGGTTAGGGCAGTGTGCAGTGTGGTTGCGATTGAGTCGTCTGTGGACCTGTTGGGGCGGTAAGCAAATTGGATTGGGTCTAGGGTGTCAGGTAGGGTGGAGGTGATATGAAACCCTGACTAGTCTCTCAAAGCACTTTATGATGATGGAAGTGAGTGCTACGGGGCGATAGTCGTTTAGCTCAGTTACCTTAGCTTTTTAGGGACAGGAACAATGGTGGCCATCTTGAAGCATGTCGGAACAGCAGACTGGGATAGGGATTGATTGAATATGTCCATAAACACACCAGCCAGCTAGTCTGCGCATGCTCTGAGGACGCGGCTAGGGATGCCGTCTGGGCCGGCAGCCTTGCGAGGGTCAACACGTTTAAATGTTTTACTCATGTTGGCTGTGGTGAAGGAGAGCCCACAGGTTTTGGTAGCGGGCCGTGTCAGTGGCACTGTATTGTCCTCAAAGCGAGCAAAGAAGTTGTTTAGTTTGTCTGGGAGCAAGACATCGGTGTCCTCGACAGGGCTGGTTTTATTTTTGTAGTCGTGATTGACTGTAGACCCTGCCACATACGTCTCGTGTCTGAGCCGTTGAATTGCGACTCTGCTTTGTCTCTATAATGACGCTTAGCTTGTTTGATTGCCTTGCAGAGGGAATAGCTACACTGTTTGTATTCGGTCATGTTTCTGGTCGCCTTGCCATGGTTAAAAGCAGTGGTTCGTGCTTTCAGTTTTGCGAGACTGCAGCCATCAATCCACGGTTTCTGGTTGGGGAAGGATTTAATGGTCACCGTGGGTACCACATCACCGATGCACTTGCTAATTAACTCGCTCACCGAATCAACGTATACATGAATGTTATTGTCCAATGCTATCCTGTCCCGAAGCCACTCGTGCATTGTCTTGGCTGTGTGGTTAGGGTCGTTGTCCTGTTGGAAGGTGAACCTTCACCCCAGTCTGAGGTCCTGAGCGCTCTGGAGCAGGCTTTCATCAAGGATCTCTCTGTACTTTGCTCCATTCATCTTTCCCTTGATCCTGACTAGTCTCCCAGTCCCTACCATTGAAAAACATCCCCACAGCATGATGCTGCCTCTACCATGCTTCACAATAGGGACGGTGCCAGGTTTCATCCAGACCTGACACTTGGCATTCAGGCCAAAGAGTTCAATCTTGGTTTCATCAGACCAGAGAATCTTGTTTCTCATGGTCTGAGAGTCTTTAGGTGCCTTTTGGCAAACTCCAAGGGGGCTGTCATGTGTCGTTTACTGAGGAGTATCTTCTGTCTGGCCACACTACCATAAAGGCCTGATTGGTGGAGTGCTGCAGAGATGGTTGTCCTTCTGGAGGGTTCTCAAGTCTCCACAGAGGAACTCTGGAGCTCTGTCAGAGTGACCATCGGGTTATTGATCACCTCCCTGACCAAGGCCATTCTCCCCCGATTGCTCAGTTTTGACGGGTGGCCGACTCTAGGAAGAGTCTTGGTGATTCCAAACTTCTTCCATTTAAGAATTATGGAGGCCACTGTGTTCTTGGGGACCTTCATTGCTGCAGAAATGTTTTGGTACCCTTCCACAGATCTGTGTCTCAACACAATCCTGTCTCTGAGCTCTACGGACAATTCATTTGACCTCATGGCTTGGTTTTTTCTCTGACATGCACTGTCAACCGTGGGATCTTATATAGACAGGTATGGGCCTTTACAAATTATGTCCAATTAATTGAATTTACCACAGGTGGAATCAAATCAAGTTGTAGAAACATCTCAAGGATAATCAATGGAAACAGGATGCACCTGAGCTCAATTTCGAGTCTCATTTCAAAGGGATACTTATGTAAATAAGGGATTTCCTTTAAAAAAAAATATTACCTGTTTTTGTTTGTCATTGTGGGGTATTGTGTGTAGATTGATGAGGGAAAATGTATACTTTATCTATTTTAGAATAAGGCTGTAACGTTACAAAATGTGGAAAAAGTCAAGGGGTCTGAACACTTTCCAAATGCACTGTAAACATATCTACTTCAATTACCTCGTACCCCTGCACATCAACTCTGCACTGGTACCCCGTGTATGTCACCAAGTTATCCTTACTCATTGTGGATTCATTCCTTGTGTTATAATTTTTCTGTTATTTTTCACATTTTATCTCTGCATTGTTGGTAAGTAAGCATTTCACTGTTAGTCTATACCTGTTGTTTACGAAGCACGTGACAAATACAATTTGATTTGAATTAAAGGGTAACTATACCCAAAAATCTACCTTTTAAAACATTTCACATAACTCAAAAGTGGTCTCCTGGTGTGGTTGAATTATTGTTGTGGACTTAGAACCTGCAATTCGTTTTTATTTCTATTACAAAAGTGTGACTTTGAGAGCAAAAACCTGATAATAATTTTTTTTACCTGTGAATTTCTGACTCAGTTGACAGCCTCATTTATCTATTTCAATAGTAGGTCTACTATTAGTCTACTTGCACAGTACGGCTTGGATTGGCCTGACTTAGAAAGACCAATATGGGGTTTATCATTTTAGGTAATTTAGAATATGTCACTGTTTCTCATAATTTTTCAGACATGGCGCTTTTTTTTTTTTTTTAAATGTGAGTATACCAACTTCTCCAGGCATCACTACACTGGTTGTTACCTCAACATTTACTAGCAAACTGACAAAACGCTGTTAATATCTTTCCTATTGAGTTGACAGAAACTTTCTGTATCAAGGTGAGATTGCCATCTTATTTTTCACCTCATACAAATAACTGTTTTGCCTCAACCTCTCCATCTTGGGAAAGACAAATCTGACATAGCAACACTATCCACTGGGAATTCCCAGGTTAAACAGAGGTTAAATAGAACATATTTTTAAAAAACTGTGGACTCTGGTGGCCTTTCCATGTCTTTAGTAGAACTAACTCTGTGAGCTACAGTGTGGGTTCACACTTTCCTCTGCATATGTCACTTCTACTGTACAGCTCTGCTAACACTGCCAAACAAAGGTTAATTGCACTGTAATCATAGTCAACAGGCTGTGGAATGAGAGCTGTGATCAGAAGATAATGTTTCTTTACACAAGGTGTACAATCGATCAGAGAGATGAGACACTTAAGTTCCCAGACAGACAGACAGACAGACAGACAGTGCAGACAGTGCAGACAGACAAACCAGGCAGACAGACAGACAATGCAAACAGACAGACAGAGCAAACAGATGGACAGAGCAAACAGACAGACAGACACAACAGCAACAATCCCAGTCATGCTACACTGAGCTCTGGTTAAAAAACTAATTAAGTTCGCAGGGTGCCGGGCCTTTTATTCAGATGCCTGCTAATCTAATTACCTGTGTGAAAAATACAGTTGATCGCACCGCTTGCTCATAAATACATAAGGAGGTCAATGAGCAGAATCAAATAAACAATTAAGCTTGTTTACATTCTGCCGGTGTGTCAGTGATACAAACACAGCAATTATCACATCTGCTGTCACAGAGCCCACCGTTGTTTGTCATTGAGATTGAAACGTGGACATACAGAGGTGGATGAAAAAGAAGATGATATTTGAGGATCAGATCCAATTTAAGGTGTACTAGCTCCACTTAGCCCTCCATTAAACTAGACGGAGTCGCCATTATATTGTTCATTCCCATCCAGTTCTTTCAGAACTATAGGGACCATAAACTTATTTTTTTTGTTGGGGATCAAGAACCAGTCATAGGTGGCCATGGGAAATCCGAAATTGTTATCACAAATAGCATTCAAAAGTGGCTTAAACTATGATGCATTGTATTGAATAACTGTTTCAACTGTTAATTTGTATCTGCCCTAATTTATTCAAGTAAATTCATTTAAAAATGAACATAGGGAAAATATTCATGTTAGATACATCATGTTCAGTGGTAACTCCCCCTCCAAGCAATTGTTTTCCCCTCCAAATCATTTTTTTGAAAGCGGATTTAGGCCTACTGTACTTCTACACAATTTAAAAGCTCTTAAATTCTATTATCACCTTGGCTGCTGTAGCTTCATTCACCTCAGTCGATAAGGGACATACTGTACATAACATTCTAGGACAAACACATGCCATAGAGCAATGAGCTGCTAGCACCAGAATTAAAAACTCGAGTTTCCTATCGAGTCAAACAATAGTTTACTAGTCATCTTCCACTGCTTTCATCAACTCAACTGAGAGAGAAATCACGCTGTTCAGTGTCACTTACTGCAGCTGCGCTCTGCATAGTCCTAAAGCCAGCTAGCCATTCACAGCCTTCGCCTGCTCAAAGGCGTCCGCATGGTCCTAAAGTCAGCCATGATCTGCCAGAACAAACCCACCTCCTTTTATTTCCAATCTGAGCCAGATTGACGGCGCTCTGATCCAATGAGAATGGGGAGGCACCAATGGGGGCAAATTATACTTGGCTAATGCCCCACCCCTCCCCACCCACCCATACGGAGTAAAGACCTCAGCTCCTATACAACACTCAACACTTCTCCCTGTTCCTCTCATCCCTTCTCTCCTCCCTTCCTAGCCCTCAGAGTTCCAAACAAACAGCGTGCTTGATCCCCTGATGTGGCCCTAATAGGAGATCTGGATCCATCCAGGGGGAGTTGGAGCTGTGTCTGGTCCATCTCTATTCTCTCATTACATTCAGTCTGGCCACTGTTGCGTCTGCGTAGCCATGGCAATGTACATAAGGAGACTCATGACTTTTCATCAACACAAGGCCCTGATTGTCCGGCCCGTTAGTTCCTATGTTAGGTATTCATTAGTCTGACATGTGTCCCCACTCTACCCCACTGCTGCCTCCCTCCTGGTGCAGGAAGGACACTTGTCTATTTCTTCCTTTCCTTCCTCTCACCCCCTCTCTTGCTCTAATGCTATCTCCTTCCCTGTCCTATATGTCTCTCTCTCTTATTCATCCCCATCTTTCACTAAACTGCAATGCCTTCTGGGGTAGAACACTGCAATGCTTAGCACTCATCTTCTAGAACCTCTCTCTTCTGCTCTCCTTTCGCAGCCAATCGTCTCTGTCTTCCTCCCTCTAAGACGGTAGATAGCTCACAGATGCATCACACCGCCAGGTCATAAGCATCATCACAGACAGTGCATGATTTCCTCATGGTTAGAATCATAATCAGGACTTTTCCAGATGTGAAAATTGCCCAGGCCGGTAGCTGTGCTTAATATACATACAGCCGGGAAGAACTATTGGATATAGAGCGACGTCAACTTACCAATATTACGACCAGGAATAGGACTTTCCCAAAGCGAGTCCTCGGTTTGGACCACCACCCAGGACAATGGATCTAATCCCAGAAGCCAGCCCAAGACATCGGCGCCGCAGAAGGGGCAGATGGACCGGCCTCCTGGTCAGGCTCCGTAGATGTGCACATCGCCCACTGCTCCCGAGTATACTACTCGCCAATGTTCAGTCTCTTGACAACAAGGTAGACAAAATTTGAATCAGTTCAGCCACCGGGCTTCTCCATGCATAGCGACAGAGATAAACACCTCTCTGGGAAGAGGAAGGGCGGGGGTGTATGCTTCATGACAACTTGTTATCATAACAACATACAGAAACTCAAGTCCTTCTACTCACCCGACCTAAAATTCCTCACAATCAAATGCAGGCCATATTACCTACCAAGAGAATTCTCGTCAGTTATCATCACAGCTGTGTACATTCCCCCTCAAGCAGACACCAAGATGGCCCTCAAGGAACTTCACTGGACTGGAAACTGGAAACCATATATACTGTAGCTGTAGCTGGGGATTTTAACAAAGCAAAGTTGAGAACAAGGCTACCTAACTTCTATCAGCATATTGAATGCACTAATACACTCGACCACTGCTGCTCTAACTAAACCGTGGATGGATGGCGGCTATAACGCAAAACTGAAAGTGCAAACCACCGCATTTAACCATGGAAAGAGGTCTGGGAAAATGGCTGAATAGTAGTTATTCCCTCTGCAAGGCAATCAAACAAGCGAAATTCCGGTACAGGGACAAAGTGTAGTCGCAATTCAATGGCTCAGACATGAGACGTATGTGGCAGGGTCTACAGGAAATCACAGACTACAGAAAGAAAGCCAGCCACGTCATGGACATCGACGTCACGCTTCCAGACAAACTAAACATTTTCTTTGCCCGCTTTGAGGATAATACAGTGCCACCGTTGCAGCCCGCTAACAAGAACTGCGCCCCCCCCCCCCTCTCCTTCTCCGTGGCCGATGTGAGTAAAACATTTAAATGTGCTAACTCTCGCAAGGCTGCTGGCCCAGACGGCATCCCTAGCCGCGTCCTCAGAGCATGCGCAGACCAGCTGGCTGGTGTATTTATGGACATATTCAATCACTCCCTATCCCAGTCTGCTGTCCTCACATGCTTCAAGATGGCCACCATTGTTCCTGTACCCAAGAAGGCAAAGATAACTGAGCTAAATGACTACCGCCCCGTAGCACTCACTTCTGTCATCATAAAGTGCTTTGAGAGACTAGTCAAGGATCTTATCACTTCCGCCTTGTCGGTCACCCTAGACCCACTTCAGTTTGCATACCGCCCCAACAGGTCCACAGACGATGCAATCGCCATCACACTGCACACTGCCCTATCCCATTTGGACAAGAGGAATACCTATGTAAGAATGCTGTTCATTTACTACAGCTCAGCATTCAACACCATAGTACCCTCCAAGCTCATCATCAAGCTGGAGGCCCTGGGCCTCAACCCCGCCCTATGCAATTGGGTCCTGGACTTTCTGACGGTCCGCCCCCAAGGTGGTGAAGGTAGGAAACAACATGTCCACCTAGCTGACCCTCAACACTGGGGCCCTACAAGGTTGCGTGCTCACCTCCCTCCTGTACTCCCTGTTCAACCACGACTGCGTGGCCATGCACGCCTCCAACTCAATCATCAAGTTTGCAGACTACACAACAGTAGTGGGCTTGATAACCAACAACGACGAGACAGCCTAAAGGGAGGTGAGGGCACTTGGAGTGTGGTGTCAGGAAAACAACCTCTCACTCAACATCAACAAAACAAAGGAGATGATCGTGGACTTCAGGAAACCGCAGAGGGCGCACCCCCATATCCACATCGAAGGGACAGCAGTGGAGAAAGTAAAAAGTTTTGAGTTCCTCGGCATACACATCAACGACAAACTGAAATGGTCCACCCACACAGACAGTGTGGTGAAGAAGGCGCAACAGCGCCTCTTCAACCTCAGAAGGCTGAAGAAATTTGGCTTGTCACCCAAAACCCTGACTAACTTTTACAGATCCACAATCGAGAGCATCCTGTCTGGCTGTATCACAACCTGGTACGGCTACTGCTCCGCCCTCAACAGCAAGGCTCTCCAGAGGGTGGTGGTGTCTGCACAACGCATCACCAGGGGCAAACTACCTGCCCCCCATAACACCTACAGGACCCAATGTAACAGGAAGGCAAAAAAGATAATCAAAGACAACCACCCGAGTCAATGCCTGTTCACACCGCTACCATCCAGAAGGCGAAGTCAGTACAGGTGCATCAAAGCTGGGACAGAGAGACTGAAGAACATCTTCTATCTCAAGGCCCTAGGACTGCTAAACAGCAATCACTAGCTCAGAGAGGTTGCAGCCTACATGGAGACCCAATCACTGGCCACTTTAACAAATGGATCACTAGTCACTTTAAATAATGCCATTTTAAATAGTACCACTTGAATAATGTTTACATGTCTTACGTTACTCATATCATATGTATATACTGTATGTTATACCATCTATTGCACCTTGCCTATGCCGCTCGGCCATTGCTCATCCATATATTTATATGTACATATTCTCATTCACTCCTTTTAGACTTGTGTGTATTAGGTAGTTGTTGGGGAATTGTTAGATCACTTGTTAGATATTACTGCACTGTCAGAACCAGAAGTACAAGCGCTTCGCTACACTCACATTAACATCTGCTAACCATGTGTATGTGACCAATAACTTTTGATTTGATTTGATATGATATAGTAATACATTTGCATTCCAATACCTTACACCAAGGAAACTTAGCTCTGAGGTGCAGTATGCAACTTCAGTGGGGGAAGAATGAGTCCGTTCCCCTCGCAAAGCCACAAACACATACCAGTTCACAGAATTATGACACGAATGAGTATGAAAATGTATAGAGCTGGTTCACATGAGTATTGTGTGTATGCCACACTCATTCAGAAGCTGTTCTTGTTTACCAACTATGGTGGGGAAATCTAAGATCTGGATTACTTCCTGCTCCTCTGTTTCATTGGGAGGGGACTAGAATGGCCTACTATAACTTGCTGTCCCTGTGATCACCAATCTTGTGTATATTTGCACTGCATTGTACCTGGGGAAATAGGTATTGTGAAAACACCTGCATGAATCCTTCTGGGATAGTTGGATGTGGATACTGTACGTCCACACTTGAACGCAAGGTCTTATTCATACAGCGAAAGCAATTACATTTTTTCCCAATTTCATATAGCTTTGTATCTCGGACTGTGTCAATGTTTATTTTTACGTGGCATTTATATGCAGCCAGCCACCTATTAAATCGAAAGACAGACACAAACCGGTGAAGGACAAAATGAACAACATGTGACCTTCAAAACAACCTGACAGCGAATCCAATCATTCCAGGGGGGAAATCTACAACAACAACAACAACAAGAGGCTATGTGATAGATATGAAGACGGCAACACTTGACAAGTAATCTAATTTCAGACGTCTGTACTATGACGCGGGCCAGATAGAGCTGTCCCATTTACTGCTGCGGGGGATGGGCATCAAAGCAGAGATTGAAACAGATAGTACAGTACTGTAGTGTACCCACAGACTTACTACGTTATAGGATTTCAGCTTAACTTCAGTAAGTATTAAGATTATTTTAGACAGTCATGCATTCAGTCATCTCATGGTACAAACACCTGAACTTCCCACAACCTCCTCCATTAAAAAACGAACTAACTGTGAAATAATTAATTTGATCATTTAGGCAAAATGTTGCACTTGGGATTTGATTTCTTCATACAGTATACAGTGCTAGTCAAAAGTTTGGACACACCTACTCATTCAAGGGTTTTTCTTTATTTTTACTACTTCAACGTTGTAGAATAATAGTGAAGATAGCAAAACTATGAAATAACATTGAATCATTTAGTAACCAAAAAAGTGTTAAACAAATCAAAATATATTTTACATTTGAGATTCTTCATAGTAGCCACCCTTTGCCTCGATGACAGCTTTGCACGCTCTTCGCATTCTCTCAACCAGCTTCACCTGGAAAACTTTTCCAACAGTCTTGAAGGAGTTCCCACATATGCTAAGTACTTGTTGGCTGCTTTTCCTTCAGTCTGCAGTTCAACTCATCCAAAACCATCTCAATTGGGATGAGGTCGGGTGACTGTGGAGGCCAGGTCATCTATTGCAGCACTCAATCACTCTCCTTCTTGGTCAAATAGCCCTTCACAGCCTGGAGGTGTGTTGGGTCATTGTCCTGTTGAAAAGAAATGATAGTCCCACTAAGCGCAAACCAGATGGGATAGCTTATCGCTGAAGAATGCTGCGGTAGCCATGCTGGTTAAGTGTGCCTTGAATTCTAAATAAATTGGTTGGAACCAAAAATCTCAAATTTGGACTCATCAGACCAAAGGACAGATTTCCACCGGTCTAATGTCCATTGCTCGTGTTTCTTGGCCCAAACAAGTCTTCTTCTTATTTGTGTCCTTAGTAGTGGTTTCTTCACAGCAATTCGACCATGGCCTGATTCACACAGTCTCCTCTGAACAGTTGATGTTGAGGTGTGTCTGTTACTTGAACTCTGTGTATCATTTATTTGGGCTGCAATTTCTGAGGCTGGTAACTCTAATGAACTAATGCTATGCAGCAGAGGTAACTCTTGGTCTTCCTTTCCTGTGGCAGTCCTCATGAGAGCCAGTTTCATCATAGCGCTTGATGGTTTTTGCGACTGAACTTTTCCAGATTGACTGACCTTCATGTCTTAAAGTAATGATGGACTGTCATTTCTCTTTGCTTATTTGAGCTGTTACTTGACATAATATGGACTTGGTCTTTTACCAAATTGGGCTATCTTCTGTAAACCACCCCTACCTTGTCCCAACACAACTGATTGGCTCAAATGCATTATGAAGGAAAGAAATTCCACAAATTAACTTTTAACAAGGCACACCTGTTAATTGAAATGCATTCCAGGTGACTACCTCATGCAGCTGGTTGAGAGAATGCCAAGAGTGTGCAAAGTTGTCATCAAGGCAAAGGGTGGCTAATTTGAAGGATCTCAAAGATAAAATATATTTTGATTTGTTTAACAGTTTTTTGGTTACAACATGATTCCATATGTGTTATTTCATAGTTTTGATGTCTTCACTATTATTCTACAATGTAGAAAATAGTAAAAATAAAGAAAAACCCTTGAATGAGTAGGTGTGTCCAAACTTTTGACTGGTACTATATGTATATACTATGTATACTTGTGTGTTTAAGTCTGTAAATATCTGTTTTTAAGTGGCAGCATATACTGTATAACGTGTTATTACTCACAAATGGTACCTCAGTAAAATATATCCTCCTTCACTACTTATCCACCTTCCAAACAACTGTCAAAAGTATTTACTATAATGATTAATCAATGTGAGCTCAAAAACCTTCACTACATCTAAGATGGAGTGTTCCATACGGGAAATTAAGGTGTCCTGTGACTTCCTGTTTCGTGTTTACTTGCCCATTATTTCTTTGGACTTGATTGAAGACTCGAAGATTAAGACTTGAGACTTGGTCCCTTCTCTGGCATGTACACAAGCATCTGCACTCATATGTGTCATGTGTATAAACGTGTGTGCATGTGTGTGCTTGTGTGTGTGTGTGTGTGTGTGTGTGTGTGTGTGTGTGTGTGTGTGTGTGTGTGTGTGTGTGTGTGTGTGTGTGTGTGTGTGTGTGTGTGTGTGTGTGTGTGTGTGTGTGTGTGTGTGTGTGTGTGTGTGTGTGTGTGTGTGTGTGTGTGTGTGCGCTCATGCATGCATGTGTGTGCACTTACGTTGTCCCTCTGGCTGTCCCCGACCCGGGCATTCTTTTGCATTGTGTGTTCCGCCTCTCAGACTTGGGGCCTTCGATCACACTGAGCAATACAGACAGGGGACTGTTGAGAAAAGGAAAGGCCCATAGAGATGCTTTATTCATTTCTATAATTATAATTATTGTTATTCACAGAAAAACTATAATATTAAGTCTAACCTTACTGCTGTCTGGTACAAGACTTTGAAAAGAAAGTAGACTTTTAGCTGCTGATCATTTTCAGGAACTGTTTCTGTAGCAGAGTAGGTAGTCTGTTTTTCACAACTGTGTTGGGGACTATACTGCACGGTGGTATACAAAACCTTGGTGAAATCTGTCAATAATAAAAGCAACGTTTGTCATGATCTTTTAGGTTTTGACACTCACTGTATGCAAGTAGTTTACACCAAAGTTTCAGCCATGGGCAAATCTCAAATTACACTTTTCCTCATCTAATCTCCTACTAATCCAGTCATTGGAGATGCAGACCAAGTAATCAACTGAGACAAATCAGTTGATTCAGTTCGCATGGGGGTTATATGACCTGAGTACATTTGTCTCCACGGCAACCAAACTGGGTTTGTGTGTGTGTGTGTGTGTGTGTGTGTGTGTGTGTGTGTGTGTGTGTGTGTGTGTGTGTGTGTGTGTGTGTGTGTGTGTGTGTGTGTGTGTGTGTGTGTGTGTGTGTGTGTGTGTGTGTGTGTGTGTGTGTGTTGTGTGTGTGTGTGTGTGTTTGCGTGTGTGTTTGTGTATTTGCGTGCGTGTATGTGCATGCGTGCGTGCGTGCGTACGTGCGTGCGTGCGTGCGTGCGTGCGTGCGTGCGTGCGTGCGTGCGTGCGTGCGTGCGTGCGTGCGTGCGTGCGTGTGTGTGTGTGTGTGTGTGTGTGTGTGTGTGTGTGTGTGTGTGTGTGTGTGTGTGTGTGTGTAAACCAGCATATTACCTGTGAGTAAGGAGCTGTGCTATACTCCACTGACCCATTAGCCTGCATTAGAGCCCAGGTGGTAAAAGTCAGTAAATTACCAGCCAGTATTCAATCCTACTCTATTTCTAAATCCTACTGTAATAACCCCCATTTCCACCAGCCATGCACACTGCAATTACAGCGCAAGGGACCAAGGTGAGCAAATACTAGTTTGTTTTGCTATCCCTATTACGCTAAGTGTAGTTGGAAAAAAGAATAATCCATGTTTGTTTTACTGGGCACTAATAGGTTCACTCTAGATATAAAACCACAATAAACAACAGATTAGGAATAACCTCAGGTGACAGGGAGGTTAACAACAGCAGATTACTGGCCAACTACTGTGGTTAAGACAAGCACTGGTACTACTAGCAACAACAATGTGACGTCATCTATAAGTATGGGTGGATCTCTATTGTTCTCCAAATGCTGACGAAGGCTGCCGCTGAAACCTGTCCATTTGTTTTTACCTCTGCTGCTAAAAACTTTAAGAATATTTCAGTGTGTGCGGGTTTTTCCTTTCTTCCAGTATATGCCTTTTGAACCCGGCACCCAAATATATTTGTTGACTACAAACATTTGAGCTGAGCATGCCAATTTCTCTTTCTACTAACAACAAGTTTTATGTAAAAATACATACCAGGTCAATGCTTATATGTATATTACATACAGTGTATATTGTTTTTTAGGAGGTTACACACAAAAGAGATACACCACTTGTTATAATCAGTACAAAGTGGATCTTCCTTTTGTTGATATTTACACCTACACTCTTAGAAAAAAGGGTTCTAAAGGGGTTATTCGGCTCTCCCCATAAAGAACCCTTTTTGGTTCCATGTAGAACCCTCTGTGGAAATGGTTCTACATTTAACCCAACAGGGTTCTGCCTTGAACCAAAAGGGTTCTACCTGTAATCAAAAATTATTCTTCAAAGGGTTCTCCTATGTGGACAGCCGTAGAACCCTTTTAGGTTCTAGATAGCAACTTTTTTTCTATGTGTGTACAACAAATATTCAGTCACTCTTGGAGGGTAATGGAAGTTCAATAAAAAACATGTTCTTCCTTATTAGAACCAAACACATTTCAATCTTGTGCTTCTTGCTGTTATCTACCTGAGAATAGTTTAATGATGGTTCACAGAAGGCACAGTTAATCCTCCAGGTCTCTGCTCTACTCTGCTCCTTCGTCTCCACACTGTGACAATAAATTTAAATCCTCTGTAGTTTTTACTCTGCAAAATGTATATATTTCTTCAAACTGGGCTGAATTGTACCACAATGGCTACAACAATGGATTTAGGACCAATTAAGGAAATTACGCTACCTGTCTACACCGTCAAAGTCAACAACAATACTGAATCAAGGCCATTCCAATGTGTTAGCTGTCACGGATCCCTCCGGAACTTTCATTACGCACACCTGGTCCCTAGGTTGTATTGTATTTGTATATATGTGCCATTTGGTTTCCATTGGGCTGTCGATTATTGTTACTATGTCTGTTGGTGCGTGTGAGTACCTGTGCTGTGTGTTTTGGCTTTCGTGCCATTGTGGATTGAGCAAATGATTACGGGTCTCGTCCCATGTGTTAATCATTGTGCGCGTGTGTGTGTATTTATTCGAGGTACTCCTCGCTCTTTTGTTTTGGGTTTCTACCCTGTTTTGTTATGTGTTTGTTTGGTCTTCGTCCCCGTGCCTTTACACGGTACGCCGTAATTTGTGCTTAATAAAAAAAACGTATTATGCATTCCTGCGCCTGTCTCCCGAATAATTTATACCAGCGTGACATTAGCTCTCATCAGCAGAGAGAATGTACTTTAAATGAGAGCCACGACACAAAGTATATCTTCCACTCCAGTCCTCTCCTCTGGACAATCTACACTAAATACAGCCGTAGCAACAGGACGCCCACACAATTATCACAGAGTCTTTGGTCAGTGGCTGCCTGCTCATCGATTTGACTGTGGAGAGCGCAGCATAATTGGTCATGGTGCCAGAGCCCCTGTGGGACATTACTGAAGAGCCACAAACACACAGTGAGTTCAGCCTTGTTGCTATTGTCAGGCAAGGAGTGCAAAGGTAAACACTTTTTTCTTTGAAATAATTCAACCTCATAGTTTGAAGCTGTGATACCCAAGAAGGGGAAGGGAAACGTTGATGTGTGTTGCATTGATTCTATTGATTGAATTGAGGCTCCATGAGAACTGTTGTCTGCCATATCCTGTATTTGTGTTACTTTGAAACAGTGTCTTGTGCCATGAGTGCCCATGCAGGGTTGTGGCAATGTTGATGTTGTACTGAAGTCACAATAACCGACAAAGCTTAGCTTGACAATATTAGCTTAATAATATTGGTGTAGTAGTGATGTATCAAACCACAAGGGATGGGATTGCCATGAGAACTGTTTGTGAACAAGGTTATACCAGGCAGAATATGACTTTTGCTGTGAGCCAGATGAGGCAGTAGGCTTCTACTACAGACCAACTTCAGTAATTACTGATTGACTGACTACTAGTCTTTCGTCATTGACTGACATTTTGAACAATTACAGCACAGTAAATAAACTGTATTTTTCAGGCAGGATTTAAAAGTGCACTGGTATTGTAGCCAAAGCAAGGATTCAATTGACCTTGGAACTTTTTGGGGGTTATTCAAGTCATCCTGAGAAGCTACATACCGTTATGAATGAATTACAAACAACGCTCTCTATATAATGCCACATTAAACATGCTGATGTAGAAATGGGAAAGGCAATACAGAAGATGAATCTATGAAGTGAAAAGAAAGTAGGACACTGAGTCTGGAGCAGGAGAGATAGTTCTGGGATACATAGAGGGAGAGCGAGAGAGAGGGGGGAGAAAGAGCATTATTCATGCAATATATTATTCAACCTGATATTCATGCTCAGACAGAGGACAAAATCCTTTTACATGCAAATATTAAATTAAAAATCCATGGGTGTTAATGTATCGTTATGTTAATCAACAAGTGTTGGGTTTGTTTATTTAGTTATAGAAGTTATCTTGTCTAAGGTAAAACTCTGTGCCTGTGTGTGCAAATTAAAGTGACCAAACTTAATATGGGAATGAACATGCACGGTAAAATTTGTACAAAAACGTTGTCAATAAATCTTTCTGTTTGCAACAAAGCCCTGTATTCTGTATGACCTTAGCAGTTCAAGCTGACATCATACAAGACTAAACACACATGCACGTGCGCGCGTACACACACACACAGCACAATAAACAGGTGAGCTGTCTCCTATGCTCCAGTTATCATATAGCACACTGACGTCTCAGTCCTTGACGTCTCAGTCCACATCACACGCCTATCCCACTCATGCAAAACCACTGGCAGTGTGTGTGGTTGTGTGCGTGTGTGTGTAGGGGTGGGGATTGGGGTCTGGGGGCGGCAGACTTTATGTGGGAGACGATGGGGGGTTGATTCGTCAGGTCTAGCATCAGTTCTGAATGACTCACCAGTCGTATCCTACTGTGTCTGAAACAGAGTGACGAGATTGTAGATTGCAATCTACAGGCCATTGACTAAGGACAGAAGGGAAGGGAACTTAAATTATGCCCGCAGCCCACCATTTCTCTGGCTGCCCTTTTGATACATTCTCTGTTACGTTTTTCAATTAACTTTCTGCCATCTTTTGGAGAGGGATGAGAGAGGGATGAGAGAGGGATGAGTGTTTCCGTAGAATCACATTAGATGTGTGGACATTAATGAGCTGAGATATGGCTCTCCACGGCTAAAGGTCACGGAGTATGTGTAATACGCGTCACATCAAACAGCTACTAGAATACTTTATGAGACATCTACGACTCCTCTCCAATTGTTGAACTCACTCTGCCCCGTTATTGAATCATTCCTCAGGACCATCACATCCTCTTACTCTAGTCATTGTATTAGGCCAAATTAGTTGAAGCTGAGCACACAGTACAATGAGGGGGTGCTAGGCTTCATACTGTATAATTTATATACTGTGTAAACTATCTGTCAGAGCTTACAGTAACACAATGCTGATTCTACAGCATTTATTGACCAATCAAAACAGAAGCTGCACTGTGAGGTGCGTATGCCCGCAGCATGTGATGCTGTCATGTTACTGTAATGGGAGATGACATCAACAGATTATATCAGAGTCTCGTGGATGTTACAACAACACTGGCCTGTTAACAGTAAGGCATCTGCTTTCAATATACTGTACTTTGTATCCCTCATTTACTTAAGTGTTTCCTTTATTTTGGCAGTTACCTGTATATGTCTCTAAACACATATAAGATCAATGAACCTTTATGGGTGGGAAAGACTTTCAGAAGATTTATAGTCCATGGACGCAATACAAAACCGGAGAAAAAAATAATAGGCTGACCACTTTTCTCAGAACAAAATTGGTATTATCAACAGATAGGTATGCTTCTTTCCAACGCTTTTATTTTGAACGAAATTACAACCCATCCCAAATTACACTGCTTAGGAAATCGATTGGCTGTGCTCTCTTTGTGCTGTCCTCTTAAATTTCTACCTGTCCTCTCCAATGTATGTCATTTCTCTGGGCAGAAATTAGGCCCATCTACTCTGCGTCCTTTCATTTACCTAGACGGCAGAACAAATCATACTGTTGTTAGCAATTTATGTTACTCTTCAATATCACAAACCCCAAAGCAAATCAGGGGGAGGAAAATAGGATTATTCGAAGAGGACAAATCATACAGGGAGGTAGATGGTCATTATCCCCTGTCCTCAGTGATGCTCTCTCAGGGATTCTCTCCTGTGGTTCTCTCCCGTGGTTCTCTCCCCAGAACAAAGGGACAACATGTAGTTTTATAACCCAGCCCTAGCCAGTTGTTGACCAATTAGAATTTGTTACAATAAAACTAGCCAATGGCCAAATAACAAGTATCCTATTTCAGAAGACATATTCCTCCCATGTCTCTGAACCATTGATCAATATTTCCCTATTACAGAAAAAACACTATTTCCATTGATCGTTAGTTCTAGTCCTCTTGACCTCTCGTACTCTGCGTTGTGTATTTATCTTCGACATATTCTTACACTATTGACTCAATAATTGTGTTTTGTCCATTAAGTGCATTGCCAAGATAACTGGTGATCCATTCTTGAAACTAAATGGATTCTGGGGAGAGGACAGGAGACTAGCCTAAAGGAAAAGCCAAGCTGAGAGTAGTGTTGGGAATAGGAATGGGCTTTGCTACTTTTCCAGCTACTCCACTGACTGAAATGACAACAAAGAAAGTGATTAAACTGCAGCTCCTCCAAGTGGCAGCAGCAGAAAACAGACTATCAGAAGATAGGACAAAGAAAACACATAAACTTCAAAAAGTGAAATCTAAGAAATCCTAAATATCTTATATTGAGTGATAGGCTAATTCACTTCTAGGTGCAACATGGAGAAATGCTCTGCCATTTTCTGGTTACTAAAATTCTAATAGTTCTCCTCATTTCAGTTTATGTAACAAAACAAGCAAGTGTAGAGAATCATTGTACCATCTAAATGGCCGGGGGCGTACCGGAGCTGAAGCCCGTTCACCTACTCACCAACAACATATACAGTGCATTCGGAAAGTATTCAGACCCCTTGACTTTTTCCACATTCTGTTGGGTTAGAACCTTATTCTAAAATTGTCCCATAATGACAAAGCAAAAACAGGTTTATAAAAAATGCAGAAATATCACATTTACATAAGTATTCAGACCCTTTACTAAGTACTCTGGCAGTGATTACTGCCTGAATGGGAGTTCCCATTCTTCTCTGAAGATCCTCTCAAGCTCTGTCAGGTTGACAGGCACACACCTTTTTATATAAGGTCACAGAGTTGACAGTGCATGTCAGTGCAAAAATGAGATCCCTGGTGAAAACCTGCTACAGAGTGCTCAGGACCTAAGACTGGGGCGAAGGTTCACCTTCCAACAGGACAACAACCTTGGCACACAGCCAAGACAACGCAGGAGTAGCCCAGCCAGAGCCCGGACATGAACCCGATCCAACATCTCTGGAGAGACTTGACAATAGCTGTGCAAAAAATATTTAATCCATTTTAGAATAAGCCTGTAACATAACAAAATATGGAAAAAGTCAAGGGGTCTGAATACTTTCCGAATGCACTGCATATATATTGGTACTGTATATAAATATAAATATATATTTATATACAGTACCAGTCAAAAGTTTGGACACACCTTCTCATTCAAGGGTTTTTCTTTATTTTTACTATTTTCTACATTGTAAAATAATAATGAAGACATCAACATTATGGAATAACTTACACTACCGTTAAAAATTTGGGGGTCACATTAAAATAACATCAAATTGATCAGAAATACGGCGTCGACATTGTTAATGTTGTAAATGACTATTGTAGCTGGAAATGGCTTTTTCTTTGAAACTCTGCCTAGAAGGCAAGCATCTCGGAGTCGCCTCGTCACTGTTGACATTGAGACTGGTGTTTTGCGGGTACTATTTAATGAAGCTGCCAGTTGAGGACCTGCAAGGCGGCTGTTTCTCAAACTAGACACTCTAATGTACTTGTCCTCTTGCTCAGTTGTGCTCCGGGGCCTCCCACTCCTCTTTATATTCTGGTTAGAGCTAGTTTGCGCTGTTCTGTGAAGAGAGTAGTACACAGCGTTGTATGAGATCTTCAGTTTCTTGGCAATTTCTCGCATGGAATAGCCTTAATTTCTCAGAACAAGATTAGACTGACGAGTTTACAGTCAATAACACAATAAAAAAAAAAGTCTATATTTCAAATAAACATACCATTAAAATTACAGACTGATCATTTCATTGTCAGTGGGCAAACGAACAAAATCAGCAGGGGATCAAATACTTTTTTCCCTCACTGTATACAGTGTGTGCAAAAGACATGAGGAGGTAAGGCAATAAATAGGCCATAGTAGCGAAGTAATTACAATTTAGCAAAATAACACTGGAGTGATAGATGAGCAGATGATGATGTGCAAGTAGAAATACTGATGTGCAAAAGAGCAGAAAAGTAAATAAAAACAATATTGGGATGAGGTAGGTAGATTGAGTGAGCGATTTACAGATGGGCTATGTACAGCTGCAGTGATTGGTTAGCTGCTCAGAGAGCTGATGTTTAAAGTTAGTGAGGGAGATAAAAGTCTCCAGCTTCAGCGATTTTTGCATTTCGATCCAGTCACTGGCAGCAGAGAACTGGAAGGAAAGGCGGCCAAATGAGGTGTTGGCTTTGGGGATGACCAGTGAGATATACCTGCTGGAGCGCGTGCTACGGGTGGGTGTTGTTATCGTGACCAGTGAGCTGAGATAAGGCGGAGCTTTACCTAGCATAGACTTAGAGATGACCTGGAGTCAGTGGGTCTGGCGACGAATATGTAGCGAGGGCCAGCCGACTAAAGCATGCAGTGGTATAAGGTGATTTGGTAACAAAACGGATGGCACTGTGATAGACTGCATCCAGTTTGCTGAGTAGAGTATTGGAAGCTATTTTGTAGATGACATCGCCGAAGTAGAGGATCGGTAGGATAGTCAGTTTTACTAGGGTAAGTTTGTCGGCGTGAGTGAAGGAGGCTTTGTTGCGAAATAGAAAGCCGATTCTAGATTTGATTTTGGATTGGAGATGTTTAATATGAGTCTGGAAGGAGAGTTTACAGTCTAGCCAGACACCTAGGTATATGTAGTTGTCCACATATTCTAAGTCAGAACCGTCCAGAGTAGTGATGTTAAGTCGGGCGAGCGGGTGCGGGCAGTGAACGGTTGAAGAGCATGCATTTGGTTTTACTAGCATTTAAGAGCAGTTGGAGGCCACGGAAGGAGTGTTGTATGGCATTGAAGCTTGTTTGGAGGTTAGTTAACACAGTGTTCAAAGAAGGGCCAGATGTATACAGAATGGTGTCGTCTGCGTAGAGGTGGATCAGGGAATCACCCGCAGCAAGAGCGACATCGTTGATATATACAGAGAAAAGAGTCGGCCCGAGAATTGAACCCTGTGGTACCCCCATAGAGACTGCCAGAGGTCAAGACAACATGCCCTCCGATTTGACACACTGATCTCTGTCTGCGAAGTAGTTGGTGAACCAGGCGAGACAGTCATTTGAGAAACCAAGGCTATTGTATGGGTCCCGGTCCTGATTTGTATGGGTCCCGGTTTTGCAACTCTTTCAGAACATCTGCTATCTGGATTTGGGTGAAGGAGAAGCTGGGGAGGCTCGGGCAAGTAGCTGCGCGGGGTGCGGAGCTGTTGGCCGGGGTTGTGGTAGCCAGGAGGAAAGCATGGCCAGCCGTAGAGAAATGCTTATTGAAATTTTTGATTATCATGGATTTATCGGTGGTGACCGTGTTACCTAGCCTCAGTGCACTGGGCAGCTAGGTGCTCTTGTTCTCCATGGACTTTACAGTGTCCCAAAACGTTTTGGAGTTAGAGCTACAAGATGAACATTTCTGTTTGAAAAAGCTAGCCTTTGCTTTCCTGACCGACTGCGTGTATTGGTTCCTGAGTTCCCTAAACAGTTGCATATCGCGGGGACTATTCGATGCTACTGCAGTCCGCCACAGGATGTTTTTGTGCTGGTCAAGGGCAGTCAGGTCTGGGGTAAACCAAGGGCTATATCTGTTCTTAGTTCTACATTTTTTGAAAGGGGCATGCTTATGTAGATATTCCATCAAAAATCTGCAATTTCCAGTTTCAATAGTCATTTACAACATTACCAATGTCTACACTGTATTTCTGATCAATTTGATGTTATTTTAATGGACAAAAAACATGTTTTTCTTTCAAAACAAGGACATTTCTAAGTGAAACTTTTGAACGGTAGTGTGTATGGAATCATGTAGTAACCTTTGTTCTGATGAGTCCAAATTTTTGATTTTTGGTTCTCTTCCGCCGTGTCTTTGTGAGATGCAGAGTAGGTGAACGGATGATCTCCGCATGTGTGGTTCCCACCGTGAAGCATGGAGGAGGAGGTGTGATGGTATGGGGGTGCTTTGATGGTGATACTGTCAGTGATTTATTTCGAATTCAAGGCACACTTAACCAGCATGGCTACCACAGTATTCTGCAGGATTGCACCATCCCATCTGGTTTGCACTTACTGGGACTATCATTTGTTTTTCAACAGGACAATGACCCAACACACCTCCAGGATGTGTAAGGGCTATTTGATTCAATTTCTCAGATTAAAAAGAGCAAAGTTGTACATTTACCCCAGATTCAAGAATCTTAGCTAAGGAAACCTTGAAATGGGGCAATAATGATTAAAATCACTACTATCCCTGTCCTTATGGAGTGGCAGCACAATAACTGATTTACACACTTTTGGAATATTTCCTGATAACAAGGTCAAATAAAAAAAAATGGTTTATTGAGCCAACAATGATGGGCGCTGCACACTTAAGCAGAACAGGACCCAATTGGTCAGCCCTTGTGGATTTCTTGTAGTCTTTTGCTAACAAAGCATCCAGGACTTATTTTTCTGTAAATAGCCTAAAAGAAAAGCTTTGTCTATAATTTCTCGAATCATTCAGCAAGCCCTATATCATTGTGAATGGGCCTAGAAGTTCTTTCAAAGAGAGAGCCCGCTGAAATAAAATGGTGATTAAACACATCAATGATGGCATTTTTTTGCGTAATGAGTGTCTGTGTCTGAATTAATTTGTTATGGCAGAGAGGAGGAAGTATAACCCTTCAGGGATTTGACAGTTTTACAGAATGTAACCAGGTTCCCAATAAAATCCAAAAGAGCGGTTACATAATAATCAGATTTAGCCTTTCTGATTTGTCTTACACAATGATTCTTCAGTTCCTTAAAAGCTTGCCAGTCCGGGCCTAAGCCTGTGTTCCTGGCCTTGAACCAAGCATCTTGTTTATGAATGACTTCTGATAATTCCGGAGTGTACCATGCATTAGATCTCCATTTAACCCACATTTTCTGAAGGGAGCATGATTATCCACAATAATATTGAAGACATCTGAAAAAAGGTTAAAAGCTAAATCAGGTTCAGGGAAAGCTGAAATACAAAGGTCACTAAAATAACGATCATGTAAAAAAGCCTGTTAACTAAAGTTTTTAAAGTTCCTCTTTGTGATGACACAAAGCATAGATTTTTGTATTGTCACATATCTAACACAAACAACTGGGCAATGGTCACAAATGTCTTTGACGGAAAAAAGATCAATCTGAGTTGACTTTGAAGGATCTTGAGGGTTGGGCCAAGTAGGCTTAGTCACCAGCTTGGTTAAGTTTAAATCACTGCACATGTCTAAGTCAACAAACTAGTTAACTCCTCGAATGTACACAGTTTAGCAGAGGGAGGACGGTAGACCCCTATAACAGCTATGGATACATTTTTCCCCAGACAAAGGCGTAAAGATAGTAGGTCAAATATTTTGGGAAGGGAAATGGATTTCAGTAAAGAGACAGAGAAAATATTTTTTATTAAGAATGGCCAATCCACCACCTCTAACCTGTCTGTCAGCTCTGAACACATTATAACCCTCAATATTAATATCAGAGACCAGAATGTCTCCAGAGATCCAAGTTTCAGTCAATAGCAGAATGTCCGGATTCGTCTGCATAGCCCAGATCTTGATGTAATCCAGTTAAGGAAGTAAGTTCCTAATGTTCTAATGCATCAACCCAAGTTCTGGAGTCTCCATCAGGCCTTGTCTAATGGTTGATATTGATATAGTTGGTATGGCTATAAGATTGTATAGAACTGCACCATTTGGTCTATCCCTATTAGTAATAGAGGAAGGAGTAGAAATGTGGATTACTTTTCCAAGGTTAGCACCATAGGGCCTGAGGCCGCAGTCAATGTCAATATGAGGAACTCTCAGAGTAACCAATGATGGAATGTTATAAACTGACTTACATGGGCTTTGGTTGCTATCGTGCAACAGCCTAAGCCCTCTACGTGATTTGAAAACAGAGGGGGTATTCAAGTTTATGGAATGCATATTTGAACTAAGAGCAATGGGTTTCTCTTTTGAGCTATCTAATAGCAGATCTAAGAGTGGAGTTCAAATGAATGGGTACACGATAACAACTGACAATGCTCCTGGCAGTATACTGTAGACAACAGTACGACGATAACGCTTAGAAAGGTTGGGAGGTATTACCTGAGCCGAGCTTGGTCTGTCTCTGAGTCAATATCATAACACGGCCTTGAAAATTGCCTCCTAATATATTGCTTCCTAATATTGTACATATCTGTGTGTCGCTTCATTGGCCTGGGCTATTGATTGTTTGAATTAAGCCCAGATTGATTTTAATTTGTCAGAATAGCCAATCATTTAGGTCATTTGTGTGGTATTAAAAATATTCAGCTAATGTCTTCTGTTATGTAAATGACATCGAATTGCATAAAAAGCTTTTTTTAAAGGCCAAATTGTGTAAATCCTAAAAACACATCTGCTCATTAAAAAAACAAAGCCCCAGGGCCTATGATTTATTAATCCAGCCCTGGCTGTGAAATCTATTTTCATTAACCTAAAATATTGTATTTTCAACTGGTGTACAAAACCGAAAGTAAAAGATGGGAAGCATAGGCATATAAAACAAATCTAACTCTTCTTAGACTTGCTTTCAGTGAGAATGACAGACATATAACTCACATTTCTATGTGCATTTGGTCAGGTCGCCCAAAAAGTTACATAGTGCAGCTTCAAAATGTATTTTTTTCCTGTTTTTCTTACCAAGCTAAATGATTTAATGTCATTGGCAGATAATTTTGTTTACTTTAACCTAAAAAAGGCTTAATACAAATAATTTATCATATTTCATATTTTTATCATATTTCATATTTTTTATCATATTATGCTCAAGATAAAATAAATGTATAAAAATTCCATACCTGCAGATGTAATTACCAAAGGTACAATGTCTTCGGAAAGTATTCAGACCCCTTGAGTTTTTCCACATTTTGTTACATTACAGCCTTATTCTAAAATTGATAAAATAGATGAAAAATCATCAGCAATACATAAGTATTAAGCTATGAGCTATGAGACTCGAAATTGAGCTCCGGTGCATCCTGTATCCATTGATCATCCTTGCTGTTTCTACAACTTGATTGGAGTCCACCTGTGGTCAATTCAATTGATTGGACATGATTTGGAAAGGCACACATCTGTCTATATAAGGTGTCACAGTTGACAGTGCATGTCAGAGCAAAAACCAAGCCATGAGGTCAAAGCAATTGTCCGTAGAGCTCCGAGACAGGATTGTGTCGAGGCACAGATCTGGGGAAGGGTACCAAAACATTTCTGCAACATTGATGGTCCCCAAGAACACAGTGGCCTCCATCATTCTCAAATGGAAGAAGTTTGGAACCACCAAGACTCTTCCTAGAGCTGGCCGCCCGGCCAAACTGAGCAATCGTGGGAGAAGGGCCTTGGTCAGGGAGGTGACCAAGAACCCAATGGTCACTCTGACAGAGCTCCAAAGTTCCTCTGTGGAGATGGGAGAATTTTCCAGAAGGACAACCATCTCTGCAGCACTCCACCAATCAGGCCTTTATGGTAGAGTGGCCAGACGGAAGACACTCCTCAGTAAAAGGCACATGACAGACCGCTTAGAGTTTGCCAAAAGGTACCTAAAGACTCTCAGACTGTGAGAAACAAGATTCTCTGGTCTGATGAAACCAAGATTGAACTCTTGGCCTGAATGCCAAGCGTCACGTCTGGAGGAAACCTGGCACCATCCCTATGGTGAAGCATTGTGGTGGCAGCATCATGCTGTGGTGATGTTTCTCAGCGGCAGGGACTGTGAGACTAGTCAGGATAAAGGCAAAGATGAACGGAGAAAATATAGAGAGATCCTTGATGAACACCTGCTCCAGAGCGCTCTGGACCTAAGACTGGGGTGAAGGTTAATCTGAAAATAGCTGTGCAGCAATGCTCCACATCCAACCTGACAGAGCTTGAGAGGATCTGCAGAGAAGAATGTGAGAAACTCCCCAATACAGGTTTGCCAAGCTTGAGCGTCATACCCAAGAAGACTAGAGGCTGTAATCGATGCCAATGGTGCTTCAACTAAGTACTGAGTAAAGGGACTGAATAATTTAACTGTGATATTTCCATTTTTTTTTAAACGTTTTTTTAAATTTGTCATTATGGGGTATTGTGTGTAGATTGATGAGGGGGGAAAACAATGTAATCAAATTTAGCATAAGGCTGTAACCTAACAAAAGTCAAGGGGTCTGAATACTTTCCGAAGGCATTGTATATACTGTATCTTATATTAGTTCCAAGGTGTTAACCAATACAGTGCCTTCTAGTGCAGGGGTTCCCAGACTTTTTCACTCAGGCCCCCCTTTCAGCATTAGAGGAACATCAAACGTTAGCTGACATGGGCTAATTGATCTGGACATTTCTGAAAAGTTATGAATAGCTCTCTAAGGTATGCAATGACTAACATGACAAGAGGAACTGATGATGCACTACCCAATTTCGAAATCGCACCTTGTGCATTCTACTTTTACAACGTTCAAGAGCAAGTTTAAAGCCGGACTGAGTTCCTTAAAAAATATATATATACACTACCGGTCAAAAGTTTTAGAACACCTACTCATTTAAGGGTTTTTCTTTAGTTGTACTATTTTCTACATTGTAGAATAAGATCATCCGTTCACCCACACCACATCTCACAAAGACACTGCAGATGGAACCAAAAATCGCCAGTTTGGACTCATCATACCAAAGGACAGATTTCCACTGGTCTAATGTCCATTGTTCGTGTTTCTTTGCCCAAGCAAGTCTCTTCTTCTTATTGGTGTCCTTTAGTAGTGGCTTCTTTGCAGCAATTTGACCTTGAAGGCCTGATTCACACAGTCTCCTCTGAACAGTTGATGTTGAGATGTGTCTGTTACTTGAACTCTGTGAAGCATTTATTTGGGCTGCAATTTCTGAGGCTGGTAACTCTAATGGCAGTCCTCAATAGAGCCAGTTTCATCATAGCGCTTGATGGTTTTTGTGACTGCCCTTGAAGAAACTTTCAAAGTTCTTGACGTTTTGCAGATTGACTGACCTTCATGTCTTAAAGTAATGATGGACTGTCGTTACTCTTTGCGTATTTGAGCTGGTCTAGCCATAATATGGACTTGGTCTTTTACCAAATAGGGCTATCTTTCGTATACTCCCCTACCTTGTCATGACACAACTGATTGGCTCAAACAGATACATTTTAAAGAAGGCACACCTGTTAATTGAAATGCATTCCAGGTGACTACCTCATGAAGCTGGTTGAGAGAATGCCAAGAGTGTGCAAAGCTGTCATCAAGGCAAAGGGTGGCTACATTGAATAATCTCAAAGATAAAATATATTTTGATTTGTTGAACACTTTTTTGGTTACTACATGATTCCATATGTGTTATTTCATAGTTTTGATGTCTTCACTATTATTCTACAATGTAGAAAATAGTAAATATAAAGAAAAACCCTTGAATGAGTAGGTGTTCTTAAACCTTTGACTGGTAGTGTATATTATTTTACTTCAAATTTTTGTGGGGGGACTCAGTTTAGGAACCACTGTTCTAGTGTACAAATTAACAAGGTCAAAATAGCTCTTACAGTTGCAATTGTTGTTATTAAATGCAAATGTTTTATTATTTTATTTAAGAAGGAGATAAATTGCCAGCAAACATTCATTTCGTGGACCATCCTCCTTAGGCTTCAATATTAAAGGAAGGTATTCCTGAATAGGTTCTCTATTCTGCACTGGTTCTGCCTAATGTAACAGTCTGCGCTGTGTCTCTCCCTGCAGCCACACCAACAGTGGGGTGTCCATCTATGGCCTTTATTCATTTGTCATATAAACCAGGTCAGATCACAACAGACCAGAGGTGACACTCAGTGTAATGGGATAAGCCAGAACAGGGGTCTCTAGACACACACACACACGGGTGTGTGCTCAGCCTCCTCCTGTACTCCCTGTTCACCCATGGCTGCGTGGCCACGCACGTCTCCAACTCAATCATCAAGTTTATTGACGACACAACAGTGGTAGTCCTGATTACCAACAATGATGAGACAGCCGACAGGGAGGAGGTGAGGGACCTGGTGGAGTGGTGCCAGGAAAATATCCACTCCCTCAACATCAACACAACGAAGGAGCTGATTGTGGACTTCAGGAGACAGCAGAGAGAGCAAGCCCCCATCCGTATTGATGGGGCCGCAGTGGAGAGGGTGGAAATCTTCATGTTCCTCGGCATGCACATCACTGACAAGCTGAAATGGTCCATTCATACAGACAGTGGTGAAGAAGGTGCAACAACGCCTCTTCAACCTCAGGAGGCTGACAAAATGTGTCTTGTTTCCTAAGACCCTCATTACAGATGCACCATTGAGAGCATCCTGTCGGGCTGTATCACCGCCTGGTAAGGCAATTTTACCGTCCACAACAACAGGCGGGGTGGTGCGGTCAGCCCAACGCATCACCGGGGGCACACTTCCCACCCTCCAGGACATCTACAGCACTTGGTTTCAAAGGAAGGACAAGAATATTAGAGAGAGAGAGAGAGAGAGAGCAAGAGAGAGAAAGAGAGAGAGAGAGAGATCAATGTAGGCACACACTTTTACTGTTCATCCAACACACCAATACTGTCTCCTGGGTAATTGACAAGGACTTTTCAAGCGTTGTCTGTCCATGCAGGTTATTTTGGTGTTTCTTCGTGATGTTATCACACATCCGTCAACGATGGGCTATTTGAAGCTTCTTGAAACAGTTCCACAGCTAACTGAGACATGCATACAAAAATATTACTTGATATGGAAATTAGCTGGCACCGTCAACTGCAGTAATTTCTTCTCAAATTGAGCAGCAGGTCGACTAACAGACATGAGTCACAAATGTAATGTTTGCGTTTCATGCTGTGAAAGTGGATACATTAAATGTTACTGCAGCTTTAATGGGGATTTGAACAGCATTGCATGTATTATATACCCATTATAACTGAGCCCAGGTCTGGGAACAATATAACATTTACACTATGATATAATTTTTTTTAAAGACAGTTACTAACCCTAATCATTCAAATGCTATCAAATTCACCATTCCAACAATACCTACCACCCTGTTCTTTCTTCCAGGGACATAGAATTAAGTACAGTAGAGAGACAAAATGCCCTGACATCCATCTAAACCCTCCATGAACAGAATAACCAATAGCTCAGGGTGAGTATGATGGTCATGTGATGCAGTGAAACGTGTGGGGCCAGTCTGAGCTGCACTACTTTAGATTTACAGTAGATGTCATCACTAAGCTGCAGTATCACTAATCAATGGCTTTCACTGCTACTCCTCTGATGCCATACTACCATCCAATCACAACTGAGCCCTAGCCCCTATGCACTTGTACCCATATCATCCTATAGGATCATGACAAGCCCTAGTAGGGGCATGAAGTGCATGAGAAGTGCATGGAAAATCATAGACAAGTGAAGATGGTGAAATTAGGACACACGGCATACCTACAATCAATGCAAACGGTGCATCCCAATCCAAAATTATATCCTACAGTATTCCCTACATGACCTATTGGGAATAGGCTGTAATTTGGGACGTAGACATTAGAGCACAATGTCCACTTCCCCCTTCCCCTCCACAGACACATGATGCCACACGACTGAGCCCAGGCTAGGCACTAGGCTAGGCCTGCAGATCTCTCTAGTCTAGACAAATCAAAAATGCATTCCTGCACTCCATACTGTCTCTATTAGCCTGCCAACTCCTCTGCTGAAGTTGTCCAGTTGGTTGTTCACTTCACCTTCTGTACTGTACACACACACACACACACTAATGACAGCACTGACCCCATAGGCCCTGCAGAGAGGCAGAAAGGTAGTGAGTCATCGGGAACAGTCACCGTACGGCAAGCAGAACAAGCTGCATCTCTCTGACATCATGATGATCAACCATGATTGAACATTGAGTCTAATGACTGGCGCTACCACCCCAGCTTCACAGCTTAATGTCATGAAACCCCTTCTAGTGTAATACTCTTCTCTAATGTCAATGATATAGCATTGACCAATGGGCAATTTGCATATAAAGTACAGTAGGCCAACAGAGAAATATAATAAGAGGAACGTTTCATAGGAGCATAGTTACACATACTTTTTTCTACTGGACTGTTATTTATTGTACTTGAGACATTTATATCATTGTTAATATACAGGTACAGTATATATACGTATTAGATGAGTAATGCGAGATATGTAAACATTTTTAAAGTGGCATTATTAAAGTGACTAGTGTTCCATTTATTAAAAAGTACATGAGGGATACAAAGTATATTAAAATCAGAGGTGTTGTTCCTGAGTTAATTAAGCTATTAACATCCCATCATGCTTAGGGTCATGTATAAAAATGCCCAGTTGCCCATTATCCTGGCTACCATGGCCAGAAGAAGAGATCTCAGTGACTTTGAAAGAGGGGTCTCAAAGGAGCATAGGGGTTTGTGTGTGTGTGCTTGTGTGCTCAGTTAGGACAGGCTAGGTCAGTCACAGAAGCTATTTCTTTTGGCTGTTGCTGTAACGGCAGCCTTCCTCCTCTTCACGAGAAGAGAAGGTGTAGCACGGATCGGACCAACACGCAGCGTAGCCAGTGCTCAACATGTTTAATAAACGAAACTGTGAACACTTACAACAATACAAAAATAACAAACGTGGCAAACCGAAACAGTCCTCTCTGGTGAAACGAACACAAAGACAGGAAACAACCACCCACAAACCCCAACACAAAACAAGCCACCTAAATATGATTCCCAATCAGAGACAACACAAAACACCTGCCTCTGATTGAGAACCATATTAGGCCAAACATAGAAACAGACAAACTAGACACACAACATAGAATGCCCACCCAGCTCACGTCCTGACCAACACTAAAACAAGTAAAACACACAAGAACTATGGTCAGAACGTGACAGTTGCCAGTGTATATTGTACATTTTCAGTGACTATTTGCTTAATATTTTGTAATTGATCACTTTTGAATCACCAAGACTTAAATACATCTATACTTTGAGCACTTCAACCTGCCTTGCCTGAGTTGCCTCCTGCTGAATCTCTGTCCTTATGACTGCTACATGATTCCTATTTTACATACACTGTTTAATGGATCAAACTATATAGTTTATATATGTTTATAAACTGACCTTCAAACAAAGCATTAGCTACTTAAAACATGAGTGTTTACTCTGTGTTTTACTGTTGCCATAAAACAGTAGGATCCGGGCCTCCCGGGTGGCGCAGTGGTCTAGAGCACTGCATCGCAGTGCTAGCTGCGCCACCAGAGTCTCTGGGTTCGCACCCAGGCTCTGTCGCAGCCGGCCGCGACCGGGAGGTCCGTGGGGCGACGCACAATTGGCATAGCGTCGTCCGGGTTAGGGAGGGTTTGGCCGGTAGGGATATCCTTGTCTCATCGCGCTCCAGCGACTCCTGTGGCGGGCCGGGCGCAGTGCGCGCTAACCGAGGGGGGCGGGTGCACGGTGTTTCCTCTGACACATTGGTGTGGCTGGCTTCCGGGTTGGAGGCGCGCTGTGTTAAGAAGCAGTGCGGCTTGGTTGGGTTGTGCTTCGGAGGACGCATGGCTTTCGACCTTCGTCTCTCCCGAGCCCGTACGGGAGTTGTAGCGATGAGACAAGATAGTAATTACTAGCGATTGGATACCACGAAAATTGGGGAGAAAAGGGGATACAATTTAAAAAATGAAAAGAAAAAAATAAATAAATTAACAGTAGGATCCACTGACACAAACTAAAAACACGCACCACCAACCCACACACAAACACACACACACACACACACACACACAGATACACACACAGACACACTCACACTAACCTCGTTCCAAGTCTCAATTGCTACCATGTATAGAAAGAGCCGGCTGGTTGACTAGATTACACACAAACACGTACACACACAGACACACGCACACACCACATAGCCCTACTAACATCACAGATGCAATGGTTGTAAAGATGGGGAGAGGTCTGACCGAAATAAAGAGATGATCTGCTTTTATAACACCACACTCCAAAAAGGAGGTTCTGCCGGCTCTAGTTTTGTCTAATCTTGATTATTGTCCAGTCATGTGGTCCAGTGCTGCAAGGATAGACCTAGTTAAGCTGCAGCTGACCCAAAACAGAGCGACACGTTTTGCTCTTAATTGTAATCAGAGGGCTGATATTTTATTTTTATATAAATACTATGCATGCCAGTCTCTCTTGGCAAAGAGTTGAGGAGAGACTGACTGCATCACTTATTATTTTTATAAGACATATTAATGTGTTGAAAATCCCAAATTGTTTGCACAGTCAACTTACACACAGCTCTGACACACAAATATATCCCACCAGACATGCCACCAGGGGTCTTTTCACAGTCCCCAAATACAGAACAAATTCAAGAATGCATACAGTATTATATAGAGCCCTAATTGCATGGAACTTCCTTCCATCTCGTATTGCTAAAATAAACAGCAAACCTGGTTTAAAAAAAAAAGATAAAGCAAGACCTCGCGGCACAACGCCTCTCCCCTATTTGACCTAGATAGTTTGTGTGTATGCATTGATATGTAGGCTATGTGTACCTTTACATTTGTTTTATGTAGTTCTGTCTTTGAGCTGTTCTTGTCTATTGATGTTCTGTATTATGTCATTCTGTATTGTTTCATGTTTTGTAAAAATCCAAATACCAAATAGATTCCCTGAAACATGTTGTATGCTAAAATGAATGTGGAGTATTTTTCCTGCAGCTAGTCCTACCTCAGGAGAACTCCCCACAGAGCCCCTTCCCTGGGCAGTAAGTGTGTGAGGTAACAAGCAGAGACAAACTATATCAACCAAGGGAAGAAAACAAACAAAACTCTGCTCTGAGGTTACGCCCCATTGTTTTCATGTTGTCATGTTATATAATGATGCACCGATGGAGGGTCTGCTTGACCTCAACTCACCTGAACAGAACAGAGAGGAACACATACTATGCAGAGAGAAGAGACAATGCACACTGCTGGCTCAAGTGGAACCATGGTGGAGCATAGTGAAGGGAACAGTGGTTTGACTGACTGAAATGGAATGGAATGTTGATCAACTACCACAAGAGCAAAACAAAGTTCTAGAACCGGCCAGGTATTCAAATACCCGAGCCTCAAGATCTGCACTGCAGTAACCAATGGTTTCTATCCTTCCCTTCTAATCAGTGATCACCTGTATGATGGACAGAGAAAAGCATATCCACACGATAGAGGCCATGTGGGTTTAGTTGTAAACTCCCTAACCAGCATGGTTTCCATTCACAGCATAATAACACATTGTGTACCCTTACTGAGCAGTCAGCTCAGAGGAGGACAGAACAGCCCATCTATATCAAACATGACTCACCATGCTAGGGCTAGGACAGGCCGGAACAGATCTGATCAAGCCACATTTACATTTCTAGATTATGCAATAGAGGGGAATGTACACTTCATGGACATGCACATTTCCTAATGTTAGCTGTCAACATTGTGACCGCAGTGTGTTTAAAATACTGTAACTTACTTAGGATTCGCCCCAAATGGTAATCTATTCACTAAATATTGAACTACTTTGACCAGGGCCCATAGAGCTCTGGTCAAAAGCAATGTACTATATAGGGAATAGGCACTGGTCAAAAGTAATACACTATATAGCAGTGTTTCCCAACCCTGGTCCTCCAGTACCCCCAACAGTACACATTTTTATTGTAACCCTGGACAATCACACCTGAATCAACTTGTCAATTAATCATCAAGCCCTCAATGAGGTGTGTTTGTCCAGGGCTACAATGAAATTGTGTACTCTTGGGGGTACTCAAGGACCAGGTTGGGAAACACTGCTATATATGAATAGGGTGTTATTTGGAACGCAGACTTAATCACATGGAACTATTCTGCCTACTACACAGTGTGGATAATAGATCCATATGTGTGCCTCCTACAGCATTATAATCCCATCTTTATTCCCATCTTTATTCAACACAAAGGGACTGTATTATCCTTCATTAAACAGAGGCCCAGAAACAACTATCACAAACATCTGCAAGACTGATTCATGATCTCCAACCAAGTGCAAACAGATCTCTGTGTTGAGCATCAAAATGTTATGAGATATTAAATTAATTGTATTCTGCCGGAGGCCATTCAGGGCACTTCCTCCCCTACATGGTCATATGGAATAAGGCTAAGAGGTCTCAGCGGCTACCCCTACCACCAATCGATAGAGAGAGAGAGAGAGAGAGAGAGAGAGAGAGAGAGAGAGAGAGAGAGAGAGAGAGAGAGAGAGAGAGAGAGAGAGAGAGAGAGAGAGAGAGAGAGAGAGAGAGAGAGAGAGAGAGAGAGAGAGAGAGAGAGAGAGAGAGAGAGAGAGAGAGAGAGAGAGAGTTGGGGGTTGCAATAAAGACAGAAATAAAGAGATGTAGAGATGGTTATGAACACACAGACTGAATGAAGGGAAGGGAAAGGAAAGGGGGATACCTAGTCAGTTGCACAGCTGAATGCATTCAACTGAAATGTGTCTGCTCCATTTAACACAACCCCTCTGAATCAGGCAGTGATTTCAAGAAGTTAACTAAAATTACAATTCAATAATAGAAAATTTAGAAAATTGTATTTTTAATGACTTCTCAATAAACTGAAAGGTAGAAGCTAATTCTTTCAAGAGTTTTTACATTTCTGAATTTGAAGTTCAAATCACTTCCTGAATTGACTGCCTTCAATTCGAATTAAGCCAACTGGCAAGTGGTGTGTGTGTTTCTGTGTGTCACTAGTTGCCACAGCCACAAAGTGGCTAATCCTAACCTTAACCTTAACCACACTGTTAACCTTAGGACCAAAAAGCAATTTTTTGTTTTCATGAATTTTTTAAGATAGCCAATTTGGACTTTGTGGCTGTGGTAACCAGTGACAACAGAGAGAGTGAGAGTGAGTGAGAGAAAGAGAGAGAGACAAACTGAAGAAAGATGACGGCAAACCCTATAGTGGCCTATTGGCACAGTCAGAGGGTCAAGAAGCCAAATAATTACAAGGGAACATTAGTCTCTGTGAATACAGTCATGCACCGTATGCTTCTATAAACAGTCCAGCTACACGGTATACTGTACTGAGAGTAGATGAGCCAGGGACAGTGATGAGTGATGACTAACTAGTTTTAGGAAGATTTGTTTGATGTAGTCTAAAGGTTATACTACAATGAGTGAGGTTTTGTGAAATATCATATTTCACCTCACAATAGTTTTCCATCAAACTGTGGTTAATAAATGCTTAATCTAAATAAAGAAACACATATTTATGAGTTAGGGATAGGTTAGGGTTAGGATAGGCTAGGCTAGTTTTTTTATTTTATTTTATTTCACCTTTATTTAACCAGGTAGGCCAGTTGAGAACAAGTTCTCATTTACAACTGTGACCTGGCCAAGATAAATCAAAGCAGTGCGACAAAAACAACAACACAGAGTTACACATAAACAAACGTACAGTCAATAACACAACAGAAAAATCTATGTACAGTGTGTGTAAATGTAGAAGAGTAGGGAGGTAAGGCAATAAATAGGCCATAGAGGCGAAATAATTACAATTTAGCATTAACACTGGAGTGATAGATGTGCAGATGATGATGTGCAAGTAGAGATACTGGGGTGTGTTCATCAATGTGTGTCAATCAATGTGTTCATCAATGAGGCAGTCTGTGGTGTGATGTTCAGTCTTGTGTTTTCTCTATTGCAGTAGCTCTGTTGTGGGGCACAGAGGATTCGTTTTGGCCAATTCAGGACAGTCAGAGCGAGAGAGCATCCTGTTACCAGGAAAACATTCCCAATATGAAGAGTGAATCATTTTGTCCCAGAGCTAGCTAATGATTTTCAGAGCAACGTGCTGCAACCCTATCTAAACATAGAACATGTCAACAATTAACACGGAAAGTTTTCTAAAGTTTAAGAAAACAATGAGTTTTGTGTTTGTTATACAGAGAGAACAGGGAGGGAAAGAGGTGATGCCCAAACCAGAGAAAATGACAGGACTTCCAGTTAAGAGGAAAGGGAAGTGGAGCTCCAGCTGGGTTTCTCCTGTCCCTTAGAGGGTTTCCACAAAAATTGGCTATAAAATATTAGCTTTATTGTCTTCAAATCAAATTTTATTTGTCACATGCGCCGAATACAACAGATGTAGTAGACCTTACCGTGAAATGCTACTTACAAGCCCTTTACCAACAATGCAGTTCAGTAAATAGAGTTCAGCAAATAAACTGAAGTGAAAAAAAAAATGTAATTAAAAAAGTAACACAAGAAAATCACATAACAATAACGAGGCTTTATACGGGGGGTCAATGTAAGTAGTCCGGGTGGCCATTTGATTAATTGTTCAGCAGTTTTATGGCTAGAAGCTGTTAAGGAGACTTTTGGTCCTAGACTTGGCGCTCCGGTACCGCTTGCCGTGCAGTAGCAGAGAGAACAGTCCATGACTTGGGTGACTGGAGTCTTTGCAAATTCTTTGGGCCTTCCTCTGACACTGCCTAGTATATAGGTCCTGGATGGCAGGAAGCTTGGCCCCAGTGATGGGGCCATATGCACTACCCTCTGTAGCGCCTTACGGTCGGATGCCGAGCAGTTGCTATACCAGGCGGTGATGCAACCGGTCAGGATGCTCTTGATGGTGCAGGTGTAGAACTTTTTGAGGATCTGGGGACCCATGCCAAGTATTTTCAGTCTCCTGAAGGGGAAAAGGTGTTGTCGTGCCCTCTTCACAACTGCCTTGGTGTTTTTGGACCATGATCGTTTGTTGGTGTCCAACAACGAACCAACGAACTTGAAACTCTTGACCCGCTCAACTTCAGCCCCGTCAATGTTAATGGGGGCCTGTTCAGCCTTCCTTTTCCTATAGTCCATGATCAGATCCTTTGTCTTGCTCACATTGAGGGAGAGGTTGTTGTCCTGGCACCACACTGCCAGGGCTCTGACCTCCTCCCTATAGGCTGTCTCATCGATGTCGGTGATCAGGCCTACCACTGTTGTGTCATCGGCAAACTTAATGATGGTGTTGAAGTCGTGCTTGGCCACACAGTCGTGGGTGAACAGGGAGTACAGGAGGGGACTAAGCACGCACCCCTGAGGGGCCCCTGTGTTGAGGATCAGCATGGCAGATGTGTTGTTGCCTGCCCTCACCACCTGTGGGTGGCCCATCAGGAAGTCCAGGATCCAATTGCAAAGGGAGATGTTTAGTCCCAGGGTCCTTAGTATAGTGATGATCTTTGTGGGCACAATGATGTTGAACTCTGAGCTGTAGTCAATGAACAGCATTCTCACATAGGTGTTCATTTTGTTCAGGTCGGAATGGACAGTGTGGAGTGGGATTGAGATTGTGTCATCTGTGGATCTGTTGGGGCTGTATGCAGATTGGAGTGGGTCTAGGATTTCCGGCATGATGGGGATGATGTGAGCCGTGACCAGCCTTTCAAAGCACTTCATAGTTACCAACGTGAGTGCTATGGGCGGTAATCATTTAGGCAGGTTACCTTTTCTTTCTTGGGCACAGGGACTATGGTGGTCTGTTTGAAACATGTAGGTATTAGAGACTCGGTCTGGGGGAGGTTGAAAATGTCAGTGAAGACACTTGCCAGTTGGTCCGTGCATGATTTGAGTACACATCCTGGTAATCCGTCTAGCCCCGCGGCCTTGTGAATGTTGACCTGTTTAAAGGTCTTGCTCACATCGGCTACGGAGAGCTTGATCACACAGTTGTCCGGAACAGCTGGTGCTCTCATGCATGTTTCAGTGTTGCTTGCCTCGAAGCGAGCATAAAAGGCATTTAGACCATCTGGTAGGCTCGCGTCACTGTGCAGCTCACTGCTGGGTTTCCCTTTGTAATCCGTAATATTTTTCAAACCCTGACACATCCGACGAGTGTCAGAGCCGGTGTAGTAGGATTCAATCTTAGTCCTGTATTGATGCTTTCCCTGTTTGATGGTTCGTCAGAGGGCGTAGCAAGATTTCTTATAAGCGTCCAGATTAGTGTTCCGCTCCTTGAAAGCGGCAGCTCTAGCCTTTAGCGCAGTGCGAATGTTGCCTGTAATCCATGGCTTCTGGTTGGGATATGTGCGTACGGTCACTGTGGGGACGACACCATCGATGCACTTATTGATGAAGCCAGTGACTGAGGTGGTATACTCCTCAATGTCATTGGATGAACGTTAAGGTTAGGTTAATGTTAGGCATAAGTTTAGCAGTGTGATTAAGGTTAGGGTTAAGTTTAAGATTAGGGTGAGATTTAAAATCACATTTTAGGAAGAGAAAATGAAGAAATGGGCAGGGTTTATGACTTTGTGGCTGTGGTAACTAGAGACAACCCCCTCAGAGGTCATTCTTCCTGCATGACATCACCGCGGCCCCTCATACACTGTCATCTCTCACAGCTGCTGAACCACAGACCAGTATCATACACGGTTTATTACTACATCTGTCATACATTAGGAGTGTAATCAATATACTATTCCTGTTCATCTCTACCCTGGTAGCAGATCAGTTTGTGCTCCTTTAACCAACTGACTATTGTCCCATATATCCATTACAATCGGAATCAGCAAAGCATATCATCCCAGTTTATTTCTACATATGTAAACAATTAGCGGTGCAATCAATAGCATCCCTGTTGCTTTATTGTAATACTCTGTAAGAAGTTGCTGTCCCCATGATAGTGTCCATCTGTGCTGAAGTTCACAATGTGTTTAGGAGTGTTTCCTCAGTACATAATAGGTATTTGAAGTCGTGTGCATTTCCCCTGCAGCTGGCCTGCTGTGTGCTGGATGTGTGTGTCTGTGGATCTCGTTATGTGTCTTCATGGGATAGTTTCAACTTTAGGGGGAGGGCTTGTCAACAACAGCCTTTAACAGATGACAAAGATGTCCCCATGAAGCATCAGAAGTTACATCTGTATGCTAAACTCCAACAGGGAAGCTATGTCCTTCAGGATGGGACTCAACCTACAAAGGGTTATGTATGGATTAGATAATCCTCAGAAACAACAACCTTTACGTCAACCAGTGCTACTTGCTCCGACTGATCTGAGCAAGGCGATAGTAACTTAACAGGAAGTCAAGAACCAATGATCAGCGATTAGTTCCTTCCGTCATAGCTGTAGCTAAGTACACCCTCTGCCCTTTACCTCTGAGCTCCAGTGTTGTTAATCCTCCTAGTGGGTCTGTTTAAAGTAACATAGTCCCGTTAACAGACTAATAAAACATCAGCTGAGCAAGGCTACACTGAGAGAGTTTAATACTATGCACATTTTAATTGAATACCTTAAATATTTTTTCTTAAATCCCAGTATTGATTTTGTGGTCTCAAACCAGTGAGTTTCTTAATCAATATTATGGGCGAAATGTTGTTATTGACAATGAAATAGGTGGGAACGTTGTTCCATTGTCAAATAATTGATACATTTACTATCTATATAGCATTAAAAATAGTTTTCCAGATTGTATTTTGGCAATTATTTTTCACATTGTGAATATTGGGTCGCAACTGAGACAACCTGGTTCAATTTGGGTCCCGAAATCAGTTGAGAACTACTGTCTTACAGTATACACACTTCCTACAGTAAACATACTTCCTACAGTACACACACGTCCTCCAGTAAAATGACTTCCTACAGTATACACACTTCCTACTGTATACACACTTCCTACATTATACACACTTCCTACATTATACACACTTCCTACCTTATACACACTTCCTACATTATACACACTTCCTACATTATACACACTTCCTACATTATACACACTTCCTACATTATACACACTTCCTACATTATACACACTTCCTATAGTATACGCACTCCTATTCCACTTTGGTTCAACAGAATTTCATTGAAATGGCGTGGAAAAAACACTGATTCAACCAGTGTGTATGTGCCCAGTGGGAAGTCGTTGAGTCAATACAGACATTCATTCGTGTAGGCTATCTGGCTTGCTCTGCTGTGAGGGCATTATGTTTTATCATGTATCATAGATACTGCCTGTGCGTCATAGCCTGTGATAGCCAGTGTAAAACAGTGGAGAAAGGACATCCCTATTCAGGGGAAAAAGGTGATATGTGCGGTAGTGGATAAGCCTTGATTCTCTGTCGGCCCTGGTAGTTGGTCCTCTCCAGTGAGACAATAGACTCTGTGTGCTCTCACCTGCCTGTGTATGTAATCTGAGTGGGTTCTAGAAGGCTGGGGGACATTTGCATGCTAGAGGTCAGTACCACACAAGGCTGCCTGTGTTCCACACAACAATGGGCCGGCAGGTAGCCTAGCGGTTAGAGCGTTGGGCCAGTAAACGAATCCCCAAGCCAACTAGGTGAAAAATCTGAGCATGGCACTTAACCCTAATTGCTCCAGGGTCACCATCAATAATAGCTGATCCCTGGCCATGACCCCACTCTCCGAGGGTGTCTAAAGGGAAGTGGGATATGCAAAAAACACATTTGCATTGAATACAACACACTTGTGCAGGTTACACGTGTGAAACATGACAAATATAAGCACCCCCTTTTTGACCTTGAGAGGGTACGACAGGTGAATATTACAAATTATACCGAGCAGGATTGATTCATTCCATGGTCAATCCCATTAAACCTGAACTCGGTAGACCCAAGGACAACAGGGCATGAACAACGATAAAAACAATATACAGTACATTCAATCGTACCTTCTCCGCTGTGCAATCCGGTTTCCGAGCCGGTCACGGGTGCACCCCAGCCACGCTCAAGGTACTAAACGATATCATAACCGCCATCGATAAAAGACAGTACTGTGCAGCCGTCTTCATCGACCTGGCCAAGGCTTTCAACTCTGTCAATCGCCGTATTCTTATCGGCAGACTCAGTAGCCTTGGTTTCTCTAACGACTGCCTCGCCTGGTTCACCAACTACTTCGCAGACAGAGTTCAGTGTGTCAAATCGGAGGGCCTGTTGTCCAGACCTCTGGCAGTCTCTATGGGGGTACCATAGGGTTCAATTCTCGGGCTGACTCTTTTCTCTGTATATATCAATGATGTCGCACTTGCTGCGGGTGATTCCCTGATCCACCTCTACGCAGACGACACCATTCTGTATACTTCTGACCCTTCCTTGGACACTGTGCTAACTAACCTCCAGACGAGCTTCAATGCCATACAACACTCCTTCCGTGGCCTTCAACTGCTCTTAAACACGAGTAAAACCAAATGCATGCTCTTCAACCGTTCGCTGCCCGCACCCGCCCGCCCGACTAGCATCACAACCCTGACGTTTCTGACCTATAATATGTGGACAACTATAAATACCTAGGTGTCTGGTTAGACTGTAAACTCTCCTTCCAGACTCATATTAAACATCTCCAATCCAAAATCAAATCTAGAATCGTCTTTCTATTCCGCAACAAAGCCTCCTTCACTCACGCCGACAAACTTACCCTAGTAAAACTGACTATCATACCGATCCTCTACTTCGACGATGTCATCTACAAAATAGCTTCCAATACTCTACTCAGCAAACTGGATGCAGTCTATCACAGTGCCATCCGTTTTGTTACCAAATCACCTTATACCACCCACCACTGCGACCTGTATGCTCTAGTCGGCTGGCCCTCGCTACATATTCGTCGCCAGACCCACTGGCTCCAGGTCATCTCTAAGTCTATGCTAGGTAAAGCTCTGACTTATCTCAGCTCACTGGTCACGATAACAACACCCACCCGTAGCACACGTTCCAGCAGGTATATCTCACTGGTCATCCCCAAAGCCAACACCTCATTTGGCCGCCTTTCCTTCCAGTTCTCTGCTGCCAGTGACTGGAACCAATTGCAAAAATCGCTGAAGCTGGAGACTTATAGTTCCCTCACTAACTTTAAACATCAGCTATCTGAGCAGCTAACCGATCGCTGCAGCTGTACACAGTCCATCTGTAAATATCCCACCCAATCTACGTACCTCATCCCCATACTGTTTTTATTTACTTTTCTGTTCTTTTGCACACCAGTATCTCTACTTGCACATCATCATCAGCTCATTTATCACTCCAGTGTTAATCTGCTAAATTGTAATTATTCGCTACTATGGCCTATTTATTGCCTACCTCCTCATACCTTTTGCACACACTGTATATAGACTTTCTTTTTTTCTACTGTGTCATTGACTTGTTTATTGTGTTATTGGCTTGTTTATTGTTTATTCCATGTTATTCCATGTGTAACTCTGTGTTGTTGTCTGTGTCACACTGCTTTGCTGTCACACCCTGACCATAGAGAGCCCTTGTTTCTCTATGGTGTAGTAGTTCAGGGCGTGACGAGGGGGTGTTTTAGTTTAAAATTTCTATGTTGGTGTTTTGGTTTGGTTCCCAATTAGAGGCAGCTGGTAATCGTTGCCTCTAATTGGGGATCATATTTAAGTAGCTATTTTTCCCACCTGTGTTTGTGGGATATTGTTTTGTGTTTGTGCATGTGCACCACTTAGTCACGTTTAGTTGTTTGTTTATTGATTTATTGTTTTTTCTTTAAGTTTCACTTTGCAATAAATATGTGGAACTCAACATCTGCTGCGCCTTGGTCCCGTTCTTACAACAACCGTGACATTTGCTTTATCTTGGCCAGGTCGCAGTTGTAAATGAGAACTTGTTCTCAACTAGCCTACCTGGTTAAATAAAGGTGAAATAAAAAATTTAAAATATTGAAGAGGTAGACATAGGGGAAATCCTCTGGTCTGATATACTGAATTCAACCCTTCAATTGAAGTCATGTTCTGTGCCTGTGGACCATATACCCAGACAACTCAACAGACAGAGAAGTAGAGAGGGACAAAGCAGAGAGGGACAGAGGGGACAGAGGGGACAGAGAGGACAGAGAGAGGGAAAGGGGGGACAGAGAGGACAGAGAGGACAGAGAGAGGGAAAGGGGGGACAGAGAGGACAGAGAGGACAGAGAGAGGGAAAGGGGGGACAGAGAGGACAGAGGGGGATGGAGGGAACAGAGAGTGATGGAGGGGACAACGAGGACAGAGAGAACAGAGAGGGAAAGGGGGGACAGAGAGGACAGAGAGGACAGAGAGGACAGAGAGAGGGAAAGGGGGGACAGAGAGGACAGAGAGGACAGAGAGAGGGAAAGGGGGGACAGAGAGGACAGAGAGGACAGAGAGGACAGAGAGAGGGAAAGGGGGGACAGAGAGGACAGAGGGGAATGGAGGGAACAGAGAGTGATGGAGGGGACAACGAGGACAGAGGGAACAGAGAGGGAAAGGGGGGACAGAGAGGACAGAGGGGACAGAGAGGACAGAGAGGACAGAGAGGACAGAGAGAGGGAAAGGGGGGACAGAGAGGACAGAGAGGACAGAGAGAGGGAAAGGGGGGACAGAGAGGACAGAGAGGACAGAGAGAGGGAAAGGGGGGACAGAGAGGACAGAGAGGACAGAGAGAGGGAAAGGGGGGACAGAGAGGACAGAGGGGGATGGAGGGAACAGAGAGTGATGGAGGGGACAACGAGAACAGAGGGAACAGAGAGGGAAAGGGGGGACAGAGAGGACAGAGGGGACAGAGAGGACAGAGGGGACAGAGAGGACAGAGAGAGGGAAAGGGGGGACAGAGAGGACAGAGAGGACAGAGAGAGAGAAAGGGGGGACAGAGAGGACAGAGAGGACAGAGAGAGAGAAAGGGGGGACAGAGAGGACAGAGAGGACAGAGAGAGGGAAAGGGGGGACAGAGAGGACAGAGGGGGATGGAGGGAACAGAGAGTGATGGAGGGGACAACGAGGACAGAGGGAACAGAGAGGGAAAGGGGGGACAGAGAGGACAGAGGGGACAGAGAGGACAGAGAGGACAGAGAGGACAGAGAGAGGGAAAGGGGGGACAGAGAGGACAGAGGGGACAGAGAGAACAGAGGGGACAGAGAGGACAGAGAGGACAGAGGGAACAGAGAGGGAAAGGGGGGACAGAGAGGACAGAGGGGACAGAGAGGACAGAGAGGACAGAGAGAGGGAAAGGGGGGACAGAGAGGACAGAGGGGGATGGAGGGAACAGAGAGTGATAGAGGGGACAGAGAGTGATGGAGAGGACAGAGAGGACAGAGGGAACAGAGAGTGATGGAGGGGACAACGAGGACAGAGAGGACAGAGAGGGAAAGGGGGGACAGAGAGGACAGAGAGGGAAAGGGGGGACAGAGAGGACAGAGAGGGATGGAGGGAACAGAGAGTGATAGAGGGGACAGAGAGGGATGGAGAGGACAGAGAGGACAGAGGGAACAGAGAGTGATAGAGGGGACAGAGAGGGATGGAGAGGACAGAGAGGACAGAGGGAACAGAGAGTGATAGAGGGGACAACGAGGACAGAGTGGACAGAGAGTGATAGAGGGGACAGAGAGGACAGAGAGGGAAAGGGGGTACAGAGAGGACAGAGAGGGAAAGAGGTGACCCAGAGGGACAGAGAGGGCAGAGAAGTCAGAGAGGGATGGAGGGGACAGAGAGGGATTGAGGGGACAGAAAGGGACAAAGAGGGGAGAGAACCAGAGATTGGCCCACATTTTTCAGACCTTCATATGGGTTGTGTAGTCATATTTTCACCGCTGTGGGTCTTTGCCAGTTGATATATTATCTTATCTGCTGGATGTGGGACCTAACCCTGTCTCTGTGACAATGACAGATCTATATTCTATATTTTTCTGAAGATAAAAATAGAGAAGAAACGAAAGAAAGGGACAGGATTACGGCTGAATGAAACATGGAATCATTCCATCACTGAAGTGACTAGACACTAGGAAACAACTCCACGGCTTCTACATCAGCATAGATTGACTTTTAATACTGCCAATTCATACAAAGTATCTTTCTGCTTGTTGTGGAGAATATGACCTGTAAAGCACACAATGTTTTTCCATGTTAATAAACTGTTCTCACCAACACTAAAAGCAATGCAAGGCAAGCAAGACAATCGAGGCAATAATTGACCATGTAAGCATACTTATTCAACAAGCACCCGTGGAATCCCAGGGAGTAATTCCAGAATATAGCTGCTGAGCTGTTTCTCCCTGCGATGGAAGTAGGGTCAGTTCAGTTCTGCTCTGCTCCACATGTATGGAGCGATTTCAGTGCCAACAGAAATTGTATTACATAATACCTTCGATGATGCAGTGGGTGCAATACATGGTTATAACATCAACAGAAAATACAGAAATGTCAATGGTGGAGGTGTTGCTGTTTATATTCAGAAACACATTCCTGAAAATCTTAGAGAGGATCTCAAGTAATATGGCTACAGGTTCATCTGCCTCACCTAAAGCTCATTCTTGTAGGAAGCTGCAATAGACCACCAAGTGCTGAGAGTCATTATCTAGATAACATGCTTGATAATATATGTGATATCAACAGAGAGGTATATTTTCTGGGTGATTTAAATATTTACTGGTTTTCATCAAGCTGCCCACTCAAGAAAAAGCTTCAAACTGTAACCAGTGCCTGAAATCTGGTTTGGGTTGTCAGTCAACCTAACAGGGTAGTTACAAACAGCACAGGAATGGAATCATCAACATGTATTGATCACATCTTTACTAATGCTGCAGACATTTTCTTTAAAGCGGTATCCAGATCCATCAGATGTAGTGATCACAATATAGTAGCCATATCTAGGAAAACCAAAATTCCAAAGGCTGGGCCTAATATAGTGTATTGGAGGTCATACAATACGTTTTGTAGTGATTCCTGTTGTTGATGTAAAGAATATTTGTTGGTCTGTGGTGTGTAATGAGGAACAACCAGACGGTGCACTTGAAACATTTATGAAATTGATTATTCCAGTTACTAATAAGCATGGACACATTAAGAAAATGACTGTCAAAATTGTATGGTTGAGAGGGATGAGGTAAAAAGGAATGGCAAATAAGTCTGGCTGCACAATCTATTGGCAAATGTACTGCAAATTGAAAAATCATGTGACTAAACTGAATAAAAAGAAGAAGATACTATACTATGAAGAAAAGTACAAATTATATAAAGAATGATAGTAAAAGCTTTGGAGCACCTTAAATGACATTTTGGGCAAAAAGGCAAACTCATCTCCATAATTTATTGAATCAGATGGTATTGGACAAGCACGGCACTTACACAAATGATTGACGATTGGCTGAGAGAAATTGATGATAAAAAGATTGTAAGAGCTGTTTTGTTAGACTTCAGTGCGGCTTTTGACATTATCGATCACAGCCTGCTTCTGAAAAAACGGATGTGTTACCCCCACTGCTGTACTGTGGATAAATAGTTACCTGTCTAACAGAACACAGAGGGTGTTATTTAATGGAAGCCTCTCTAACATAATCTAGGTAGAATCAGGAATTCACCTGGGTAGCTGTCTAGGCCCCTTACTTTTTTCAATCTTTACTAATGACATGCCACTGGCTTTGCGTAAAGCCAGTGGCAGAATGGGTGGCAAGAAATAAGTTAGTCCTAAATATTTCAAACACTGAAAGCATTGTATTTGGGATAAATCATTAATTAAACCCTAAACCTCAATTAACTCTTCAAACAAATAATGTGGAAATTGAGCAAGTTGAGGTGACTAAACTGTCATGGTCAAAATATGTTGATACAACAGTAGCTAAGATGGGGAGAAGCTAAATACCAATCGTGCTGACACAAACACTACACATAGACAATCACCCACAACCCACAATGACAAAACAGGCTACCTAAATATGGTTCCCAATCAGAGACAACGACTAACACCTGTCTCTGATTGAGAACCATATCAGGCCAAACACAGAAACAGACAAACTAGACATACAACATAGAATGCCCACTCAGATCACACCCTGACCAAACAAAACATATAAACAAATAAAGCAAACTATGGTCAGGGCGTGACACCATGAGTGATTTGCATGCATATTATTAATGTTAGCTCTCCGTGTACATTTAAGAGCCAGCCGTGCTGCCCTGTTCTGAGCCAATTGTAATTTTCCGAGTTCCCTCTTTGTGGCACCTGACCGCACGACTGAACAGTAGTCCAGGTGCAACAAAACTAGGGCCTGTAGGACCTGCCTTGTTGATAGTATTATTAAAAATAGTTAACGAGGCAGGTCCTACGCTAAGACTCAGGCCGCGTTAGAAGGGAGTGTCACAAAAAACACAATTTGGCCCACATAAGAATATAGTTCGAAGAATATAGCACCCCATTTAATGAGAGTGCAACAGAAGTGGTTTGGTGATCCATTCATGTGATGAGCAACCTTGCCTGAGACCTGAAGACATGTTAGTTTGAGTGATGGGGGTTCTAACATAGGTCTCCTGTGCACCAGACAATGCAACTTTTCAGTTCTCAGACAAGTTACTCATCACATGAGCATGGTCACCCTTTTGGTCTCCTTGAAGAGATCAATCCAAGTCACAGGACCAATGCCTAGGCTTTAGCTCAACAGGCTAACATAGTCTTAACCCAGTCAGACACATATAATGACTAACCTTGCCAGAGACTTGAAACTAACACGTCTATGTTTACATGCGTATGTCCGTGTGTGTCACGTTCTGACCTTAGTTCCTTTTTTATGTCTTTATTTTAGTTGGTCAGGGCGTGAGTTGGGGTGGGCATTCTATGTTGTTTTTCTATGTTTTGGTCTAGTCGTTATATTTCTATGTGTTTGGCCTAGTATGGTTCTGAATCAGAGGCAGGTGTTGATCGTTGTCTCTGATTGAGAATCATACTTAGGTAGCCTGTTTTCCCACTATGGGTTGTGGGTAGTTATTTTCTGTTTAGTGTTTTTGTTTGCACCTTACAGAACTGTTCGTTTGTCGGTTTGTTGTTTTTGTTCGGTATTCATTCTTTATTAAATTATTATGAATATGTACCACGCTGCACTTTGGTCCTCTTCTCCTTCCACCAACAACAACCGTTACAGTGTGGAAAGGACATATAAATGTAGGTACTCTAGAGAAGGAAGAGGTGCAGTGCGACTTCACAGTGACCAAGCTCATCAGCAAACTAATCACTGCATCGAATTCCATTGACAGAGTAGCTGAAGGTGTCCCTCCCAAAATCTCCTGATGTGACTTTCAGGCTGCAGGATGGCAAACGCATTTAAAAAGTGTGCTGCAGTCATACTTTTATCCAGACGAACAGAAACTGACAGTTCTGTTTTGAATCAAAACACTTTCCTCTTTTCCCGAGCTGGAATTTCTTTAACGCAAACATCACCACCATGTTGTGGATAATACATGAATAATATGGAGACTCGAATTCCGGACTTCTGCCCCCAAAACACACGTGACCGCCCTCCTGAAGCATTCCAGCCCGTCCTTTTAAAAAAGGCCTTCTTTAATTTCGCAAGGGGAGACCTTCAGGCTGAGGAGTGAGTTTCACAGATCCCCATCTGCTACACTAATACAAGTCTTCAAGATCCAGGAAGGTTATTCATCAAAAGAGTGTGGTTTGGTGATCCATGCTTATGTGATGAGAACCTTGCCTGAGACCTGAAGACGTTTTGGACATCGGTAAGTTTTTTGGGGGGGTGTTCGGGCACATAAATTTTTTTCTGGAGGCAAGCCAAAGTTCGGAACCGAAGTCTACGCTCCTTCGTCGGTGATTGGTCAACAGTAGGAATTTGTCAATAAAGTATTTTTTGTCATTCAATGAAAGACGACTCGTTATCATGCAATTTCGTTTATTAAAAAATATTGCACCAAACATCTTAGTTAGATGTAAAATTACGCTACAGATCTCTTCAGTAAAAACATCAAAATTAATGACAGCTTTCTTGAGTTATCTTAGATTTATTCAGACTATTTTGAGGAAATGTATCCTGCCTACTGCGTCTCAAAATGGACAAAGTGCTATTGCCGCTGTTTTCTCATTTTTCAAGCGATGGTCTTTTAAGGGAGTATGCAAGCACGCTCGTTTGGTTTGGCTAGCCAAGTTCGGCTAGGTGCCAGCCGGACTGAAGCATACTGATGCCTTAACGCAGCCTCTGATCATCATAGAGGGAAACAGAAGACATGTCCATGTTCCAGAGAGTCTTAGCTTTCAGGAATGGGGTAATAGCTTTTAGCAAAAACGGTTCAAATGCTAGAGCCAAATTCATAGAAAGACAATAATGTCACATTGGCTTTAGAAACCATCAAAAGCTTCTGACCACAGTGAGGGTTTGATTCTATCTGTTCTCATTTACCTTTCCCTGGCAAAGTACCAGGATATTGTTTCTGGTTTTGAATCTGAATTTAGAGAAATTCATTTTAAAACTGAATCTGAGAGTTTGAATATATGAAACTTTGATTAACTTGAAATTATAGTTTGTAAACTTGACAAACAGAAAATGAATGCAATATCTCCAATATTGAAACTGAATATATAAATATTCAATTGGAATATTCAATTAAATAGAAATATATTTTTTCAACTGAATGCAATATTCAGTCAATTCAATTTCAAATCATGAAATACAAGTTCAATTTATGAATTCAATGATTGAATTTGTACATAAAAAAATCAAAAATATTACATTCAAATTCAAAATCCTAATACAAATTCAAAATTACGTCATTCAAATACAATTTATGTCGGCACTGAAATCACTCCATACACATGGCTCAGTTTAATAAGGGAAACTCTCTCTCTCACACACACACACGCACATATACACACACACACACACTGAGGAAAAATGATAACACACTAGCTCTTTCCTAAAACCCTGCTGTATAAGTGACCTGAAGTTAACACAGGAATAAAAACCAAAGTCATTATTAGACCATAAGCTGTATTAATGTATTACTAACAACAGAGTGGTGATGTTTGCGTTAAAGAAATTCCAGCTCTGGAAAATATCAAAGTGTTTTAAATCAAAACAGCACTCTGTCCATTTCTGTTCGTCTGGATAAAAGTATGACTGCAGCACACTTTTTGATAGCTTTTGCCATCCTGCAGCTTGAAAGTCACATCAGGAGATTTTGGGAGGGACACCTTCAGCTACTCTGTCAATGGAATTCGATGCAGTGATTAGTTTGCTGATGAGCTTGGTCACTGTGAAGTCGCACTGCACCTCTTCCTTCCCTAGAGTACCTGCATTCTATATGTCCTTTCCACACGGACGAACGCACGTGCACACACACACACAAACATACACACAACCTCACACACAAGAATACAATCACAGATGACACATCAATACTGATAGGAATTGCACATGATTGCGTAGTTTCCAAATCACTAGTTGTCCCTCTCACAGCATGGGCAGCATGCATCTATACATCACTTTGGGAACGAGGAAGAGGAAAGAAAAAAGGCAAAACAGCAACGTACTTTTTCCTTTGGAGAGGAAGAGGGAGGGAGCGATAGAGCAAGTCACTCTGCAGCTGGCTGCATCACGATGTATTTTCCTCACTGTGAAGTTGGCAATCTAAAAAAAAAAAAAAAAAAAGAAAAGTGTCCACTCTTTGTGCTTCTGTTCTCCTGAGCAGTTGGTCGTTAACCAGAGCAGTCCCACACTGCTTATGCTCCCTGGAACAAGGATGGAACTCAACTCAGAGAGTTCTCAGGCTCTCAGCCAATGAGCTGAGAGAGATACCGCCTCTCAGCCAATCCCACGGCTCCTCCACTACACTACGCTCCAGTCCCTAACCCCTCCTCCCATTTGAAGTTCCCAGCAGGGAAGGAACAGAGAATGAGTGAAGACAGGGAAGGAACAGAGAATGAGAGAAGAGGAGGATGTCACAGAAAGAGAGTAGTGTAGGACAGGGGAGGGAAGAGAGTGGGATAGAGGTGTAAAATGAGAAGAGAATTAAAAGTATTTATGAAAATGAGAGGAGAGGAGGAGAGGAGAGGAGAGGAGAGGAGAGGAGAGGAGAGGAGAGGAGAGAGAGAGAGAGAGAGAGAGAGAGAGAGAGAGGTGAATCACTAAAACAATACAGAAATACACTACGGAAAAAGAAGGAACAGCACGTCAGAAATCAGCTCAATGTAATTGAACAATCCATAGACTCTAACCACTTCTGGGAAAATTGGAAAACACTAAACAAACAACAACACGAAGAACTATCTATCCAAAATGGAGATGTATGGGTAAACCACTTCTCCAATCTTTTTGGCTCTATAACAAAGAATAAAGAGCAAAAACATATACATGATCAAATACAAATCCTTGAATCAACTATTAAAGACTACCAGAACCCACTGGATTCTCCAATTACCTTGAACGAGCTACAGGACAAAATAAAAACCCTCCAACCCAAAAAGGCCTGTGGTGTTGATGGTATCCTTAATGAAATGATCAAATATACAGACAACAAATTCCAATTGGCTATACTAAAACTCTTTAACATCGTCCTTAGCTCTGGCATCTTCCCCAATATTTGGAACCAAGGACTGATCACCCCAATCCACAAAAGTGGAGACAAATTTGACCCCAATAACTACCGTGGAATATGCGTCAACAGTAACCTTGGGAAAATACTCTGCATTATCATTAACAGCAGACTCGTACATTTCCTCAATGAAAACAATGTACTGAGCAAATGTCAAATTGGCTTTTTACCAAATGACCGTACAACAGACCATGTATTCACCCTACACACCCTAATTGACAACCAAACAAACCAAAACAAAGGCAAAGTCTTCTCATGCTTTGTTGATTTCAAAAAAGCCTTCGACTCAATTTGGCATGAGGGTCTGCTATACAAATTGATGGAAAGTGGTGTTGGGGGAAAAACATACGACATTATAAAATCCATGTACACAAACAACAAGTGTGCGGTTAAAATTGGCAAATAACACACACATTTCTTCACACAGGGTCGTGGGGTGAGACAGGGATGCAGCTTAAGCCCCACCCTCTTCAACATACAGTGGGGAGAACAAGTATTTGATACACTGCCGATTTTGCAGGTTTTCCTACTTACAAAGCATGTAGAGGTCTGTAATTTTTATCATAGGTACACTTCAACTGTGAGAGACGGAATCTAAAACAAAAATCCAGAAAATCACATTGTATGATTTTTAAATAATTAATTTGCATTTTATTGCATGACATAAGTATTTGATCACCTACCAACCAGTAAGAATTCCGGCTCTCACAGACCTGTTAGTTTTTCTTTAAGAAGCCCTCCTGTTCTCCACTCATTACCTGTATTAACTGCACCTGTTTGAACTCGTTACCTGTATAAAAGACACCTGTCCACACACAATCAAACAGATTCCAACCTCTCCACAATGGCCAAGACCAGAGAGCTGTGTAAGGACATCAGGGATAAAATTGTAGACCTGCACAAGGCTGGGATGGGCTACAGGACAATAGGCAAGCAGCTTGGTGAGAAGGAAACAACTGTTGGCGCAATTATTAGAAAATGGAAGAAGTTCAAGATGACGGTCAATCACCCTCGGTCTGGGGCTCCATGCAAGATTTCACCTCGTGGGGCATCAATGATCATGAGGAAGGTGAGGGATCAGCCCAGAACTACACGGCAGGACCTGGTCAATGACCTGAAGAGAGCTGGGACCACAGTCTCAAAGAAAACCATTAGTAACACACTACGCCGTCATGGATTAAAATCCTGCAGCGGACGCAAGGTCCCCCTGCTTAAGCCAGTGCATGTCCAGGCCTGTCTGAAGTTTGCCAATGACCATCTGGATGATCCAGAGGAGGAATGGGAGAAGGTCATGTGGTCTGATGAGACAAAAATAGAGCTTTTTGGTCTAACTCCACTCGCCGTGTTTGGAGGAAGAAGAAGTATGAGTACAACCCCAAGAACACCATCCCAACCGTGAAGCATGGAGGTGGAAACATCATTCTTTGGGGATGCTTTTCTGCAAAGGGGACAGGACGACTGCACCGTATTGAGGGGAGGATGGATGGGGCCATGTATCGCAAGATCTTGGCCAACAACCTCCTTCCCTCAGTAAGAGCATTGAAGATGGGTCGTGGCTGGGTCTTCCAGCATGACAACGACACGAAGCACACAGCCATGGCAACTAAGGAGTGGCTCCGTAAGAAGTATCTCAAGGTCCTGGAGTGGCCTAGCCAGTCTCCAGACCTGAACCCAATAGAAAATCTTTGGAGGGAGCTGAAAGTCCGTATTGCCCAGCGACAGCCCCGAAACCTGAAGGATCTGGAGAAGGTCTGTATGGAGGAGTGGGCCAAAATCCCTGCTGCAGTGTGTGCAAACCTGGTCAAGAACTACAGGAAACGTATGATCTCTGTAATTGCAAACAAAGGATTCTGTACCAAATATTAAGTTCTGCTTTTCTGATGTATCAAATACTTATGTCATGCAATAGAATGCTAATTAATTACTTAAAAATCATACAATGTGATTTTCTGGATTTTTGTTTTAGATTCCGTCTCTCATAGTTGAAGTGTACCTATGATAAAAATTACAGACCTCTACATGCTTTGTAAGTAGGAAAACCTGCAAAATCGGCAGTGTATCAAATACTTGTTCTCCCCACTGTATATATCAACGAATTGGCGAGGGCATTAGAACAGTCTGCAGCACCTGGCCTCACCCTACTAGAATCCGAAGTCAAATGTCTACTGTTTGCTGATGATCTGGTGCTTCTGTCACCAACCAAGGAGGGCCTACAGCAGCACCTAGATCTTCTGCACAGATTCTGTCAGACCTGGGCCCTGACAGTAAATCTCAGTAAGACCAAAATAATGGTGTTCCAAAAAAGGTCCAGTCGCCAGGACCACAAATTCCATCTAGACACCGTTGCCCTAGAGCACACAAAAAACTATACATACCTCGGCCTAAACCTCAGCACCACAGGTAACTTCCACAAAGCTGTGAACGATCTGAGAGACAAGGCAAGAAGGGCATTCTATGCCATCAAAAGGAACATAAATTTCAACATACCAATTAGGATCTGGCTAAAAATACTTGAATCAGTCATAGAGCCCATTGCCCTTTATGGTTGTGAGGTCTGGGGTCCGCTCACCAACCAAGATTTCACAAAATGGGACAAACACCAAATTGAGACTCTGCATGCAGAATTCTGCAAAAATATCCTCCGTGTACAACGTAGAACACCAAATAATGCATGCAGAGCAGAATTAGGCCGATACCCACTAATTATCAAAATCCAGAAAAGAGCCGTTAAATTCTACAACCACCTAAAAGGAAGCGATTCCCAAACCTTCCATAACAAAGCCATCACCTACAGAGAGATGAACCTGGAGAAGAGTCCCCTAAGCAAGCTGGTCCTGAGGCTCTGTTCACAAACACAAACACACCCCACAGAGCCCCAGGACAGCAGCACAATTAGACCCAACCAAATCATGAGAAAACAAAAAGATAATTACTTGACACATTGGAAAGAATTAACAAAAAAACAGAGCAAACTAGAATGCTATTTGGCCCTAAACAGAGAGTACACAGTGGCAGAATACCTGACCACTGTGACTGACCCAAACTTAAGGAAAGCTTTGACTATGTACAGACTCAGTGAGCATAGCCTTGCTATTGAGAAAGGCCGTCGTAGGCAGACATGGCTCTCAAGAGAAGACAGGCTATGTGCACACTGCCCACAAAATGAGGTGGAAACTGAGCTGCACTTCCTAACCTCCTGCCCAATGTATGACCATATTAGAGACACATATTTCCCTCAGATTACACAGATCCACAAAGAATTCGAAACCAAATCCAATTATGATAAACTCCCATATCTACTGGGTGAAATTCCACAGTGTGCCATCACAGCAGCAAGATTTGTGACCTGTTGCCACAAGAAAAGGGCAACCAGTGAAGAACAAACACCATTGTAAATACAACCCATATTTATGTTTATTTATTTTAACTTGTGTGCTTTAACCATTTGTACATTGCTACAACACTGTATATATATATAATATGACACTTGTAATGTCTTTATTGCTTTGAAACTTCTGTATGTGTAATGTTTACTGTTAATTTGTATTGTTTATGTCACTTTTGTATATTATCTACCTCACTTGCTTTGGCAATGTTAACACATGTTTCCCATGCCAATAAAGCCCCTTGAATTGAATTGAAATTGAGAGAGAGAGAGAGAGAGAGAGAGAGAGAGAGAGAGAGAGAGAGAGAGAGAGAGAGAGAGAGAGAGAGAGAGAGAGAGAGAGAGAGAGGGGTAGTGTCATGTTTTGTCATTGATTATCATGTCTTGTCCCTGTGCTTCCCTTCCCTCGTTTCCCTCTGCTGGTCTTATTAGGTTCTTTCCCTCTTTCTATCCCTCTCTCTCCCCCTCCCTCTCTCCCTCTCTCGCTCTCTCTCTCTATCGTTCCGTTCCTGCTCCCAGCTGTTCCTCATTCTCCTAACTACCTCATTTACTCTTTCACACCTGTCCCCTATTTTGCCCTCTGATTAGAGTCCCTATTTCTCCCTCTGTTTTCCGCTTCTGTCCTTGTCGGATCCTTGTTTGATGTTTGCTGTTCTGTGTCCTTGTTCCGCCCTGTCGTGTTTTTGCCTTCTTCAGATGCTGCGTGTGAGCAGGTGTCTATGTCAGCTACGGCCTGTGCCTTCCCGAAGCGACCTGCAGTCTGTGGCCGCGTCTCCAGTCGTTCCTCTCTACTGACGAGAGGATTTCAGTTTTCCTGTTTTGGATTTACCTAAGATAATATCCAGGAGTATCGGTTTTTGTTTAAGACTGGAATAAAGACTCTGTTTCATTTAAGTCGCTTTTGGGTCCTCATTCATCAGGATAACAGAAGGATCCGACCAAGAATGGACCCAGCGACTACGGATTCTCGCAACACTGCCGTCGAGTTCCAGGGAGCAATGCTCGGCAGACACGAGCAGGAATTGTCTGCTGCTCGTCATGCCGTTGAGACCCTGGCCGCTCAGGTCTCCGACCTCTCAGGACAGTTTCAGAGTCTTCGTCTCGTGCCACCAGCTACTTCCTGGTCTTCCGAGTCTCCGGAACCTAGGGTTAATAACCCACCATGTTACTCTGGGCAGCCCACTGAGTGTCGCTCCTTTCTCACCCAGTGTGATATTGTGTTCCCTCTCCAGCCCAACACATACTCAAGAGAGAGAGCTCGGATCGCTTACGTCATATCACTCCTTACTGGTCGGGCTCGGGAGTGGGGCACAGCTATCTGGGAGGCAAGGGCTGAGTGTTCTAACGATTATCAGAACTTTAAAGAGGAGATGATACGGGTTTTTGATCGTTCAGTTTTTGGGAAGGAGGCTTCCAGGGCCCTGGCTTCCCTATGTCAAGGTGATCGATCCATAACGGATTACTCTATAGAGTTTCGCACTCTTGCTGCCTCCAGTGACTGGAACGAGCCGGCGTTGCTCGCTCGTTTTCTGGAGGGACTCCACGCTGAGGTTAAGGATGAGATTCTCTCCCGGGAGGTTCCTTCCAGCGTGGACTCTTTGATTGCACTCGCCATCCGCATAGAACGACGGGTAGATCTTCGTCACCGAGCTCGTGGAAGAGAGCTCGCGTTAACGGTGTTCCCCCTCTCCGCATCTCAACCATCTCCTCCCACCGGCTCAGAGACTGAGCCCATGCAGCTGGGAGGTATTCGCATCTCGACTAAGGAGAGGGAACGGAGAATCACCAACCGCCTTTGCCTCTATTGCGGTTCTGCTGGACATTTTGTCATGTCATGTCCAGTAAAAGCCAGAGCTCATCAGTAAGCGGAGGGCTACTGGTGAGCGCTACTACTCAGGTCTCTCCATCACGATCCTTTACTACCTTGTCGGTCCATCTACGCTGGACCGGTTCGGCTGCTTCCTGCAGTGCCTTGATAGACTCTGGGGCTGAGGGTTGTTTTATGGACGAAGCATGGGCTCGGAAACATGACATTCCTCTCAGACAGTTAGGGAAGCCCACGCCCATGTTCGCCTTAGATGGTAGTCTTCTCCCCAGTATCAGATGTGAGACACTACCTTTAACCCTCACAGTATCTGGTAACCACAGTGAGACCATTTCCTTTTTGATTTTTCGTTCACCTTTTACACCTGTTGTTTTGGGTCATCCCTGGCTAGTATGTCATAATCCTTCTATTAATTGGTCTAGTAATTCTATCCTATCCTGGAACGTTTCTTGTCATGTGAAGTGTTTAATGTCTGCTATCCCTCCTGTTTCTTCTGTCCCCTCTTCTCAGGAGGAACCTGGTGATTTGACAGGAGTGCCGGAGGAATATCATGATCTGCGCACGGTCTTCAGTCGGTCCAGAGCCAACTCTCTTCCTCCTCACCGGTCGTATGATTGTTGTATTGATCTCCTTCCGGGGACCACTCCCCCTCGGGGTAGACTATACTCTCTGTCGGCTCCCGAACGTAAGGCTCTCGAGGATTATCTGTCTGTTTCTCTCGACGCCGGTACCGTGGTGCCTTCTTCCTCTCCCGCCGGAGCGGGGGTTTTTTTTGTTAAGAAGAAGGACGGTACTCTGCGCCCCTGCGTGGATTATCGAGGGCTGAATGACATAACGGTTAAGAATCGTTATCCGCTTCCCCTTATGTCGTCAGCCTTCGAGATTCTGCAGGGAGCCAGGTTCTTTACTAAGTTGGACCTTCGTAACGCTTACCATCTCGTGCGCATCAGAGAGGGGGACGAGTGGAAAACGGCGTTTAACACTCCGTTAGGGCATTTTGAATACCGGGTTCTGCCGTTCGGTCTCGCTAATGCTCCAGCTGTCTTTCAGGCATTAGTTAATGATGTACTGAGAGACATGCTGAACATCTTTGTTTTCGTTTACCTTGACGATATCCTGATTTTTTCACCGTCACTCGAGATTCATGTTCAGCACGTTCGACGTGTACTCCAGCGCCTTTTAGAGAATTGTCTCTACGTGAAGGCTGAGAAGTGCGCCTTTCATGTCTCCTCTGTCACATTTCTCGGTTCTGTTATTTCCGCTGAGGGCATTCAGATGGATCCCGCTAAGGTCCAGGCTGTCAGCGATTGGCCCGTTCCTAAGTCACGTGTCGAGTTGCAGCGCTTTCTCGGTTTCGCTAATTTCTATCGGCGTTTCATTCGTAATTTCGGTCAAGTGGCTGCCCCTCTCACAGTTTTGGAGGGAGTTCTGTCGTTTGATTGGTGCTTCCGTCAGTCTCTCTTCCGGGTTTCATCCCCAGTCTAACGGTCAAGCAGAAAGGGCCAATCAGTCGATTGGTCGCATATTACGCAGCCTTTCTTTTCGAAACCCTGCGTCTTGGGCAGAACAGCTCCCCTGGGCAGAATACGCTCACAACTCGCTTCCTTCGTCTGCTACCGGGCTATCTCCGTTTCAGAGTAGTCTTGGGTACCAGCCTCCTCTGTTCTCGTCCCAGCTCGCCGAGTCCAGCGTTCCCTCCGCTCAGGCTTTTGTCCAACGTTGTGAGCGCACCTGGAGGAGGGTCAGGTCTGCACTTTGCCGTTACAGGGCGCAGACTGTGAGAGCCGCCAATAAACGTAGGATTAAGAGTCCTAGGTATTGTCGCGGTCAGAGAGTGTGGCTTTCCACTCGTAACCTTCCCCTTACGACAGCTTCTCGCAAGTTGACTCCGCGGTTCATTGGTCCGTTCCGTGTCTCTCAGGTCGTCAATCCTGTCGCTGTGCGACTGCTTCTTCCGCGACATCTTCGTCGCGTCCACCCTGTCTTCCATGTCTCCTGTGTCAAACCTTTTCTTCGCGCCCCCGTTCGTCTTCCCTCCCCCCCCCCTGTCCTTGTCGAGGGCGCACCTATTTACAAGGTACGGAAGATCATGGACATGCGTTCTCGGGGACGTGGTCACCAGTACTTAGTGGATTGGGAGGGTTACGGTCCTGAGGAGAGGAGTTGGGTTCCATCTCGGGACGTGCTGGACCGTTCGTTGATTGATGATTTCCTCCGTTGCCGCCAGGGTTCCTCCTCGAGTGCGCCAGGAGGCGCTCGGTGAGTGGGGGGGTACTGTCATGTTTTGTCATTGATTATCATGTCTTGTCCCTGTGCTTCCCTTCTATTCGTTTCCCTCTGCTGGTCTTATTAGGTTCTTTCCCTCTTTCTATCCCTCTCTCTCCCCCTCCCTCTCTCCCTCTCTCGCTCTCTCTCTCTATCGTTCCGTTCCTGCTCCCAGCTGTTCCTCATTCTCCTAACTACCTCATTTACTCTTTCACACCTGTCCCCTATTTTGCCCTCTGATTAGAGTCCCTATTTCTCCCTCTGTTTTCCGCTTCTGTCCTTGTCGGATCCTTGTTTGATGTTTGCTGTTCTGTGTCCTTGTTCCGCCCTGTCGTGTTTTTGCCTTCTTCAGATGCTGCGTGTGAGCAGGTGTCTATGTCAGCTACGGCCTGTGCCTTCCCGAAGCGACCTGCAGTCTGTGGCCGCGTCTCCAGTCGTTCCCCTCTACTGACGAGAGGATTTCAGTTTTCCTGTTTTGGATTTACCTAAGATAATATCCAGGAGTATCGGTTTTTGTTTAAGACTGGAATAAAGACTCTGTTTCATATAAGTCGCTTTTGGGTCCTCATTCATCAGGATAACAGGTAGAAGAGGGGAGGAAAGGAGAGGAGAGGGGAAGGAGAAGGAGAGGGGGGGAGAGGGGAGGGGAGGAGAGGAGAGAAGAGGGGGAGGAGAGTAGAGGAGAGGACGGAGAGGGGAGGAGAGGGGGAGGTGAGAGGAGAAGAGAAGAGGAGAGGGGAGGGGAGGGAAGGCAAGGGGAGGAGAGGAGAGGAGAGAAGAGGGGGAGGAGAGGAGAAGTGGAGGAGAGGAAATGAGAGGAGAGGAGAGGATTGCACTGTATGACACACGTTCTCTTTCACAATTGTTTTGATTAATCTGCTTTGCTGTACCACATACTCATTCACTAGCTACAGCCGTAGTACTACCAGTAATACTATATAACATTACAGAGATGGCTGCAGGGTGTAGAAAAGTAAAGCCTGTTGGGGCACTCAAATATTGCTTGTATGTACTGTAGTTACATGTTACTTGTTTATAGCTACAGTGCTAGTTACAGAGGTTCACTTTTTTGATTCTATAGGGTCAGTAAATCAGATGATCAATCATCCTTATATTTGACCTTATTAAGCTTCACACGTTTGACCACAAGGGTTTATGGGTACCACATGCTTCATGGATCAGAAGACATGTAGGAAGAGTGAACAGTGTACATATTATCTTAGGTTGTCTGTTTACTTTAGTAACACTGAGTTGAACGCTGCTGCATCCCTCTGATGAACACACACACACACACACACACACACACACACACACACACACACACACACACACACACACACACAGCCATATCATCGGCAAGACAACTGACTCTCCCATTCAATTGCTGTATCTTCAGTTGCTGTCATGAATTCAGACCGTCCACACAGCACAGACATGAACTAAATGACAAGCTCATGCTGATTCTTCATTCTCATTATTATACAATAAGATGAAGGCAGGAATGGCATCCTCAACTTGTTCTGCAGGGCAGAGGAGACAGCACAGAGTTGCTTCATTTGGGTAATGCAAAGTCATTGCCTGTCATCGTCACTTAGTGTCTCAGTGTCCTTGCGCGTGCACGAGAGGGACTGGGGCAGTAATGTTCAGTCAAGAGGAACAGTGACCCCACATGTGATGGGAGTCCAACCCAGCAGCAGCCACAGAGGAACAGGAGGAAGTAGTGACAAGTTGATTGCTTTCTTAAACTTTTTCAGCTCAAGACTCGAATGAGAAATGCACCGTCCTCCTGTGACCCAAATTGTACTCAAACGACCCAAATGAAGAAGAAATAGAGTGTGATTTTCGATGTATTATCATAACTCTCAACCAACCTCTCACAGGCCCACTTTGGGTCCTGACCCATAGTTTAAGAAACATTGCTTTAGACTTTACTAAGTGACAACAATTAATGAATTAAAATGTGAAATCAAAACAAGATGTGTAATGATGATGTCAGCGCAGCAATATTTCACTCTAGTGGTGTCATCATACCGTAATACACATGACATTGCCACCAGGAAGACAACTCAATGGTATGGGGTGTGGTGGGTTGGACCACACTGAAAAACAGCTGGCTGTGCAGTATTGCTGGTAAACATGGTGCACGACTATATCACTGATTGTCCTTGTCATACCCTCTCCTGTATGGATGCAATCTCAATCATATTCAGCATGGTAAAATGCTCAACAACAAAAAACAATGATTAGAACAGGGGATATGCCAAGCTGGGAAGGTAGTGGTCTCAAACACAAGCAAACAAACATCCAGAGATGAGAAGAGATGATAAGATATCACACTTTAAACACTTTAAACATTGTCAGTTTTGAGACATAATGTTCCAAGTGGTTGCAATCCCCTAGGGTTTCATAGTACACAAACACAACCAATCCCCTAGGGTTTCATAGTACACAAACACAACCAATCCCCTAGGGTTTCATAGTACACAAACACAACCAATCCCCTAGGGTTTCATAGTACACAAACACAACCAATCCCCTAGGGTTTCATAGTACACAAACACAACCAATCCCCTAGGGTTTCATAGTACACAAACACAACCAATCCCCTAGGGTTTCATAGTACACAAACACAACCAATCCCCTAGGGTTTCATAGTACACAAACACAACCAATCCCCTAGGGTTTCATAGTACACAAACACAACCAATCCCCTAGGGTTTCATAGTACACAAACACAACCAATCCCCTAGGGTTTCATAGTACACAAACACAACCAATCCCCTAGGGTTTCATAGTACACAAACACAACCAATCCCCTAGGGTTTCATAGTACACAAACACAACCACAAACAAACTGCTATCTGAAATCACATACACATTATGTTAGCTCTGGTACATCTCACACACAAATATTGACTTGTGTTTATTCTTAAAGGGTAGTCAGGGCCTGTGTATACCAGCCATTTCCCACACTCCATAATATACTGGGTACAGCCAGTGCTGATAATGCTGGGTTGTGTCTGTTGGTGTATGAGTCAGACCCAGGGCCACTGCTGCACACTCTTAGAAAAAAAGGTGCTATCTAAAACCTAAATGGGTTCTTTGGCTGTCTCCATAGGAGAACCCTTTGAATAACCCTTTTTGGTTCCATGTAGATCCCTTTCCACAGAGAGTTCTACATGGAACCAAAAATGTTTCTACCTGGCACCAAAAACGGTTCTCCTATGGCAGGTATTCCCAAACTGGGGTACGCGCAATGCCATCGGAGGTACGCCAAATACAAATGTGATTCACATCTAAAAACATTCCATTAATAATTTCCAACGGGCCCATACATTTGGGTGAGTTTTTTTTCTCGCCTGAGTAGCCTCGTTTTACTGCCAGAAATAAAATTAAACCATCTAGTGTTCAGCAAAATAACATCACAATGTCAAATACAGGTAGCCTAGTCAAATAATTAACATCCAATCACATTAACCATTACTCTCTCGTGGGAATTTCACTAACAGTCCGTATGTAGCCAAACGTAGCTGCTGCTCATGTTGGTGTCTGTACTGATGGCGCAAAAGCCATGACAGGGAGACATAGTGGAGTGGTAACGCGCGTGCAAGGAGATGCTCCCAACGCCACTTGGGTACACTGCAGCATCCACCAAGAGGCTCTTGCTGCCAAAGGAATTCCTGACAGCTTGAAAGACGTTTTGGACACTACAGTGAAAATGGTTAACTTTGTTAAAGCAAGGCTCGCCCACTGACATCCTATTAAGGAAAACAAGAGTAAAGAGAACGAATTCGGCAGACAGAGTGGGAGGGTCGTCACATAAAAAATATACATATATACAGTACTAGTCAAAAGTTTGGACACACCTACTCATTCAAGGGTTTTCTTTAATATTACTATTTTCTACATTGTAGAATAATAGTGAAGAGATCAAAACTATGAAATAACACATATGGAATCATGTAGTAACCAAAAAAGTGTTAAACAAATCAATTCTTCAAAGTAGATTGAAGATTCTTCAAAGTAGCCACCCTTGATGACAGCTTTGCACACTCTTGGCATTCTCGTAACCAGCTTCACCTGGAATGCTTTTCCAACAGTCTTGAAGGAATTCCCACATGTGCTGAGCACTTGTTGGCTGCTTTTACTTCACTCTGCGGTCCAACTCATCCAAAACATCTCAATTGGGTTGAGGTCGGGTGATTGTGGAGGCCAGGTCATCTGATGCAGCACTCCATCACTCTCCTTCTTGGTCAAATAGCCCTTACACAGCCTGGAGGTGTGTTGGGTCATTGTCCTGTTGAAAAACAAATGATAGTCCCACTAAACCCAAACCAGATGGGATGGCTTGTCGCTGCAGAATTCTGTGGTAGCCTTGCTGGTTAAGTGTGCCTTGAATTTTAAATAAATCACAGACAGTGTCACCAGCAAAGCACCACCACACCATCACACCTCCTCCTCCATGCTTCACGGTGGGAACCACACACGCGCAGATCATCCGTTCACCTACTCTGCATCTCACAAAGACACGGCGGTTGGAACAAAAAGTCTCCAATTTGGACTCATCAGACCAAAGGACATTTTCCTCGGTCTAATGTCCATTGCTCGTGTTTCTTGGCCCATGCAAGTCTCTTCTTATTATTGGTGTCCTTTAGTAGTAGTTTCTTTGCAGCAATTCGACCATGAAGGCCTTATTCACAGTTGATGTTGAGATGGGTTTGTCACCTGAACTGTGTGAAGCATTTATTTGGGCTGCAATCTTGCCATAATATTGACTTGGTCTTTTACCAAATAGGGCTATCGTCTGTATACCAACCCTAACTTGTCACAACACAACTTTGGCTAAAACGCATTAAGAAGGAAAGAAATTCCACAAATTAACTTTTAACAAGGCACACATGTTAATTGAAATGCATTCCAGGTGACTACCTCATGAAGCTGGTTGAGAGAATGCCAAGAGTGTGCAAAGCTGTCATCAAGGCAAATGGTGGCTACTTTGAAGAAGTAGCCACCCTCTGTATATATATATATTATACATAAGAACATATTATACTTAAAGCTGGGATTCGCATTATGGTAAACAGCGCCACTGTTCACCCCCAGCACATTTGTTTTTGTTTTTGTTTTGTTAATGAAACAGAAGAGATGAACATCCAGCATCGTGACACATTTTTTTGCAATAGATACTGTTCTATCACACATGCAATGATGTGCAATGATTTACAAGGGGATAAAAGATCGTTCATTGTTTAAAGTAATGCTTTGTTGTTGTAATATCGCAAACGGGCATGGCAGTTTCAGCATGACTGAGTTCATCTTTAACCAGTGGTGATGGAAGCAAGGGGCGTGATGTGAGAATGTGTTTTCCCAAGGCTCTGTCTCCCTGATTGGTGATGGTGCCAGTTCCACCATGCATCGTGATACGGCACAACCAAATTACAGTTTGTCACAGTACCTTGTCGCTATGTAATTATCATCTTGTTTTCTCCCCCTTCGCCTGAAACAAGGCTCCACTTGTGTTCTATTCCTTCTGTCTTCAGTTTCTCTTTGACTTCTCTGGACTTTTCAAAGAAACATATCTGTTTGATCCTTTGTATGAAAGACAGCAAAGCATTGATATCACATTCTCAAAATAATAACACTGTCAACTCGGAATAACCCTAACCACTTAATAAATAGTGTCTTTAAATGAGGAGACACTAGTTACAGAATTATGAATGTGTAATAGACTACTGCACAACTGTACAATTGTGTGTATTGTCCATAAAAACATTGTGGGCCTTACAATAAACAGTGAATGACATATGATGTTCCAGGGCAGGCACGTGTGTGTATGTGTGTGTGTGTGTGTGTTTTCTCGTGTGTTCTCATGTGTGTGTTCTCGAGCTGAGTTATACAGATTCATAGTGACCTGCCACTTCACATGTTTAGCCTTATCATGGCCTAGTTAGAGCAGCACCTCAGATAGCCCAGGGTTAGAGCCAGGGTGAGGGCTCCAGAGACAGGCTCCGGGGGAGAAGCTGTTGGAGCACATCATGTAACAGGGAAGGGGGACCATCCATGCCCTCTGAGGCTGTTATGGTTGCGTGGTTCCTAGAACAGAAAGCCTCTACCCTGTCTGCCTCTGCTGTATAGAAACCTCAATACCTTGACCCTACTTAAACTACACTTCCCTTCGTCATGATACACAGCACAATCATGAAGGGAATGCAGCAGTCCTAGCAGCAGTGGCAGACAGATGCAGAGCCCACATTCTGTAGTCTGAGGGGAGATTACTTGAACTGAGATCCCTTAAATTCTCTATATTCCCTCCCTTAAACTAAGGTCTTTAAATCTTAAATATACAAAAGTCCAGAGTAATAATACATCCACAGACCAATCCATTTGTTTTTGATTAACATGCGGATATTCTTTTGTCCTTCTACTGTAGTACAGATGATATGCTCAACATCCTAGGGATAGGCCATTATTAGGGCTCCCATTGCAGGCAGTGAGTGTCTGGGTTGGTGGGACATAATTGGCTCTGTGGCTTTTGGTGGTGGCTGTGACACTGTATCCTACTCAGAGAGAACATATTGACATCTTATCACTAAGTCAGCATGCTACTCTCTCTCTCTCTCTCTGTGTGTGTGTGTGTGTGTGTGTGTGTGTGTGTGTGTGTGTGTGTGTGTGTGTGTGTGTGTGTGTGTGTGTGTGTGTGTGTGTGTGTGTGTGTGTGTGTGTGTGTGTGTGTGTGTGTGTGTGTGTGTGTGTGTGTGTGTGTGTGTGTGTGTGTGTGTGTGTGTGTGTGTGTGTGTGTGTGTAGGTTTATTTCATTTAAAATATTATGTAAAAGAGACAATTTGTGAATCATGAATTAGTGTTGCGCATCTACACAGAGCTTACATATTTTACATGGGCCATTTCAGCAGCTATCTCTGCTATCCCACAACGCATAGAGAAATTCATTCTCATCTTGATTTGGGTCGTGTTTCTAGCCTGCAGCGGACACACTCTGAACTGTGACAACACATTCAAGTAGCAATGTGCCACAAACAATTAGTAAACAACTGTAATACAGAATGACAGATGAGACATTATGTACTAACCTCTGGTTAACTCTTAAGAGTACAGTTGACTTGATGCAGAGGGCATGTTTGGGACAAGACATGGAAATATCTATGTTATTTCTTGGTTGTTGGGTAAGAAAAGACAATGCGGAAATTATATTATGATTGATGGTTCCATAGAGGAATGTTTTCTGTGAAAGTGGCCATGGATATGCAGCACTGGGCTGTCAATGGCCCAGTATATGCCTTAGAATTACATTTATATTCTATAATATATTACGTGGTGTTGAAAAGACAGCTCCGACATTCACCCAGTTCTAGAAATCCCACCGATAAAGAGATTTTACCACAATAGGTTATCATCACACTTTGTAAGTAGCCTAGCTGACTAAGAAAGGGACCATGGAGAGTAGTTTATCTCATAGGCCTTCACCAGGAAAACTAGCGGGAATCAACTAAACTACTGCACATTGAAACGTAAATCATTTCTATGATTTGATGTGCATATGATATGTATACTCTTCCAGTCTCTTTTCCCAAAAGAAAATAGCACCGGATTGCAATGTAAATGTCCATATAATCCGTCTGTCTGCATATTTCAAGACATGGCATATGAGGATGCAGTGAGACACCCGATGGGTTGGACGATACTTTTCTCGTCAATCCTGTTGAAAAAACGTATACTTAAAAAATTAGAAAACAACCAATCCTCCATGCTTAACGCAATGGACAGGTCAAATGCTCTATTATCTAAATGTTGAAAGGGTGTGGGTGACGGAGAGAAACAAAATGATGCAGTTTGAGGCCATGTGGCGGAGAGTGATGCGGGTGCTGGAGATGGGGGTGTGAGCAGGTGTCTGGGCAGAGGTGATGTTGTGGATATTTGTGTGCATCTGTATGTTGTCGTTTGTATGCGTATGTTTTGTATTGTTTAAAAAAGCATGATGATTTTGAGTATGCGTTATTAGTAATCAACATCACACACTCTTTGAATCCGTAGCACACTGAATGTTGCAGATAGAAATGTCATGTCATTAGAGTTTAGGGACTGTAAAGAGCTAATACAGAATTTAGCTACAACACAACTATATTATTTTGGATCTCCCCTGTTCAGAGGGAAAACCTGGGCCTAATCTTAGCGTTAGCATGTACTATACGGTTGATGTCCCTTGTAGGCCTATGATAATAAGTTAACAGTGCCCCCTTGTGGCAGGACACCACTACTTTCTGAAGCAAATTGATTTTCTGATACCACAAAACAGCTGGCCAATCAGACGTTAGAAGGGTTAAATTGTTATTTTGTTGGAAGAAAACCTGACTAATTGTGTTGCCTGTACTGAACAGTTGGGTTGCCTGCACCAAGTTATTTTCATGAGGGTTGCAACCGGAGCGGTTGCAGGGTCATAGCTAGAAGGGATTTTGTCAAATGAACATCAAAAGTTGATTTTTGTATTTTATTTTAGCTATCCCTAACTCATTTCCTAACCTTAACCTGCATAAATTATCCTAACTTGCTACGAAAAGTCAAATCTGACGTTAATTTGATCCGGTTTGCAGCCAGCGTTGCAGATAGTTGCACCATGAGTGCCCTCCAGCGCGTTAGGTGGCAGTAATGCGCTCACGAGCTGCTCATACGAGAAAATAAAGAAGAAACAGTAGTAAATGGGAAAATGGCTGCTCCTGTTGGATGTGATCACTACGTACGCAGCTGTTTTTTGAAAGTGAGAAATTGTTTTTATTTCGACGAGATATTAAGACTGTTATTGATTGTCTTATTCGTGTTTCCTGCTTTATAATAGCTAACGTGGTTTGCACAGTCATACCAGACCTATATAGCTAGCTACTAGCAAGCTAGCGCGTTAGGTTGCTGGCTAAATTGCTAACGTTAGCTGTCTGAAGAGGACATTGAAATATGTTAGGTCATGAATCAGGAATTGTATAGTTGTAAATATTGTTTTTGCATTTTACATTAATGTAACATTAGTTTGCTAGCCATGCTAGCTATCTGAATAACGTTAGCTAGCGATCGCCTTGTCATGGTCTTAAATCAATGGTTTGTCAGCTAACGTTACTGTAAATTCATGTATGCACAAGAGCAGAATGTTTAACTAAGTTACAGCATAGAAGTATAATTCTTTGTAATTGTAGGGTTAACATCTATCATCATGAAGAGGAGGCAACCCTGAGGTTGCTGTCACAGGGTTGCGACTACCAAGTACCATGATCACCAACAACTGTCAGTCAAATGAATGTAATAATAAATTACATTTGTAAAGCGCTTTTGATTATACAAGAATAATGTCAAAGTGCATAAAATAAAAGTTAATAAATAAATAGAAATATATATATATATCATAAAAGCAACAATCAAAGTATTGGAGGAAGGGTAGACCAGCTGATAAAGAAGAATCTTAAGGCCTGCTTTAAAAGAGCCAACAGTCTGAACAGCTCTGAGATTGTCAGGAAGGAGTTCCAAAGGTGTGGTGCGTGGAAGGAAAAGGCACGGTCCCCCATGGAATTTTTATTTTATTTATTTTTTTATTTCACCTTTATTTAACCAGGTAGGCTAGTTGAGAACAAGTTCTCATTTGCAACTGCGACCTGGCCAAGATAAAGCATAGCAGTGTGAACAGACAACACAGAGTTACACATGGAGTAAACAATAAACAAGTCAATAACATGGTAGAAAAAAAGAGAATCTATATACAATGTGTGCAAAAGGCATGAGGTAGGCAATAAATCGAATAATTACAATTTAGCAGATTAACACTGGAGTGATAAATCATCAGATGATCATGTGCAAGAAGAGATACTGGTGTGCAAAAGAGCAGAAAAGTAAATAAATAAAAGCAGTATGGGGGGTGAGGTAGGTAAATTGGGTGGGTAGTTTACAGATGGACTATGTACAGCTGCAGCGATCGGTTAGCTGCTCGGATAGCAGATTTTTAAAGTTGTTGAGGGAGATAAAAGTCTCCAACTTCAGAGATTTTTGCAATTCGTTCCAGTCGCAGGCAGCAGAGAACTGGAAGGAAAGGCGTCCAAATGAGGTTTTGGCTTTAGGGATGATCAGTGAGATACACCTGCTGGAGCGCGTGTTGCGGGTGGGTGTAGCCATCGTGACCAGTGAACTGAGATAAGGCGGCACTTTACCTAGCATAGCCTTGTAGATGACCTGGAGCCAGTGGGTCTGACGACGAACATGTAGCGAGGGCCAGCCGACTAGGGCATACAGGTCGCAGTGGTGGGTCGTATAAGGTGCTTTAGTAACAAAACGAATGGCACTGTGATAAACTGCATCCAGTTTGCTGAGTAGAGTATTGGAAGCTATTTTGTAGATGACATCGCCGAAGTCGAGGATCGGTAGGATAGTCAGTTTTACTAGGGTAAGTTTGGCGGCGTGAGTGAAGGAGGCTTTGTTGCGGAATAGAAAGCCGATTCTTGCTTTGATTTTGGATTGGAGATGTTTGATATGAGTCTGGAAGGAGAGTTTGCAGTCTAGCCAGACACCTAGGTACTTATAGATGTCCACATATTCTAGGTCGGAACCGTCCAGGGTGGTGATGCTAGTCGGGCGTGCGGGTGCAGGCAGCGAACGGTTGAAAAGCATGCATTTGGTTTTACTAGCGTTTAAGAGCAGTTGGAGGCCACGGAAGGAGTGTTGTATGGCATTGAAGCTCGTTTGGAGGTTAGATAGCACAGTGTCCAAGGAAGGGCCGGAAGTATATAGAATGGTGTCGTCTGCGTAGAGGTGGATCAGGGAATCGCCCGCAGCAAGAGCAACATCATTGATGTATACAGAGAAAAGAGTCGGCCCGAGAATTGAACCCTGTGGTACCCCCATAGAGACTGCCAGAGGACCGGACAACATGCCCTCCGATTTGACACACTGAACTCTGTCTGCAAAGTAGTTGGTGAACCAGGCAAGGCAGTCATTAGAAAAACCGAGGCTACTGAGTCTGCCGATAAGAATATGGTGATTGACAGAGTCGAAAGCCTTGGCCAGGTCGATGAAGACGGCTGCACAGTAATGTATTTTATCGATGGCGGTTATGATATCGTTTAGTACCTTGAGCGTGGCTGAGGTGCACCCATGACCGGCTCGGAAACCGGATTGCACAGCGGAGAAGGTACGGTGGGATTCGAGATGGTCAGTGATCTGTTTGTTGACTTGGCTTTCGAAGACCTTAGATAGGCAGGGCAGGATGGATATAGGTCTGTAACAGTTTGGGTCCAGGGTGTCTCCCCCTTTGAAGACGGGGATGACCGCGGCAGCTTTCCAATCCTTGGGGATCTCAGATGATACGAAGGAGAGGTTGAACAGGCTGGTGATAGGGGGTGCGACAATGGCGGCGGACAGTTTCAGAAATAGGGGGTCCAGATTGTCAAGCCCAGCTGATTTGTATGGGTCCAGGTTTTCCAGCTCTTTCAGAACATCTGCTATCTGGATTTGGGTAAAGGAGAAGCTGGGGAGGCTTGGGCGAGTAGCAGCGGGGGGGGCGGGGCTGTTGGCCAAGGTTGGAGTCGCCAGGAGGAAGGCATGGCCAGCCATTGAGAAATGCTTGTTGAAGTCTTCGATTATCACGGATTTATCGGTGGTGACCGTGTTACCTAGCCTCAGTGCAGTGGGCAGCTGGGAGGAGGTGCTCTTGTTCTCCATGGACTTTACAGTATCCCAGAACTTTTTGGAGTTAGAGCTACAGGATGCAAATTTCTGCTTGAAAAAGCTGGCCTTTGCTTTCCTGACTGACTGCGTGTATTGGTTCCTGACTTCCCTGAACAGTTGCATATCGCGGGGGCTCTTCGATGCTATTGCAGTTCGCCACAGGATGTTTTTGTGCTGGTCGAGGGCAGTCAGGTCTGGAGTGAACCAAGGGCTATATCTGTTCTTGGTTCTGCATTTTTTGAACGGAGCATGCTTGTCTAATATGGTGAGGAAGTAACATTTAAAGAATGACCAGGCATCCTCAACTGACGGGATGAGGTCAATATCCTTCCAGGGTACCCGGGCCAGGTCGATTAGAAAGGCCTGCTCGCAGAAGTGTTTTAGGGAGCGTTTGACAGTGATGAGGGGTGGTCGTTTGACCGCGGACCCGTGGCGGATACAGGCAATGAGGCAGTGATCGCTGAGATCTTGATTGAAGACAGCAGAGGTGTATTTGGAGGGCAGGTTGGTCAGGATAATGTCTATTAGGGTGCCCATGTTTACGGATTTAGGGTTGTACCTGGTGGGTTCCTTGATGATTTGTGTGAGATTGAGGGCATCAAGCTTGGATTGTAGGACTGCCGGGGTGTTAAGCATATCCCAGTTTAGGTCACCTAACAGAACAAACTCTGAAGCTAAATGGGGAGCGATCAATTCACAGATGGTGTCCAGGGCACAGCTGGGAGCTGAGGGGGGTCGGTAGCAGGCGGCAACAGTGAGAGACTTATTTCTGGAGAGATTAATTTTTAAAATTAGAAGTTCGAACTGTTTGGGCATAGACCTGGAAAGTATGACAGAACTTTGCAGGCTATCTCTGCAGTAGATTGCAACTCCTCCCCCTTTGGCAGTTCTATCTTGACGGAAAGTGTTATAGTTGGGTATGGAAATCTCAGAATTTTTGGTGGCCTTCCTAAGCCAGGATTCGGACACGGCAAGGACATCAGGGTTGGCAGAGTGTGCTAAAGCGGTGAGTAAGGCAAACTTAGGGAGGAGGCTTCTGATGTTGACATGCATGAGGCCAAGGCTTTTTCGATCACAGAAGTCAACAAATGAGGGTGACTGGGGACATGCAGGGCCTGGGTTTACCTCCACATCACCCGAGGAACAGAGGAGTAGTAGGATGAGGGTGCGGCTAAAGGCTATCAAAACTGGTCGCCTAGAGCGTTGGGGACAAAGAATAAAAGGAGCAGATTTATGGGCGTGGTAGAATAGATTCTGGGCATAATGTGCAGACGGGTATGGTGGGCGTGGGTACAGCGGAGGCAAGCCCAGGCACTGGGTGATGATAAGAGAGGTTGTATCTCTGGACATGCTGGTCTCAATGGGTGAGGTCACCGCATGTGTGGGGGGTGGGACCAAGGAGGTATCAGAGGTACGGAGAGTGGAACTACAGGGTCCATTGCAAACCAAAACAATGATAATGATAACTAGCCTGAACAACAGTATGCAAGGCATATTGATATTTGAGAGAGACATACAATAAGGCATAAAGTGATTGCAGGTCTTGATTGGGAGAGCTAGCTAAAACAACAGGTAAGATAACAGCAGCAATAACAGGGTGCTAGTCTAACACAGCAACAACAGGTAAAAATGGCGACGACTAGGCAGAGAGGGTCGGATTAACTACACACAGATCCTGAGTTAAAGCACAGAGCCGACAGATAAAACACAAATAAACAGAATGGAGTACCGTGAATTAATGGACAGTCAAGCATGCATCAGCTATGTAGCCAAGTGATCATAGTGTCCAGGGGGCAGTCGTAGATGGAGCAGGGAGGCCTCCACTAAGCTAGCACGCGGCGTTTAAAGTTAGTAGCCCAGGGGGTGGTCTGCTCAGACGGAGGGGGTCTGCTCAGACGTGGTCGTGTCGACAGAGAATCCAAGCCAGATGGCGATGGCGAAAGAGAGGTTGTGAATTGTAGAATTGTGTTTGCTAACTGGTGCTAGCTTCGTGGCAGTGGCGCTAGCTGCGCTAGCTGCAAGCTAGCTGTGAGGATCAGAAGTAGTGGCTCAGGGATTACGGCAGGAATCCGGCGTTGTTGTCGAGAGACAGTCCGATGCTGGTAAATTGGTGAGTAATATCCAGGCTAATAACAGGGCTGGTGTCTGTGCAGAAGGTAAAAGCTACTAGCAGCGGCAAAAAAATTGCTAAATTAGCTTGTAGCTGGTATTGTAGCCCAAGAGTTCGCTGGTAGACCTCTTCAGCTAGCCGGCAGATGGGCCTAGCTCGAGGCTAGCTCAAGGCTAACTGGTGCTTGCTTCGGGACAGAGGTGTTAGCCAGTAGTAGCCACTCGGTTGCAGCTAGCTAGCTGTGATGATATGGTGTAATTGTCCAGAGCTTGCGTCAGGAATCCGGTGATGTGGTAGAGAAAAAGCAGTCCTATATGCTCTGGGTTGATATCGCGCTTGCAGACTGGCAGGTATTGGCCCGGTATTGAAGCTGGCTGTGTCCGAGTTGAGGGTGAAGACCGCAGCAGTGGCTAACTGACTACTAGCTAGTAGCTAGTTATCTGGCTAGCTTCTGATTGGGGTTACGGTTCTAAAGTATAAAAAAATAGCAGGTCCGTACCACATTGGGTGAGGCGGAATGTAGGAATGTATATTCAGTTCCTAGATGGAAAGTGAAATTAAAATATATACGAAATGTATACGAAAAATACGAAGACTATTTACACGGGACAGGACAAGGACAAAGACACGTCCGACTGCTACGCCATCTTGGATTCATGTGTTGGTTTGTTTTTCAAGCCCTGCCCAAACTTGTTTATGTCCCCCAGGCTCCATGTTGTGGTAAAGCGTATGTTTGTCGCCTGTGTCATGATGCTGAAGAGGACCATCAAATGGACCGCTTCCTGGTCAAAGAGGTGCAGTGCTCAGTCTGCAACACAGTACAGCAGGTAATTCTGTTAGAGGGGAACTGTTGTCAGTCTCTGAGTCCCATCTATACTGTTCATTCAAAATATCAATATGGTCCCATTGTTTGTCCCATTTAATTTCTTACATCTGGTTCTTCTTTCAGGCACAAAAAACCTGCCAGGAGTGTAATGTTACATTTGGGGACTATTACTGTGATATCTGTCACCTGTTTGATAAAGACAAGAAGCAGTATCACTGTCAGCCCTGTGGAATATGCAGGTGAGTAACTGTCCTGTTGTTTGACATATACATTTCCATATATAATTCACCCAAGTTCATCATCTGATATATCTGACCAGCTTCTGACCTCCAGCATATTTTAGATTTCCATTTTATTTGCGAATATTGGTGTCTTAAAACACTTGAATAGCATATCAAATATGTACGGTCATGTTATGTACTCCTGCAGGATTGGACCAAGGGAGAAATACTTCCACTGTCAGAAGTGCAATCTCTGTTTAGCCAGTGATCTACGAGGAAATCACAAGGTGATTGTCAACCTCCGCTATGACCCTTATTATATCTGTCACTGGTCTGTAAATTGTCAATTCCATGGTAATGGTATTACGCTGAGTCTCAGGTTTTTCACTTTCAAATATATACCAAACACAATATTGATTTCAAAGTTTAGCAAACCGTACAACTCTAAAATCAATGGTTTTTGTTTGGCATATATATTTATGTGAAAATTCTGAGTCTCAGCGTAATTACGTTACCATGGAATTGCCCCAATACAATACTGCTAATGTCATGGCTCTTGTCTTTCACTTGATTTGTCTGTTCAAGACTGTTTTCCTTGTTTCAGTGTGTTGAAAATGTTTCAAGACAGAACTGCCCAGTGTGTATGGAGGTAAGTTAACAAGAGGTCTTGTGATTGCTGTGCATTTCACTTTTATTATGTTGTTTAGTATACACTGATTGTACAAAACATTAAGAACACCTGCTCTTCCATGACAGACTGACCAGGTGAATCCAGGTGAAAGCTATGATCCCTTATTGATGTCACTTGTCAAATCCGCTAAATATTAGGAAGGTTTTCCTAATGTTTGGTATACTCAGTGTACAATATTGTTTTATAGGAATTCACAACCTGTATTTGACAATTTCATAAGTACTTTTCCTCATACAGTTTATAATCAATACATACATAATGTTTTGTCCTCTCTAACTAAGGATATGCACACATCAAGAATAGGAGCTCACGTTCTTCCGTGTGGCCATCTTCTACACAAGTATGACATTTTCTTCATAACACTCTCAAAACCATTGTCATTAGCCTATATGACCCCCCTCCCCAAAAAAATTGCATTTATGCCACTGTTAATCTGATGGCTGATACAGCAGGTGCATTAGTGGAGTCTTACTCTTGTCTTCTGGTCTATGGAACGATTTTTAGAATGTTCACTGGTTTTCTTTGTTTTTCAGAACTTGCTTTGATGACATGGTCCGAACTGGGTAATGTCCCTATTCCTTTTCAAATATTGTGCTACTAATCATATATGAATCCTAATTACTTTCAATAACTTATAAATCATATCATCTGCATGACTTTCATATAAGCAGGGATCTGTGTGACCAGGAATATTGCCTCTATATTTCCTCTACAGTGCATATCGCTGCCCACTCTGTATGCACTCGGCCTGGAATATGGAGGACTACTGGGAGCAGATGGACAAAGATATGGCTCAGTCACCCATGCCCACTGAATACCAGGATGCCACTGTGAAGGTATGACACATATGTATTCACTTTGAATGTGAAATGGAACTTTACAACAAACAAAAAAACATGCTGACCTCTTGTGGTCCCTTGTGTTCTGGGATACTGTGACTACCCTGAGCTGGTGTAGATTTACATTGGTTTATTTAATGTGAGTCACTTCAAGCTTGTATATTTGGATATGAGGGATATTTAAACTTCCCTTTTGAAGTTTCAGTAGTGAGCACTACTTCTGCCTCATGACACGGTTTGCTCAGCCTTTCCTTTCTCCTTTTCCCTAACTGTAGATCATATGTAATGACTGCCAAACCCACTGTACAGTGCCTTTTCATGTTCTGGGAATGAAGTGCAGTGGCTGTGGGTCCTACAACACAGCACAGGATGGGGGACTGATACAGCAGCTCCAGGAGCCACAGCCCCAGGAGCCACAGCAAGAGCCAGAGCATAAGCCCCAGTCCCCAGTGCCAGAACCATAGAATTAGAATATCTATAATTATAATTCTATGGAGAAAACATTAGGAGTCCACCCCATAGTTATCTCTCTACTCCACCCTACTTCCCCAGTCTACACAGACTTAACTATACTATCCACATCTTTCCCAACGTTGCTCTGCCAAGAGTACAGTTAGTCATGCCTGGGTTCCAGAACCTGGTTCCAGGTACTTGGGGTCCTAAACTTTTATCCACAGTCTAGTGTGTTGTACAGCAGTTTTGGGATTGAATTTCTGTTATTACATACCCATTAAAAAGCCATTGCTATTGAACTATTTGTTCCTCAGATAAAAAGCCAGCAGAAGAGAATTGTGAATGAGGAATTAATTCTCTTATAGATTCTCCGGTACCTTTTAGCCAGTAGTTCAGAAAGTAGAACTCGCTAGCCAAAAGTGGTCCCCGAAAATTGCGCACTGCGTGACGTGCAGATATCTGCACCACATCATTGCTCTCTGCTGTGTTTGGTGAACCGTTGGGCCCGCCCTGCAACCTCATTGGATAACGCTGGGCAGACCTCTTGTTGGCTGTCACTCAAATGTGAGGGGCTGAAGCTTATTGACTAGAACTGAAATTGCTAGGCTTGGCCCATTTGGGGGAGAAATGGAGGGAAAATGGAGTGGAACAGCTTCAAGAAAACAGTTGCTTTCAAACTAGGGATTTCGTGGCTAATTAAGGTAAGACAGTAATTCTGCTCATAGATTATGCATGTATGAACTATACGTTGACACATCCAGTCCAAAGCGGGAGGTTTAAAAAATACTTTTTTAGTCGCCAAAGTACCGGAGCATGTCTTTAATGTGGAAATCAGATGCCTATAATATCTAATATAGTCAGCCACACAATTTATTTTCCCATTTTGTCCCAAGTTGGAATGGATTCATATTTGTCAATAATGCTTTCACAAAATGTGTATATATATATATATTTTTTTTTTTGTATATGTTTTGTGGGGAGTTTGCCAATGTTTGAGCGGCTTTGCATATTTTACAATAGTAATGGGATATAATGTTTATTTGTAGAACTCAGGTATTTAAAAAAATATTTTATATACTGTGTAACATCAAATTGTGTTCATTCCATGTATGAGCTGAATATACATTTTACTTAGTCCTGTGGATTATCATGAATAACACATGTATGTAAATTATTGAATAAATACTGCAGTTAGACAATGGCTGTTGGCAACTATATCTCACTCCATGCTTAACTCATATTGTTGGTACTGTTGCTCAAACAAAGGAGAGAAGTGGAGTATGAAAATATTGCATCTGTATTGCCATTGGTGTCATTCATTGATGCGGGTGTTGGGATTCAGTGACATTTTAACGTAACTAATAATAAATACCCATGATTGTGACGAATATAATTTCAGATTTGCGTCAGTTATTCCAAAATAAATAGTGAATAGTGGTGGTAACGTGTTCTTTATAAAAAACAAATGCAATTAACATTCTGTGAAATGTATAGAAAGCCCAACAAATTATACAAATTTACAGTCTGATACAGACCGGAAACATGGGGGGGAAATAATTATTGCCTGCTTTTGTATAAGCTTTAAATGTTCTCTCTGGTAGGAACTAGCTGAGGGCTGGTTATGTATACAGTAAAGCAAACTGGCACCGCAGATGTGATGCCGTCAGTGGTTCCCAATAGAACTGGCTGCTGAGTTAGTACTGAAGAGACTGGGGGAGGAGATGGCCCAATGATGTGTGGGGCTGGGGGAGGAGTTGTGCCCACATGGAATTTTTGGAACGTGATTATGTCAGTGACTGATGGCAGAGCTGTTGTGCCACCATCAGAAGTCAGACTAGGAGAATCAGTCACTGCAATGATGACTGGGTGTTGTGAAGAATACTCATTTTCTGGGCCTTTTATTGAATCCGCTGATTCATGAATGATCCATGAAAGATGGCGCCGGAAAGGATGCCTGCCATTTTACTGGCTCTTAATCAACCGTGCTATTTTGTTTTGTTTTTTTGCATTGTTTGTACATAATGTTTTGTTTGTACATAATGTTGCTGCTACCGTCTATGACCGAAAAGAGATTCTGGACATCAGAACAGTGATTACTCACCTTGAATTGGACAAAAATATATATATTTTAATGAGTTTGACGGTAAGGATATACTCAACACCCGAACAGGCCCTCATCCCAGTCATTCGCTGGAGAAAGAAACTGAGATTTCACGGAAAGAGATCAGGGTGCCGTGTGAGGATCAGGCGACGAGTGGCAAATCTCCCTTTGCCATCCGAACTGTTAGCCAACGTTCAATCGCTGGAAAATAAGTGGGACGAACTGAAAGCACGTACACTACCGTTAAAAATTTGGGGTCACTTAAATGTCCTTGTTTTTTAAAGAAAAGCACATTTTTGTCCATTTAAAATAACATCAAATTGATCAGACCCTTTTTCAATTATGTTAGCACAGCTAAAAACTGTTGTGCTGATTTAAAGAAGCAATAAAACTGGCCTTTAGACTAGTTGAGTATCTGGAGCATCAGCATTTGTGGGTTTGATTACAGGCTCAAAAGGGCCACAAACAAAGACCTTTCTTCTGAAACTCATCAGTCTATTCTTGTTCTGAGAAATTAAGGCTATTCCATGCGAGAAATTGCCAAGACACTGGGGTTTGCCGTCGGGGGTACGCCAAATAGACGCCTCACAAGTCCTCAACTGTCAGCTCATTAAATAGTACCCGCAAAACACCAGTCTCAACGTCAACAGTGAAGAGGCGACTCCGGGATGCTGTCCAGTGTCTGTTCTTTTGCCCATCTTAATCTTTTCTTTTTATTGGCCAGTCTGAGTTATAGCTTTTTCTTTGAGATGCTGGCCTTCTAGTCAGATTTGCACAGTCGCCTCTTCATTGTTGACGTTGAGACTGGTGATTTGAAGGTACTATTTAATGAAGCTGCCAGTTGAGGACTTGTGAGGCGTCTATTTGGCATACCCCCGACGGCAAACCCCAGTTTGGGTATACCTGCTGTAGACCAAACTATCTACCTACAGAGTTATCTGTATTTTTCGTAGCTGTCTACATACCACCACAGACCAATGCTGGCACTAAAACCGCACTCCATGAGCTGTATACCACCATAAGGAAACAGGAAAACGCTCATCCAGAGGCGGCGCTCTTAGTGGCCGGGAACTTTAATGCAGGGAAACTTAAATCAGTTTTACCTCATTTTTATCAACATGGTAAATGTGCAACCAGAGGGAGAAAAAATCTAGATCACCTGTACTCCACACACAGAGACATGTACTAAGCTCTCCCTTGCCCTCCATTTGGCGAATTTGATCATAATTCTATCCTCCTTATTCCTCCTTATAAGCAAAAATTTAAGCAGGAAGCACCAGTTACTTGGTCTTTAAAAAAGTGGTCTGATGAAGCAGATACTAAACTACAGGACTGTTTTGCTAGCACAGAATGGAGTACACCACCACAGTCACTGCCTTCATCAATAAGTGCACTGACGAAGTCATCCCCACAGTGAGTGTACGTACATACCCCAACCAGAAGCCATGGATTACAGGCAACATTCGCACTGAGCTAAAGGGTAGAGCTGCCGCTTTCAAAGAGCGGAACTCTAACCCGGAAGCTTATAAGAAATCCCACTATGCCCTCCGACGAACCATCAAACCTGCAAAGCCTCAATACAGGACTAAGATTGAATCGTACTACACCGGCTCTGACGCTCGTCGAATGTGGCAGGTTTTGCAAACAATTGCAGACTACAAAGGGAAGCACAGCCGAGAGCTGCCCATTGACACGAGCCTACCAGACGAGCTAAATAACTTCTATGCTCGCTTCGAGGAGGCAAGTGTCACTGAAATATGCATGGGAGCATCAGCTGTTCCGGACGACTGTGATCACACTCTCCGCAGCCGATGTGAGTAAGACCTTTAAACAGGTCAACATTCACAAGGCCACAGGGCCAGACGGATTACCAGGACGTGCGCTCCGGGCATACGCTGACCAACTGGCAAGTGTCGACACTGACATTTTCAACCTCTCCCTGTCTGAGTCTGTAATACCAACATGTTTCAAGCAGACCACCATAGTGCCTGTGCCCAAGAACACTAAGGTAACCTGCCTAAATGACTTCCGACCGGTAGCACTCATGTCTGTAGCCATGAAATACTTTGAAAGGCTGGTCATGGCTCACATCAACACCATTATCCCAGAAACCCTAGACCCACTCCAATTTGCATAACGCCCCAACAGATCCACAGATGATGCAATCTCTATTGCACTCCACACTGCCCTTTCATACCTGGACAAAAGGAACACCTATGTGAGAATGCTATTAATTGAACGCTGAGCTGTAGTCAACACCATATTGCCCTCAAAGCCCATCGCTAAGCTAAGGACCCTGGGACTAAACACCTCCCTCTGCAACTGGATCCTGGACTTCCTGACGGGCTGCGCCCAGGTGGTAAGGGTAGGTAACAACGCATCCACTACGCTGATCCTCAACACGGGGGCGCGTGCTCAGTCCCCTCCTGTACTCCCTGTTCACTCATGACTGCACGGCCAGGCCAGGCACGACTCCAACACCATCATTAAGTTTGCCGATGACACAACAGTGTCAGTGCCTGATCACCGACAACGATGAGACAGACTATAGGGAGGACCATGTGGTTCAAGGACAACAACCTCACCCTCAATGAGATCAAGACAAAGGAGATGATTGTGGACTACAGGAAAAGGAGGGCTGAGCATGCCCCCATTCTCATCGACGGGGCTGTAGTGGAGCAGGTTGAGAGCTTCAAGGTCCTTGGCGTCCACATCACCAACAAACTAACATGGTCCAAGCACACCAAGACAGTTGTGAAGAGGGCACGACAAAACATATTCCCCCTCAGGAGACTGAAAAGATTTGGCATGGGTCCTCAGATCCTCAAAAGGTTTTACAACTGCAACATCGAGAGCATCCTGACTGGTTGCATCACTGCCTAGTATGGCAACTGCTTGGCCTCCGACCGCAAGGTACTAGAGGGTAGTGCGTGTGGCCCAGTACATCACTGGAGCCAAGCTTCCTGCCATCCAGGACCTCTATACCAGGCAGTGTCAGAGGAAGGCCCAAAAATTGTCCAAGACTCCAGCCACCCTAGCCGGAGCACCATGTCTAGGTCCAAGATGCTTCTAAACAGCTTCTACTCCCAAGCCATAAGACTCATGAACATCTGATCAAATGGCTACCCAGACTATTTACAATTTCCCCCCATCTTCTACACTGCGGCTACTCTCTTATCTATGCATAGTCACTTTAATAACTACATGTACATATTACCTCGACACCGGTGCCCCCGCACATTGACTCTGAATGGGTACTCCCTGTATATTGCCCTGCTATTGTTATTTTACTGCTGCGCTTGAATTATTTTACTTTTTTTTAAGGTATTTTCTTAACTGCATTGTTGGTTGAGCTTGTAACTAAGTAAGCATTTCACTAAGTTCTGCACCTGTTGTATTCGGTGCACGTGACATGATTTGAGTTGTAAGTTTGAAGGGAGGTTTGTGTAGCTTCAGCCTCTGAGGAAGATTGTGAGGCTGGGTTAGGGTTAAAACTGTCTGGTAGGTTTGTCTCCTTCCAGGTGTCTGGTATTGCGGTCTCAGCGACTGTTGGCTGAAGGGTTGTCTATGGTGGACCAATGACCTCTGAGGATGACTCGAAAGACTTAGTTCTAAAATAGAACCTGTGCCGAATTACCCATTTTCACAAATATAAATCATATTTTGGTGTAGAGACAAACACAGCACACCTTTTACACTCTCACTATGTAATCTTGGACAGTATGGTGCAATAGATTTATTAGATGACAATTATAAAAGGGACACTAACTCACTGGTTTGGAAGATGTTACTTTCACCATAAAGAAAGCATAAAGGGTGGTCCTTAGAATCTCCACTATGTTCCTTCATTTGTCAAAGAGTAAAATAAATGTAAGTAAAAATGTAGTTAATTTTCAGTTGGACCCTCAACAGTACTATGGGAAAAGACAGTAGTAAAGCTGCTACACTAATCATGATCTTGATTAGTTGGAGTGTCCTCTTCAGCATTAAAAGGAGTTTACAGACCAAATTAATACAAATTGAAAGCTGATGTTCCTACTGCATATCCTGTGCAGATAAGACTAGAATCAAATAGGACATTATGAACAGATGTTTGAATGGGGCATGTTTATATGCAAGACAAGATGAAGTGGGTGGGATCAATAATTAATTTGACTAATTTCCATGGCAATATACACAATATAAACTTCTTCCATTTAAGAATGATGGAGGCCACTATTTTCTCGGGGACCTTCAATGTTGCAGAACTTTTTTGGTTCCCTTCCCCAGATCTGTGCCTTGACATAATCCTGTCTCTGCGCTCTACAGACAATTCCTTCAACCTCAAGGCTTGATTTTTTGCTGCCATGCACTGTCGACTGTGGGACCTTATATAGACACGTGTTTGCCTTTCCAAATCATGTCCAATCAATTGAATTGACCACAGGTGGACTCCAATCAAGTTGTAGAAACAGCAAGGATGATCAATGGAAACAGGATGCACCTGATCTCAATTTCAAGTCTCATAGCAAAGGGTCTGAATACATGTTCTATTTATACATTTTTACAATTTTGTTCTCGCTTTGTCATTATGGGGTATTGTGTGTAGATTGATGAGGAACATTTAATAAATTTTAGAATAAGGCTGTAACTTAACATGTGGAAATAATCAAGGGGTCTGCATATTTTCCAAATGCACTGTAGATAAAATATTTCACCACAGGAATTTTACATTTCAATATGTGGTTACCAAATCCAGAGACTAGATGAGAAATTAGTAACTGAAGCGTCGATTGGCACATTAAATAGAAAAGACTGTCAAATACACATGCCCTCTCACGCAATGCAGCACGCTTTGACAAAGGTGATTCACCAGGCCATGTCGCTCAAGGCTACAAACTAATTTCAGAATCATAAGCCTTTAAAATTACAAAATATAATTACAAACCAAGTAGTTTGGGTCCTGGATGCAGGTTAGCTGAAACAGAATTTCAGCCGTGTGTTTGCAAGAAAAATGTATACCCCTTACATTACAGCCCTTACTCAAAATAGATTCTCACCCATCTACACACCTGATGAAAGTGATTTGAAATTTAAGAGCGTATTTGCATAAATAAATATTCAAATATATATAAAAATATTCATTACTTTGTAGGCGTTTACAGCAGCGAATCTTTCCAGGTACGTCTAAGAGCTTTCCACACCTTGATTGTGCAACATTTGCCCATTCCTCAAGCGCTGTCACAGGTTGATCATTGCAAGACAACCATTTTCAGGTCTTGCGTTAACTTAAATCTACGTGAACTTTACTCTGCCACTCAGGAACAGTCTTCTTGGTAAGCAACTCATGTAGATTTGGCCTCATTTTTGGTCATCGTCCTTCTGAAAGGACAAGTCATCTCCCAGTGTCTGGTAGAAAGCAGACCAGGTTTTCCCCATAGGATTTTGCCTGTGCTTAGCACCATTTTTTCCCAGCCTGAAACTCATTAACACATTATAAGCATACCCATGATGCAGTCACCACTATAGTTGAATATGTAGAGTGGTACTTAATGTTGTATTTACACAACACTAAAGACAAAAAGTGAATTGCTTTGGTCAATGTTCAGCAGTATTACTTGTTGCCTTGTTGCAAACAGGATGCATGTTTAGGAATATTTTTGTTCCGTATAGGCTTCCTTGCCACTGATTTTGGTTAGTATTGTGGAGTAACTGCAATGTTGAGCCATCAGTTCTCCCATCACAGCCATTTAACTCAACACTGGCCTCATGGCCATATCCCCAAGCGGTTTCCTTCCTCTCGGGCAACGACTTTAGGAAGAACGCCTATCTTAGTGACGGTGTATTGATACACCATCGAAAATGTAATGAACTTTACTATGTTTAAGGGATATTCAAGGTCTGCTTTTTATTTATACCAATAGGTGCCCTTTGCGAGGCATTGGAAAAACTCCCTGGTCTTTGTGGTTTAATCAGTGTTTGAAATTCACTGCGCAACTGAGGGACCTTATAGATAATTTGACATGTTGGGTAGAGATGTGTTTAACATGATTTTTGAATGACTCACTATTGCTCACAGGCACTAGGTTGGTAACCAGTTTATAATAGTAAAAGGACACGGTGTTTGTGGTATATGGTCACTCTTCGCGGCGAGCCGCGCCACGACAAAGAAATATTGAGAGCTTTGACTTCATAACTAAAACCAATAAAGCATGAGTCATATCTTCTCCATTGTCAAATCTAGCCTTCCTTTTACACAAGAACTCACAACTACCCTTATGTAGAAATACTCAGAATCAAAATGTTGATTTGAATTGCGATTGTGTAGATAAAGACAAACAGAACTGTAGAAAAAGAAACTTTATTGAATAGAAAGAGGCTGCTGATAAATTAGTTAATCCACAGACGACACCACTTCCTGTGAAATAAAAGCAAACGTATGAAGCAAAACATCCACTTGTATGATGTTTTCAATCACCTGCATTAATAAAAATACAGTATAACAGCCTACTGTACCTCTGCAAAGTCACTGTTGGGTGAAGGTTGTGTAGAAGGAGCTTCTTCACCTTTCTCCAACTCAGTCATACTAGTCTGCTTTGCCACATGGTTGGCTCTCCTGGGAATGGAAAAGGTGAATATAATCTCAATCTTGACACAAACTAGCTAAACGTCAGAAAGAATTCTGAAACACCATGAGAACAGATTGATATTGTGGAGACATTAAGGGGGAAGCCCTACAGTATCAAGCAGTTTGGTATGGTGTACCTTGTGTTTGCAGTCTTCCTCTTAACCAACGCAGCGAGGACACTGATAACAACAATCCCAGCACAGAGGCCAACGGCCCCATAGATGAGTGGGCCTTGCATAGTCTTGGTGAGCTGGTCTTGGCAGGAGTCTCCACTGTAGCCTAAACCACAGGCACAGGAGACGCCCCAATTGGTCTCCACACACTCCCCATTCCCATTGCAGCGCTTTTCACTACACTGCTGGGCATCCAGGTTCCTCACCAGCCAACTGTTGTCCAGAGAGGTGGAGCCAGGATCTGCAGATATAGGAAAGCTGGGACTGGGAAGCTGGGTTGGGGCTTTGGCCTTGACAGAGTTCCCTTTGAGATGGACACCTGAGACAGAGGAAAACATAAGAACAGTTTGTATTCAAATTAGTTTAAGTTATGACAGCGAGTCCAAGAGCTGCACATTTGTTTTTTCCTTAGCACCACACACCAGATTTAAATAATGATGCGTAAACACTTGTGGTCCCCAAGACCGGGATTGAAGAATGCGGCGTTATGATAGCTAAAATCTTTGTAATTGAACTGTGATAATCTGTTCTTCAGCTCATAACAATGGGAAAGGGAGATTGAAACATTGATAATGGAAAGAAGACTCGCAGTTCTCATCTGAAGTGTCAGAGCAGTCAGGATGTCCGTCACAGAACTTCTCCAGGGGGAAGCATGTGTGCCCGTCCAGACAGGGTCTACTTCCAGCTGGGCAGTGGTGGTCTGCGGCACAGTGTGTGACATTGACTGGCCAATGGTCATGGGCACACCTACAGGTCCTACCACCAGGAAGAGCCAGACACAAGTGACTGCAGTCTCCATTCCCATCTGAGCAGAGGTTGGAGCCTGGGAATGGATGAGAAAGAGTAAAGGTTGAAAGGTCACATATCAGTAAATGATGGAGTGGGTTGTGTGCAAATGTGTCCTTTCTTACCCATCTGGCTGGACTTGCTGTACGCCTTCAAACTGACAATTTCAGTGTTTACCTCAAACCAAAGCTTCTTAGTCAGTGGATCATCTCTATACCAAACTTTGGTTGTGTCTGAAACATTTGATAGGAACATGTACATGATAAACTCAACATCAATGATAATCCAAAACCATGGTGAAAGGACTTTGGGTTCAAGATCAACCATTATCCTTGTTAGTTTTACTTTGGTTAATGACTAAACAGAGCCATCTACTAACCACAGTAAGACATAACATAGCACTAAGTTCGGGTGGAAGCAGCCGTTTAAAAATAATCCACATTACCACTGTCTGTCACCCAGAGGAGCATGCCGTTGCTGAGTGCAAATGCAGTCAGGCCATCCCCAGTCTTAAACTCCTTGTATCCAGTACCATCAACTCTGACAGAGCCGATCACCCCATAACCTAGAACACAATAGACTTGTTGATAGAAAATAAAGTATTACCTCACCACCACTACTATAGATACAGTACAAACCTTTTTTTTTTTTTTTTTTTTATCTATAAACATTGAGTTCCTCACCGATGTCAGCCCAGTAGATTTCATTGCCCTTGTTGGAGAAAGTCAGGGAGGTGGGCTGAAGAGCATCCTTCCACACCGGAGCACGCTTCACCCCATCCATGTAAGCACACTCCACCTGAGCGCCTTCCCCCTGCTTGGCCAAGTTGGTAAAACAGAGTCTTCCACTGAGTGGGTGAAGCGCTATGGACTCCAGACTTCCAATATCCTGAATTAACACAGCAGTGTGTTCCCCACTGGAAGAGGTGACCTGCAGCCGTGGCTGCTTGGTGCTACTCCAGTATACGCTGAGGGTTATCCAGTCTAGAGCCAGGGCTGTAACTGTGTCCCCTTTGAGTTGCAGGAACTGGCCGCGAGGCACCAAGCCGGTCTCCTTCAGCTTGAAGAGGACTACAGACGATTGGCCAGAGTCAGCTAGGTACAGAGTCTGATCTTGCAGGGTGTAATCCAACATCGCTGCCTCGTTGACATTGGGGAGAGGTAGGGCGAGGTGCTCCGGCCAGCTCTTCAGACCCACAGCACTGTGCATGGTCTGCAGGTAGATCTAAAAAAAAATAATACATACTATATATAAAAAAAAGTGTAGAATTACAAGGTGGAGAATCTTTGTGTTTATTCCTGAATTGCACACAAATGGCAAGGAAAGTCAACAGGGCTTCCACAGCCTTTCAAAGCCCAGGTTATTACTGACAGCTTTTGTGAAGGTAACCAAGCATTCCTAAACTCTTTAAGCTGCCATGTATACTGAAATAAAACTCAATTCAAATTAGAAGACGGACTATTATTTCACACAATATGTACCTAGTGGCATTGAATATAGTGCAGTACCAAGTGAAATGGGTAAACCTGCAGTGGCCAGAGTCATACCTGTGTGACAACAGTTGGCGAGAGCACCAAGAGGAAGGGAGAGTTGACCAGGTTGGTGCAGGTGAGGCCATCCTCAGCTAGGAGCAGACCAGAGGGACACTTGCAGACCCCTTTGGGGCCTGGGCCCAACACACACAGGTGAGAGCAACGAAGGTTCTCACAGGGACTCTCATTGCTTGTCTGCAGAAGTGGATGAATGATCTGCATCCCAGAACGACACCCAAATCATTAAGCTTACATCGTCAAAAAGGAAGAGAGATTGTGTAATTACAGCAAACCCATTCAATTCTGCAATCTTATTTAGGTGAAATGAACATAATGGTTTACATAATGCATGCATTAATATGCATTTGAATTGGGGGCTAGTATACTTGCTTTCAGTCCAAAAGGTTGTCCAGGTCGTTTGAGTAGAACTTTGCGGTTCTTTCCAGTGATTTTATGAGCCCTTTGAATAGTTCTCCTCCTGGTGTCTGACCAGTAGAGCAGGTCATTGAAAACTGTGACAGAGAACGGGTTGGTGGTCTCCATCATCTGCAGAATCTTCAGGAGTGAAAGGAACAGATAAATGTTACAATATGCCTTTATCAAGGCCTGGGGTACTTAACTAACCCTATGAGGTCCAGAACCTGCTGCTTTTGTGTTCTATCTGATCATTAATTGCACGCACACACCTGGTGTCCCACGTCTAAACCAGTCTGATTAGAGCAGAACAATGAGAAAAGCAGTGTAACTGGCTTCAAGATCCAGAGTTGAGTTTGAGGGATCTAGGGTATCCAACCCATGTGGATTTAATTTCATGCACCTTGGCATACAGCAACACGCACTACAAGTCTGATCTAGTCATACGCAAACCCATTTTTGTAGTACCTCAATGTCCCCGCCATCCAGGTTGGCTGAGCCGATGCACCGGAGCTTCTCGTCCGTCCAGTAGATCCTCTCCCCTAGTGTGTCCACAGCCAGACCGCCTGGCCAGCTGAGGCTATGACTGACCACTACTCTCCTCTCAGACCCATCCATTCCTGCCCGCTCAATCTTCGCCTCGTTACCAATCTCTGACCAGAACATGATCCTGCAGTTAAAGCCAAATCAATGTTATTTTATTATTGATTACTGACAGTAATGCATAAGCCATCAAAGAACATGATCCTATCATAGGACAGTAGTTAGACATCTCTAGGTGGAAACCAATTCAATAAGCAGGAGCCTGCCCCTGATCAACACGGTTTAGCCACATGTATTAGTTTAGTCAACATCACCTTTCTCCAAATGTATACAAAATCACTAGAATAAAAGATTGTTTGAGTGGGTGCTGTTTGTGTTACACCTAGAAAATAAAATACTTACCCCTTCTGTGGCAGGAGTGCCAGAGAGCGAGGTTGTTCGAAGTCCTCATCGAGGATGACTGTCTGATCCAGAGAGTTTATGATGGTTGAGTTTAATCCAACAGCAATAATCCGACCACCTCCAATGCCATCAATCCAGTACAGGTTTCTCCCTACCCAGTCAACAGCAATGCAATCAGATTTGATGCCTGTAGCGAGATTAAAAGGATTACGATTATGTTCGTTTTAGTTAACACTGACCTGTGCTTTTTATAAGATGTGTCATTTTTACAGTCGCAACCAGTTTTACAGATTCTCAGTTTAACCACACTAACCTTTGACAAGAGTTCCTCTCTTTTTCTGGTCTAGAGAGGACCATTTTATACTCTCTGAATCCAGGCTGACCCAGAACACTTTCTGATCCCTCCAGTCATAGTCCAGGGACAGGATGGCTTTCTTAGCAGAGGACACCAGGACATCCAGACTGCTGCTTCTCAGCCCAAACAGGAACAGCTCAGTCTGCACAGAGGCCAGTAGGTAGGGCTCACCTGTGGGAAAACACAAGTGGGTTGTTATAGGCCTATGTTAAATGAATAGGAGAGTACTTTCTCCAGGCAATATCCTGCATTCACAAATTCTGTTCACTTTCGTGCACTGTCTCCCTTAATTAAAAATATATATTTAAAGACGCCATCCAGCAGAGGGAATTTCCACGATTTGTCACTAAATCTGGATTATTTTATTAATAATTACCTGCGATCTTGCAGCGGCGGCCATCAGATTCCAGCAGGTAACCAAGGTAGCAGTGACACTGAAAGGAGCCCTCGGTGTTGACACATAGGTGGCTGCAAACACCTGGTCTACCACCTTCACACTCATCAATATCAACACAGGACACTGTGTCCTCTTGGAGTCGGTAACCAACCTTACAGCCACACCTCTACATCGGAGAAAAATGAAATCGTTAGAAGGGGTCACTCAGAAATCTAAAACATGACAAAGCTGTACTTCAAGAAGCTTTGTAATAGTAGTTGTAGCAAACTGCACAAGCCCCCCCATTACTCACTGTTCCCTGTGGTGTGCTGTAACAGTTATGGGCACATTGGGTTTTGTCTGGACACTTGGCTTGGCAGTTGCCACCCTCGTCAGAACCATTAGCACAGTTCCTGACCGTGTTACACACCAGGGCTGTGTCCAAACACTCCCATGTACTACCACACTGGAACTGGTGAGAAGGGCATGTTGCTACCTGACCACCTGGGAAACAAACACACAATACCCAACTTAATCGATGTCTAATACTATCTCAGTTAAAGGCTTTTTTATTTACTGTTAAAGATGGTCACCACATACTAATCCAGTAATTAACAAATCATACATAGATGAAATAACTTTAGATACTCACATCCTGCCTCATCACTTTCATCAGCACAGTCCTTTGTTCCATCACATCTCCATGCTTTGGGAACACACTGGCTCTTAGATGTACAGGCCCACTGGAAATCACCACACTTCAATTGGACCATCTTGCAATTCTTAAAGAGAAGTCAATATACTGTGTATTAGATCTAAGTTTTGATTTGTATCACGAGGCAAAAGCACATTAGTTTCCAACGACATCATTCAAAATCAATTGGGAGTCAAATGCATTTAGCTGTCTAGTCACGTCTACATCCTCCAAACGCAGAAATCTCAAATATTACCTAGCATGGGTGCCAATGTGTTCCTGCTCACTTGCCAACTCCTAATACATGTGTCTTGCCAAACAAGGAGTTGGCAAGAGCAGAAACAATTGCACCCAGCCTAAATATTCCCACCTTTTCATCAGAGCCATCTTTACAGTCCTGCTCCCTATCACAGACCCACTCCTCCAGCAGGCACTCCTGACTTTGTGGGCACCGGAGCTTGGTGGTGCACTGGGGGGGCTTGGTGCAGCTCTCCTCGTCAGAGCGATCCCGACAGTCAGGATGCCCGTCACAGCGCATGCTTACGGATAAACACTGACCACTGGTGCAACGGAACTCACCACTATTGCAGCTATCATCAGCTATGGGTCAAAGGGGACATTTGAGTTTAACTTAGTTTGGATCAGTGATAGTAAAACGGTGGGAAACCCTGTGGTGTTTGTGCCACTGTTGGAGTATTAACCATCATTTCTTTCAGCGAGCAAATCACATTTTATTGGTCACACACACACGTGTTTAGCAGATGTAGCCAAATGCTTGTGCTTCTAGTTCCAAAAGCGCAGAAATATCCAACAATTTCACAACATACCCACAAATCTAAGTAAAGGAATTAAAAATAAATAAATATTTGGACAAGCAATGTCAGAGCTGCTTAGACTAAGATACAGTAGAAAAATATGGAATGCAGTACGTACATATGAGATGTGTAATGCAAAATAACTAAACATTGTAATAGTGACATTAAAGTGGCCAATGATTTCAAGTCTGTATATAGGCAGCAGCCTCTGCTAGTGACAGCTATTTAACAGTCTCATGGCCTTGAGATAACAGCTGTTTTAGTCACTTGGTCCCCGCTTTGATGCACCTGTACAGACCACGATCCAATATTGTGCCAGGTCAGCTTAAGTTTCCCCCCCACCTTCACATTTTAGGACTTAAGGTCAACATAGCCCCAGTTCAGTAGTTCATTGGAAGTGAAACTTACCACAGTTGGCCTCATCAGTGCCATCCAGGCAGTCCCTCTCTCCGTCACAGAGGAAGGTGTCTGGGAGGCAGCGGGTGTTGTCACAGTGGTGAGTACAGCCCTCCATGGGCTTCAGGCAGGCCATCTCATCAGAGCGGTCCTGACACTGGGCCACACCGTCACACACCTGCCTCTGGTCAATGCATTTCTTCCCATGTGCACACTGAAACTGGCCTGAATATACAGTACCATTTAAGTGCAATCAATAACACTGATAAATGGTGACCTGTGAGAACCATTTCAAAGACAGATCACTAAACATGCATACCATGCACAGTGGTCTACGCAACCATGTTCTGTGTGCATGTGAGTAAATTCCAGTATGCTAGTTAGTACAAAGGTTGTTACTTTAGGCATCTTACACTAAAGAGCAGTATTGGCATGATGTATTGTACATTGAAACCAAGGGCAGGAATATTATTTTCAAAACTTCAAACTACTGTTCATATATGTTTTTTAATTATCACTGACGATTTTCTTACCACGTTCACATTCTAATATACACTCTTCCTCATCCGAGCCATCCTTACAGTCCGCCTCTCCATCGCACACATGGTTGTAAAGAACACACTCAATCCTGTCCCGGCATGGTTTAGTGCCAAAAGGACACTTGGGGGGTGTTGGTGCAGACATTGTGGTATTCCCATTGTTGCCATCCTCAGCAACATTGTGATGTTTTTTAAGATAATCAGTAGAGTCTGAATCTAGGGATAGGGTGAAATACTGACCTTACTACCAGAAGGAAGGCAAAAATAAACATCTCACAACTTCTGTAAGCTATAAATAAGGATGGATCATGGTTTCAAAATTCAACTAAAGGCAAGTGACACAGGGGGCATTACCGCAGTTGAATTCATCAGTGCCATCCAGGCAGTCCCACTCTCCATCACAGAGGAAGGTGTCTGGGAGGCAGCGGGTCTTGTTGTCACAGTGGTGAACACAGCCCTCCATGGGATTCAGGCAGTCCAACTCATCAGAGCGGTCCTGACACTGGGCCACACCATCACACACCTGCTTCTGGTCAATGCATTTCTTCCCATGGGCACACAGAAACTGGCCTAGTGGATGATGAAACACTTCAAGTGTTATGCACGGACAGATTGAAAGTGTGCATTTTTTGACTCAATAGATCTTGGATAACTACTGTGAATACTTTAAAATAGACCCTTTCCTGATTTAACACAGTAAAATTGATGAAAGAAATTGAGAAACCATTTCTTCATAGATAGGAATGGATGCATTTGAAGAGGTACTCAAACAGGGCCCTACCATTATTGCATGCGACAGTGCAGTCATCCTCATCAGAACCATCCCTACAGTCGGCTTCTCCGTCACACACATGTTGGTGGAGTACACACTCAGATCCATCCTTGCAAGGTTTGGTGCCCAGGTTGCAGTTCAATGGGATCTGCACTGCTGCACTCAATACTGTTTGGAAGAAGTAGGGCACAACAAATCATACATTCGGTCTATAGGTTTAAGATGTAAATATGAGATGGTCTGAACTACGACACTCAAGGGAATTCAAGATAATCTTTCAGTAAATACAGCAATGTGAACTATGGAGGGCTGATTATTCACATCCATTTTGGTACAACTAGCTCACCTGTGATTTCCAAAATTGCTATACAAAGAAGCAAACAGAAAGCCATGCCTGATTAATGCAAGTGGACCAAATAACACAAGAGAACAGGTCAAGGATTTTATAATGATGCCAGGCGATACCAATTGAACCATCAGTGAGGGGAAGGAGCAGTAGGCCAATTTGTAGTGTGGGAGCATTTCAATCTCATTGCATACTCCTCACATCCTCTCTCTTCGCCTCCTTATCAAAACTCATTGGATGAGAAAGCCAGAGGTCCATCCCCTCTGAACTTCTACTCCAATGGCATTTCTGGAAAGAGATGAGGCGAGAGGACGCAAGGAGTATGCAATTGAGATTGTCCCCCTAATATTCGTCTCTGAGGGAGTTCTTTATGCTGGCCCCTGTTGAACCGAGCAAAGGCCCGTCACGTCATCGGACGAATGCAGGGAGGGAGGTGCTTTCAAGACAACCGGGAACTCGAGAAAAAAAGAAACTAGGTCAAATCATGACATCGGTGATCTTCAGGTCGGAAAGTCGGAGGTCTAGAAAGAGAACCGTGTTCTCGAATGGGAATTTGGATGACCGTTCAGTTTTTACATTCGGAGCTAATTTCTGACTTGCTGATTCGTTAAAAGCGGCATGTGTATAAATATAACCAGTTAGCCAGTCGAACATTTCAGAGTTTCCTAATTTCAACTAGCCCGTGAACGCGGCATCAGATCTGGAATTCCGAGTTGGATAACCTTTCAAAATAATGTTTCCCAGTCGGAGCTCGTTTTTTTACGAGTTCCCAGTTGTCTTGAACCCACTGAAGTCGGAGAGTTCTGAGTTCCCAGTTTTTTTGAATACCCGGGAGGCAGCCAAGTTCCAAATCGAATGCTATCAACTTTCAGCCGGTGTAAAACACGCCTACGTGGGGGGCAGGGTGAGATTTATCGAACCCCCTCATTGGTTTCCTTTCCTTTTCTCCTGCCTATCATCAGAGATACTGGATATAATGACGAGATGCTTGTGTCTCCGCCCTAACAATGGGATTCGTTGTCACACGGCAGGCTGTCAAGCTCCCGCCTATTCCTCTCTTTGGATTGGTTCGATGAGGGGTGTTGACGTCAACCACATGTATTCAATGGAGTGTGAGAATCACTGTGTTATGGAACGCCGTTTGGGTCTATGCTATCCTTATGGATATGCAGAGATAGGCCTACGCCGTCTCGAATTTCAATAGTGACAACTACAAAGTGTCACGTGCATCACACATAACAGTACATTCGTAATAAACTAAGCATTACGATACTTCTATTAGATCACGTGTCAAAATAGCAATGGGTTTTATCTTGACTAAATTCGACACTCCCATTGCCCCCTATACAAAAATCCTCACTTGCTTAATACTTGAGACAGATTTTAAGCGGAAGAAACCAGCTCGCATCGCCTCTTCCTCTCTGCTATCACTATCAGACAGGAATTCTGCTTCTGCAGGAAAGCCTCGAGTTATGTTGAATCTGTCGCCGTGTCGGAATATTTTTTTAATTGCATCCTTTCTTCACCGATGTGGTTACTGACATATGCTGTATTAGGAATAGTTTTGAAACGTGCTTTAATTTACCCAGATGTGTTAGATTGGTGATTATTTCAAGTGAGGAATGAAATATACATCGGCCTCGGTTGCTACTGTGAAACAAAAACATAACATAAATTATCTCATCAACCTTGTTGTGAAAAAGTAGCCTCGCCTGGATTTTTACATGGAATCGTATCTTTGTTCCTGTGGGCCCAATTGTGCATAATTTCTTAACAAATTAGAGGATACCACTTCCTGTTATAGTTCACCCAATATGTCTTTCTTCACCTCTAGTCTTTATGGATTATGAGAAAGGATTAACGGCTATAACAAATTCTACAAAAAATAACAATGGAGTGCTAGTTCCTCCCCGACAATGACAGATTGTAAAACAAACCATGCTGTCAAATAAACAATACAGATTGACATTGCTGGCGACCAATCCAGTCTACGAAAGTAATATGATTGTCTTGTTTTATCCAATCAGGTGATAAGAGGAGGGATTAAGATTCTGAATGCAGCTAGCCAGCTAGGGTGTGTTTCTTGTTCAGGTCTTGATAGCTTGTGAAGCTAAACAGCTAGCTAGTTATCAGATTTGAAAAAAGGCAACAATCTTTTCGTCGAGATAGCGGCTACATTTATCGTTTTTTTTTAAAAGAAAAGGTATCCCTTTGTTTTTGAGGAGTTTCCCACTTTGTCTTTTGCACATATCTTTACACAGAGAAGAGCTCGTGAGCTTCATCATCAGGGTAATGCAATGCTTTTAATTTCCCCTCGACTTTGATGTTGTTAGCTAACGACAGCTAGCAAGCTAACATTAGCCAGTTTTTTAATTTGGGCTAGATAGCTAACGTTAGTTGGCTTATTTATCACTTCTAGTGTTAACATAAAATAAACACGATTGTTATTGTAGCTGGCAATGATGGCGCTGTATGTCTCAATCAAACCATTGTTTCGTTGTAAGTTATTTAACCAGTCATTTAGCTGTATTGAAAGCCTGAGTTAGGTGGCTAACGTTAGTTAGCTACAGTAATTGTTGTTTTCACAACAAAGGTATTGGCGATAACGTAATCCCACCATACGAGTCATGTACTCAATCATTTCTGCAGCCTTTCGTGGCTTGCTACCTTATGAGTAAATATTTGCTAACTTAACTAACTAAAATTAGTAGATTTGTACTGCTGATAAAATGCCTATTATCAACCAACCGGCCTGAAAGTATCAGCTAGCTATGGGGCTAACTAGCCCCTTAGCCGAGGTAGCTAGCTTGGTACTAGCTGCAATATATAAACTAACCAACAATGGAGGTTATCAATTGAACAGTATATCACGGTAGATAACTAATCACCTTTATAATGATGTGGTGTTATACAGCATCCACCAACACTGGTATGAAATGTTTGTTTTGTGGCTAAATGTCTATTCGCAAACAATGGTATGTTATGTTTACTTGCTGCTAGTGATTCAGTCCACTGAGTGCTCAAGTCGCCTCTATTATTAGATATATTATGTAACTACAGTTGTTGCTAATGAAATTGTGATGGTTGGATTTATCTAACAAGTTTTTCAAGACCACCCATTAAATTTCAAATGCACCCATAACACAATTGAATGCACTCACTCGTCATCACAATTTTTTTTATTCAGACATTGATTACTAAATTCCTGTGTTTGATTTTACCTCCTCAGGTGTCTCATCTCTTTTGCACATATCCAGTTCCTCCTCACTCCAGCCCTGTGATTCCTCACGAAACAGAGGGACCACACCAGAGAAAGGGCTAAACTGTGCATCCCTTCCTCCAGGTCCCCTCTGCCTCAGTGTGTGTTTGAGTTCTCGCAAGACTCCTCCTCGCTACAACCAAAATGTCCTCCATCTTGCCTTTTACCCCTCCGGTAGTTAAGAGGCTCCTGGGGTGGAAGAAGTCAGCCAGTGGCGCCGGGGGAGGAGAGCAGAACGGCCAGGAGGAGAAGTGGTGTGAGAAGGCTGTCAAGAGCCTGGTGAAGAAGCTGAAGAAGACTGGACAGCTGGACGAGCTGGAGAAGGCAATCACCACCCAGAACTGCAACACCAAGTGTGTCACCATCCCCAGGTAAGTAACCATAGCCCCATGCCAGGTAACACAGAGCTAGGGTTTGCCTACAGTCATTGTATGGTTCTGTAGAATTAACAGTTGACCATTCATCAGAAGCCTACAGGTAACTGCCAAATTAAAGGAAACGCTATCATTATGGCTGCATTTATAAAGGCAGCCCAATTCCACCAACATTATGGCTGCATTTGCAAAGGCAGCCCAATTCTGTTTCACTAATTGGTCTTTTGACCAATAACATCAGATCTTTTTCAGAGCTGATCTGATTGTTCAAAAGACCAGTTAGTGAAATAAATATCAGAATTGGGCTGCCTGTGTAAACACAGACAAACTGTCTTAATATGGGGCGTTCGGCCATCACGCGCCGCCAGAACAGCTGCAGTGCGCTTTGGCGTAGGTTCTACAAGTGTCTGGAACTCTATTGGAGGGATACGACACAATTCTTCCATGAGAAATTCCGTAATTTGGTGTTTTATTGGTGGTGGAAAACCCTGTCTCAGGTTGCACTCCAGAATTTCCCATAAGTGTTCAATTGGGGTGAGATCTGGTGACTGACACACACCCACCCTTTAAACACCCTATGCTCCTTTGAGACCCCTCTTTCAAAGTCACAGATGTGTTCTAGCAATGGTAGCCAAAATAATGCGCAACAGGGCACTTTTATACATGACCCTGAGCATGATGGGATGTTACTTGCATAATTCATTCAGGAACCACACCTGTGTGGAAGCCCCTGCTTTCAATATACTTTTTATCCCTCATTTACGCAAATGTTTCCTTTATTTTGGCAGTTTCCTCTATGTTTTCTGGAGATGATTATTTAGTATCGGGTAACCCTCTTGTCGCCTCATCTTTCCTTAAACAGCATGTAACATACAAGGTCCCAATACATAGAGGTCTTAGCAACTCCCAAATTCTTTCACATTTTATAGGCTGCTACTTTCTGTCTAACATTGACTCTCAGAAATGGCGCAACAGTTTGTTTTGTAAACACTGACTTAGCCTCCCGCTATGTACTTGTATCACATTTGTCTGAGGGTGTAGGGTGAGAACATTCCTTATCAGCCAGTTAACCTTGATGTCCTAGAGTAGAACATGTTCTATGGGAAATGTTGTGTGCTGTAAAATACCTATTTGTTCAATGATGACCAGCTAAGAACAGTTCAGATGTCTAGTATGTTTATTAGACACTGACTAAATTTGTATAGAGCTTTTTGACAGATGGAATACATATATTGTGTATGCCTATAATTGATGGTCTTGCAAAGAAATTAAAGTTTAATGCAATTTACCAATCTACATGTCATGCGTATATATTTAGAATGAAGTTTAGAACTTATTTCAGCTTTTAGAACACAAAATATATAGGCCTAGCCAATAGTTTAGATTCAGTCCCACTTCAGAGGTAGGCTATATTAGCTCTGAATTCTAAGTCAGGATATTGTATGAGCAGCAACTATCACATCATATTTCCCCATTTCATTTTTATTTGATTTCCAGTTGTTTATTTTTATCATTCCTTTCTACGTGTCCATTACAATCACAAAGTGAAATATAGAGGGTGGTTAATTGGAAATGTACTTTTTTCCAAGATTGCTCCCTCCTTTCCTTTTAGTCCCATTTTGTGTCTTCTGTGTTTACTTAAATGTTCAAGATAAGTCAATTGCTTGCGACCTACACAGCTGTGGTGGAAATGTTTCAGTTATTCCGAAAATTTGATATACCACAGCAGAAATGTTTTCTTTTTGTCTCGTATAATGTTTTTTTGTGTATACTACTGTACTCCCATCTTATGCTGTTGTTTTTCTTTATTCTGTCAAAAGGCTTCTCTTATTTGACGGTTATTTATTTTCAGTTCCAGACTGAAAGAATGAAATACCTAATTGAAAATGACTCTAATAAAAGATGCCTTTTAATGTTTACATTACCCATACTGGTATTTCTGAATGACTCATGCCCCATGTTTATCATTTTGTTTTTGTTTTGTTGTTTGGTTTTTCTGTGCACAGCAATTGCTCTGAAATATGGGGACTGAGTACACCAAATACGATAGAACAGTGGGATACCTCAGGCCTATACAGCTACCCTGACCAAACCAGGTGACTATCCTCAACTGTCCTATGCTACATACTGTTGTACAACCTTGATGTGGGAAGTAATCATTCCAGGGGGGTGAGGGACATTGAGAGCACAAATTCCATTCATCCCTCTATCATTCTCATCTCACTTCATCATATCCCACCTCCCCTCTCCACACCCCCACCTTTTGTTTTGCTGGCCACATGCATCTCCTTCTCTTCCTCCTATCGATTCCTCCCCCTTTTCTTCCTTTCCCCGCACTCACTTTTCACACCTATTTCCTCCATTGCCTGTCCTGTCAGATCCCTGGATGGGCGCCTGCAGGTCTCGCACAGAAAGGGTCTTCCTCATGTCATCTACTGCCGCTTGTGGCGATGGCCCGACCTGCACAGCCACCATGAGCTGCGTGCCATTGAGGCCTGCGAGTACGCCTTCCACCTCAAGAAGGATGAGGTCTGCATCAACCCCTACCACTACCAGAGGGTGGAGACCCCAGGTAGGTTGTCATTTGAACCACTAGTGTGTGTGCTGACTTGTATGTGCCATCAAAGCCCATGTTGACAGCTATTTGTGACATTCTTATTTCTGGACATGAAAAAAGATTTGTATGAGAGGCTAAAAGTGGTGTTAGCATAATCTTCAATTATGTTTTGTAAAGATGTCACTTCTTTTGAATTTTGTTTGGCATTGAAGAATCTTTTCTCCACCTTTCCTCTAGTTCTGCCACCTGTCCTTGTGCCAAGACACTCAGAAATTCTGACAGAACTGCCCCCATTGGATGACTACACTCATTCCATACCTGAGAACACAAACTTTCCTGCAGGGATCGAGCCTCCAAATAACTACATACCAGGTTTGTGTATCTATCATGAGTTGATATGCAAATGGTATTCATGATAACGAGTTATCCATTTCAGCTCATCAGTATTTTTCCCTCCCCTGTTACCATAGAAACGCCACCACCTGGATACATAAGTGAGGATGGGGAAGCCAGTGATCAACCGATGAATCAAAGTATGGACACAGGTATATTCCACTTACCTCAAATAAGAAGTTCTAACATAAAATAATAAAAGACAAATGGTTGCCAAGTTTAAATTTGTTGATTTAAATATCTTAGTAGATTCTTTGCACAAATAAATCTGACCATGCAACTTTATAATTTCCTGTTTTCTCCCATGTTAGGTTCTCCTGCTGATTTGTCCCCTGGCACCCTCTCACCTGTCAATCATAGCATGGGTAAGAACAATTGTCTTTTTAGACCTGCTCGACGTCTGAAGGACCAGTAATTGATCATATGAACAAATTTGACTAAACTCATTGGCTGCATTTACAATTGGTCTTTTGACCAATGAGACCAGCTCTGAAAAAGACATGATGAAAAAAAATATCAGAATTTGGGGTGCCTGTGTAAACATCCATTGAGTACAATTTAAATAGCCCAGTGCCCACTCTGGAGATCATTGGTCTATGCCTGTCAACCTGTGTAGTTGTCTTTCATCATGACATCTCACTTTTTTCACCCCAGACTTGCAGCCGGTGACCTACTCTGAGCCTGCGTTCTGGTGCTCTATAGCTTACTATGAGCTGAACCAGCGTGTTGGAGAGACCTTCCACGCCTCGCAGCCCTCTCTCACCGTGGACGGTTTTACAGACCCTTCCAACTCAGAGCGTTTCTGTCTTGGCCTGCTCTCCAACGTCAACAGGAACGCCACTGTTGAGATGACCAGGAGGCATATAGGTACAACAGGGGCTATGTCACAAACAGCACACTATTTCCTATGTAGTGCACAACTTTTGAAGGCTATGGCTAAAATGAATAGGGTGCCAATTCAGATTTGCCTGGGAACAGAGATGTTTTGTAGCAGAAATACTCATGCTAATTTTCTATTATTTCCACAGGACGAGGAGTCAGGCTGTATTATATTGGTGGTGAGGTGTTTGCTGAGTGTCTCAGTGATAGCGCCATCTTTGTTCAAAGTCCAAACTGCAACCAGCGGTATGGGTGGCACCCAGCAACCGTGTGCAAAATTCCTCCAGGTAATTCAGCCAAACACAATTTCTTTAATATTCAGTGTGTTCCTATAATCATTACTTAGTACTAAATGTTTTTCACGTGTTTATATTCCATATTTAGTCAGTCTAACTACTTGTTTCTACAGGCAATATAAAACTGATTGCATGTTGGTTCTGCAGGCTTTACTTGTTATGATTTTTCTTTTAAAGTCCATACATGATGCCAAGTAGGAATGGGCATGGTTATTCGAATATCCGAACGGACGTTAGTATTCAAATACTTGAGAGTGGTGAGGAGGAGCTCCGCGGACCCTTAGTGTCCGGAAGTAATTTAGCCATTTATTGTAGTCATAGCGATATGTAGAGTTGCTATTTTCTAAAGTTTTCTCGCTAATTAACTTGTGACATTCCTGGATTACTCATTATACACTATATATACAAAATTATGTGGACACTCCTTCAAATGACTGGATTTGAAGTCTGACGGATGAATCTGGGGTTGGCGGATGCCAGGAGAACGCTACCTGTCCCAATGCATAGTGCCAACTGTAAAGGTTGGTGGAGGAGGAATAATGCTCTGGGGCTGTTTTTCAATAAAAGTATTTTTTTTTAAATCAATTAAAGTTACACGATAAAACATCTACAGAGGCTATATACAGGCGGTACCAGTACTGAGTCAAATGTGCAGGGGTACAGGTTAGTTGACGTAATTTGTACAGTCTATGACTTGGGTGAAGGGAGTCTGACAATTTTTGGGCCTTCCTCTGACACGTGTAGGTCCTGGATGTCAGTAAGCTTGGCCCCAGTGATATACTGGGCCATACGCCCTACCCTCTGTAGCGCCTTACGGTCAGATGCCGAGCAATTGCCATACCAGGCGGTGATGAACCGGTTAGGATGGTGCAGCTGTAGAACTTTTTGAGGATCTGGGAACCCAGGTCAAATCTTTTCAGTCTCCTGAGGGTAAAGGACATTGTCGTGCCCTATTCACGACTTTCTTGGTGTGTTTGGACCATGATTGTTTGTGATGTGTATACCAAGGAACTTGAAATTCTCGACCTGCTCCACTACAGCCCCCTCGATGTGAATGAGGGCATCTTCAGCCCTCTTTTTCCTATAGTCTATGTCCACGATCACTCCTTTGTCTGGCTCACGTTGAGGGAGAGGTTGTTGTCCTGGAACCACACTGTCAGTTCTCAGCCTATAGGGAGGAGGTCAGTCTCATCGTTGTCGATCAGGCCTACCACTGTTGTGTCATCAGCAAACTTAATGATGGTGTTGGATTGTTGTCAATCAGGCCTACCACCGTTGCATCGTCAGCAAACTTAATGATGGTGTTGAAGTCATGCTTGGCCACGCAGTCATGGGGGAACAGGGAGTACAGGAGGGGGAGTAAGCACCCTCCCCGAGGGGCCACCGTGTTGAGGATCAGCGTGGCAGATGTTGTTGCCTGCCCTTTCCACCTGGGGGCGTCGGGAACTCCAGGATCCAGTTGCAGATGGAGGTGATTAGTCCCAGGATCCTGAGCATAGTCATGAGTTTTGTGGGCACTATGGAGTTGAGTGCTGAGCTGTAGTCAATGAACAGCATTCTCACATGGTGTTCCTTTTGTTCAGGTGGGAAAGGGCAGTGTGGAGTGCGATTAGCGATTACGTCATCTATGGATCTATTGGGGCGGTATGCCAATTGGAGTGGGTCTAGGGTTTCCGGGATGATGGTGTTGATGTGAGCCATGACCAGCCTTTCAAAGCACTTCATGGCTACCGACGTGCTACGGGGTGGTAGTCATTTAGGCAGGTTACCTTCGCTTCTTGGGCACAGGGACTATGGTGGTCTGCTTGAAACATGTTGGTATTACAGAATCGGTCAGGGAGAGGTTGAAAATGTCAGTGAAGACACTTGCCAGTTGTTCCGTGCATGCTCTGAGTACACATCCTGGTAATCCATCTGGCCCCGCGGCCTTGTGAATGTTGACCTGTTTAAAGATCTTGCGCACATCAGCTACGGAGTGTGTGATCACACAGTCGTCCGGAACAGCTGGTGCTCTCATGCGTGCTTCAGTGTTGCTTGCCTCGAAACACGCTTAAAAGCCTCTGGTAGGCTTCCATCACTGGGCAGCCCGCGGCCAGGTTTCCCTTTGTAGTCCATAATAGTTTGCAAGCCCTGCCACATCCGACGAGCGTTGAAGCCGGAGTACTCTGTAACTGTTTTAAAGTCACCATTGTTCTCATGGTGAAGTACCTGGGCGGCTTCCTTCCCCTCCTGCAACTAAGTTAGGAAAGACACCTGTATCTTTGTAGTGACTGGGTGTATTGATACAACATCCAAAGTGTAATGACTTCACCATGCTCAAAGGGATATTGAATATTGGATTGTTTTTTTTTTACCTCACTGGTCTTTGTGATTGAATCTGTGTTTGAGATTCACTGCTGGACTAAGGGACCTTTACAATTATCTGTATGTGTGGAGTACAGAGACGAGGTAGTCATAAAAAACATGTTAAACACTTATTGCACACAGTGAGTCCATGCAACTTATTATGTGACTTGTTAAGCTAATTCTTACTCCTGAACTTATTCAGGCTTGTCATAACAAAGGGGTTGAATACTTATTGACTCAAGACGTTTCAGATTTTCATTTTTAATTAATTTGTAAGAATTTCGAAAACCACTTCCACTTTGACATTATGGGCTATTATGTGTAGGCCAGTGACAAACAAATCTAAATTGAATCCATTTTAAATTCCACTACAAAATGTGGAAAAGTAAAGGTGTGTGAATACTTTCTGAAGGCACTGTACAATCCCGAAATCAGCTGTAACTGTCAATAGTAAAACAAAGCTTGAAATTATGCTAGAGTGAACCTGAATTGTAGAGTGATGAGGAGTCTACTGTGTCCAGATGAGTTCACCATTAATCTTCTGTATTCAGGGTTCACTCAAACATTGTTTTAAAGCTTTGTCTCCCTCCCTCCCATATCAAACTCACCGGCCCCTTCACTGCTGCACGCATGCTGAGCGGCACCTCTCTCCCAAGTCGCGCAGGCTGCGCAGCAAGCCAGTTCCCAAGTTTAAACTTTTTTTTTTAATTAGTCAAAATAAATATCTGGATATCTGAACAAAATGTATTATTTGCAGTGATGGAAAAAGTACCCAATTGTCATACTTGAGTAAAAATATAGAGTAAAAGTCACCCAGTAAAATACTACTTGAGTAAAAGTAAGTATTTGGTTCTAAATATACTTAAGTAAAAAATTATTTAAAATGTTGTATGAACTTCTTTTGACTCATTCATCTCTTCACTCTTGAAACACATTTGCTTTCTGGAAGCTGTTTGGTGCTCAGTAAAGGATAAAAGGTCCACCATAAAACAGTGGTCAACCAAAAAAAGTGATTTATTTTTTAGCTAAATGTTACAGAAACTTGGCAGTATTCTAAATTCCTTCTATCAAGCAAAGCAGGCGGCATTTTAAAATGTGTAGATAGACAGGGGCACATTCCAACACTCAGATATCATTTACAAAAAAAAACATTTTTATTTTATTTACCGTTTTATTTAACTAGGCAAGTCAGTTAAGAACAAATTCTTATTTACAATGACGGCCTACACCAGCTAAACCCGGACGACGCTGGGCTAATTTTGCGCCACCCAATTGACTCTCAATCACAGCCGGTTGTGATACAGCCTGGATTCAAACCAGGGTGTCTGTAGTGACGCCTCTAGCACTGAGATGCAGTGCCTTAGACCGCTGCGCCACTCGGGAACCCATAGAAAAGATGCATTTGTGTTTAGTGAGTCCGCCAGATCAGAGGCAGAAGGGATGACCATGTGTTGGATTGGTAAGTGCTTGAATTGGACCATTTTCCTGTCCTGCTAAGCATTCAAAATATGACGAGTACTTTTGGGCGTAAGGTAAAATGTATGGAGTAAAAAGTACATTATTTTCTTTAGGAATGTAGTGAAGTAAAAGTTGTGAAAAATATAAATAGTAAAGTACAGATACCCCCAAAACTACTTAAGTAGTACTTTAAAGTATTTTTACTTAAGTACTTTACACCACTGCTTATTTGACTAGGGCATTATAAATCATTTCACAACTGACCCTCTCCTTCCACTGCCCCTCAGGTTGTAACCTGAAGATCTTCAACAACCAGGAGTTTGCTGCTCTGCTGGCCCAGTCTGTGAACCAGGGCTTTGAGGCTGTGTACCAGCTCACCAGAATGTGCACCATCCGCATGAGTTTTGTCAAAGGCTGGGGGGCTGAATACAGGCAAGCATGATGACCGACTTTTTATTATTTCAGTTGTACACAATGGCATAGTTAGTAGAAGATGAATAGTCGGAGGAAGACAGTAATATTAATGTAATCATTGGCATACATTAAAAAAAACATTGTAGCCTGCTAATGATCCTTTTTTCTGTATTTGTAGAAACTTTGGAATGTTTAAGGAGTTGGGATGGGTATTCAAATGTGATTTGTCCCTCTTAAACAATACTTCTGTTATGGAAGAAGTCAGAGAGGTTCAGGCTATTTGTTTTTTGGTGACATTCCTGTGCTTGCATGCCGAGTGATTTCACCAATTTGTCATTGTTGTCTTTTTGTCTACTAGACGGCAGACTGTCACAAGCACTCCCTGCTGGATTGAACTGCATTTGAATGGACCTCTGCAATGGCTGGACAAAGTGTTGACTCAGATGGGTTCCCCTTCTGTACGCTGCTCCAGTATGTCATAATGCTAGAAAACGACCCAAAACGTCGCCCACTCAAAGATCATCAAATTCTAACTTGCAAGTCCTATCATGAAAAGAAGCTGCAGAAATAATTTCTGCTATTAACATAATTCATAGTATTTGTGGCCTAGCTCCACGTCCCTGTCAACACACACACACACACACACACACACACGGCAAGACATACTTTTCAGAATAGAATTAGGCACTTTGTTACCCATCTTTGTCATCTTTGTTAAATTGCTTTTCCCCAAATCCTTAATATTAGATATATTTGTGGTGCAAATAAAATGTATATTGATTTTTAAAGTCCAGGTATGAATTATTGGAGGCAGTGGAAATACCAAAAAATATTCTACAAATAGTTTCTCAGTATTGGAGAATGCTTGTATAAGTAACACAAGTGTGAATGCTAAATGAATTTTGGTTTAACTCATCCATCCATCTTTTTGGCCATGAGGTAACTTCTCTCTGGGAAACATGGACCCATCTTTTTTTGTCTGGGGAGTTAGCGTGGTTAAGAAATGAAGATGGCATTTGTCGCTTTCTCCTCGAAGGGAAATGCTCAATTATGTTTTTAAAATGTAATTGTTTAATTTACCTAATTAACTCTTTACCCTTTTGTCAATGTCTTTTTTTTTTATTCCAGATGTGTCGTTGTAAGACACCTCTTAATGGACATATAGGAATGTTTAGCAAAAAAACTAAACAAGCTGCGAAATCAATCCGGCTGTAGTTGACATACATTTTTAGCTCTGTCAGTATATGACACCTCCAATGTTATTATAGGTGGCCCATGTTTCATTTGGACCACACACCGTCTCAGATGCAGGCTAGTTAATTCTAGGCTCTGTTAGGTTTGGATGCACCGGGCAAGGACCAGAGAATATCAGCTGTAAAATCTTTTTTTGATGTCTCACTGGGTGTCCAGGTCTCTCGAGGTGAATTATTAAAAAGTTATTTCACTTGGAGAATGGAAGGTATCAATGAATTTAATTCTATATTGTTTTTAGCCTATATCCCCTTTCTTTTGCTACTTTTTTGTATTCTCATGTATTTTTATATATAAATATAATTAAACTTTCTTCTGTCGTTCACTTTTTATTAAAGTTAATATTTTCAAGACTGTCTCTTTTTAAGTGACATGGAGAGCATGGATCATTAGTGTTTTTTTTTTTTTAAGGTTCAACTTGAATCCAATTTAAGCCCTTGCCTTGGTAAGAAAAATACAGCCCCATGTTATGTAGACAGTTTCTGTCTCTTTAAAATAATCAACTTGGTGCATCAGAAGTACACAAATCAAAGCATAAATGCCTGTAACATGATATCTGCTTTCCTGCAATGTATGGATGGGTTATGTGACTGAGGAATGTTGTATGAACTTCTTTTGACTCATTCATCTCTTCACTCTTGAAACACATTTGCTTTCTGGAAGCTGTTTGGTGCTCAGTAAAAGATAAAAGGTCCACCATAAAACAGTGGTCAACCAAAAAAAGTGATTTATTTTTTAGCTAAATGTTACAGAAACTTGGCAGTATTCTATGTTCTTACATCACAAAAGGGAGAGAGAAATGAAACTGCACACTGGGACATATTTTCTGTATTAGTGTGCATTGTATTTGTTCTTGTCTATAAAATACAGTATGTACAACAAGACTGAGCTTGCAGTCTGACATTGTCATTTTGTGGCTATTGCAAGATTTCTTTTAACATCTATTTTCTCCCATCTCCTTTATTGATGTTATTCATCTATTAACCTTACGGCACTAGTGATTGTACTTTGTAAGTGCAACTAGTGAGTTTGGATTTGGGGAACTGAACCATGTGTTAGGGTCCAGTGTTGAATCCTTGTACCATTGGCCTACAATATATGAATGTGAAGAGAGTACATAACAAATCTGAAGTGGACCAGACGTACATTATACAGTAGTGTGTATTTAACAGTTAAATATTTGAAAAACAGTCAGTACAGTAGTTCTCTCAGTTTTACCAGTAGAGGGCGTTATTGATAGAGCAGGTTTTTTTTCTGACCATAAGCTTCTCAGGCGTGTGGCATATTATGCAGACTTCATAAAACACTAATAAAGATTTTTATTCTCATGACGACCATGTGTTTCTTTCCATCTTTATTAACAGGAATGTTTTCCACTGATCTCAGTGGTTTACAGTGGTGTACTCGTGTTTACCTTTTCTCATCTACAGAAATGTAACTTCTGGCAATATGCCTTTACCTTTCTAGTAAATCAAGTGCAAATGAAGGAGATATTGAGGTGTTATTAACGGAAATAGCCATCCAGTGGTGTGTCTGGCTAGATACACCCATAACCTCACAGGAATGTTAGCTAGTTCTACTGCAACGTTTTCATGCACTTACACCATTAAATCAAGTCACAAAATGCTACCCCTTTGGACATGAATATGGATTATTATTATACAGTATTGGTATTACATTGGCCATTTACTGTTGGGCACCCACTTTTTTATTCCGTCAAGAAAGTCACGCTTTCGAACTGCTCGTTCAATTTGTTCTTCTCATGATGCCATACATTTAGGCAACGTCATAAGGAAATACTTGAAGCTGCTAACGTCAGCTAACACGTTACAGATATGGCGTTTACATTATATTCCCTTATTCAAGCGGTGATTTTGTGTGTAAATGCTGTCGCCGTATTGCACGAAGAAAGATTTTTAAGTAAAAGTAAGTGGCCGTCTACACATTTATTTTGTTTAACATTACTTTCAACAATGATTTGCTTGCTTGCTAGCTAGTCGGCTGAAATGGGTTGGTGATAGATAACTACTTACCTAGACAGGGAAGCAAGAAAGTAACGTTATTTGGTTGATATGAGTCATTTTAGCATAATTTGGCGTTACTGCTAAATTAGCTAGCTAACTACACCAGTATAATGAGTTGGAAAAGCTTACAGGTACGTTGATCTGCCTCTTATGGCCAGGGCCATTTTTGTTTGCATTAATGTAATTGTTTTGTTCATTCTAACTTAGTTGGCTGGGGTGTGGACCAAAGTATTGGGGGATTTGGTGATGAACCGGGCATTAAAGTGCAGCTAATGAACCTTGTCCGCTCTGTGAGGACAGTAATGAGAGGTACGACTGAAAAATCAATACCATTTATAAATATCAAATCGTTCTGCATGCATACTATTTTTTTTTCAATAAATTATTCTTGTTTTCTTCAAACAATTTTATGATGTTGACCTAACTGAACTGAGACTGGTTTGTGGCATTATTCATCATATTTTCTCTCATCTTGCAGTGCCCTTGATTGCTGTCAATTCGGTCTGCATTGTGTTGTTGCTGCTGTTTGGCTGAAGCGAAGACTGGACTGAATTTGGATGTTGAACTAAGAGAAGACATTTTCAGGGCTCAGGGGGATGTCTCCATGATTCCCGAAGGAGAAACCCTACATGCACAACAAAGAAGATTACACACACACACTTGTTGCTGTATCACAAAGAATCAGCATTACATTTGATTTCCTTTTTATTTATTCCCACTTTACATGGTCAGACAGAGTAACAGTTCAGATGCAGGAACAGTCAGTGTTTACTCCTTTACGCCATTCAGTTTCTTTCAAAGACACCTGTTAGTCAATGATGTTTATACAAAGCAGTCCAAAGCATGTTGCTGCTGGATGATTTCTACAATGTCAAAGGATAATTTACTTTGAGCACGCGATTAGTTAAACTTTCTTTCTCCTAATATGAAACTGTGATTGTGTCACAGTGCTGATTATGGCATGCATGTTGCTGTTAACATATTGTAATCTTATGTTGTTACGAAAAGTTTTTTTTTCTTCACACCTTCCTGGACAAAATGTTAAATATACATAATTTGAACAGACATAAACACCATAAATCGGGATATATCATATTTTGTGTCTCATGTAGATAACTTAATTATGTATTACTTTTTTTCTCAGTAACTTTCAATCAATTACTTGAAAAAAATAAAGATGTTTTAAATATCAACACATTTTGAGTTTGTTCATATCAATAAATGATATTACCCAACGACATTACATGTTGACGTTATATTTTTTGTCCCATAACGCACTCCGTACTTCAACACAACTTTCGTTTTGATCATGGTTGAAAGTGTCAAAAGTGCAGTAAGGAGGCCAAAGTGACTTGATTAGAAATATTTGTTAAATGCAAAATGGTGTGCACGTTGGCGATGTTTTTTATTTTAATTGCCGTGTATGAATGGCATGGCAGTGTACTCTCGAACTAGCTGCAAACTTCAGCACTAGCACTCGTTCTCCCGAGGAGGCCTTCTTATAACAGTATAGTACATATTAGTGACCAAGTACAATAGAGTCGGTGGATGCTGCTCATGTATTACTTGAAAATGGAAAATATTATGACCATTGTTTTCATTGCTGGGCTCCCAGCGTGTGCCATATATTTTCTTTACGCCAACATTTATTGCTCTTATAAACTACTGAAAGCTAATGTGGTGTTTGACAGTCGTCAGAGGATTCCAAGTTTAGCCTACATTTTTCTCAGATATGTATTCAGAGCTCTTCTCAAAAGACAGGGGCATTTGTACTTTTGCGATAGCGATGTCAAAGGTGAAGTTGCCTTCACCATTTTTAACTGCAGGTAAACTGATTGCGCCTGACAATGTAGCAGTCCAATTTTTTTTAGGGCTATGGTTTGATTTCATTATAATCATTTCAAACAACACACTGCCTTACAAAGATGGTTGTTTATTTGTTCACGTTTGGACCAATTATCTCCTATGTGCTGTACTTTTTTCTCTAAGGTTCAACAAGAATCTACTGAGGAGGTTCTGTAGTGCAGCTGGATATGGCTGGGACTACCCAGACATTGAGTTCAGGGATATCCCTCTGTGTTACCCAGAGACCCTCTGTCTGCGGATGCTTGACATATTAATATCTGCTGAGAAGTTCAGATTGAGCCCTGTGGGTAAGTAACACATCCTCTGCTGGCTGGGTAGTGCATGTATTTGAAGGCCATCCAAATGTCAACACTCAAGATACTCAGTTTTCTTCCTACATTTCTGTAGAATATATGAATTCAATTCAGCCAGATGTGTAGTTCATACAAAATCCACCCACTTCAATGCATTGTTTCCTTAGGTCTAGTCCGGGTACGTCAGAGTTTAAAAACATGGCAGCCAATAGATGAGCTGAAGAAGGGACCCTTCAAGTTGCAGGCTCGTGTGTTAGAGTACAGGGTCATTGAAGATGGGGTGGAGGTTGACATTTCTCTAACTGCCATTTCACGCACTGACCAGCCAGTTTGGGAGAGTGTTTTGACAATGCTCTCCCAGGACAGAGGCCGAACACCAAACACTCAACCTAAACCTAAACCTGAGTGGAATGATGGTGAGTAGACCAATACTTAAGTTAATTCATTCTAAATTTTGCCACCAGTCAACAAACCTGAGGAAGTTGAATGAAATTGTTCTATTCAAGTTTGAATAGCACAGAACAACTGGACCCACATCTTAAACCAATATATTTTCTTACACTTTGACAGGTCACATGGACACATCAGAGCCAGATGACATGAAGGCGGTGGATATCAATGTTCCCTGGACTACAGGACTGAAGTTTGTGTGGGCTTTCTCTGACTACTCTCCACATTGTCTCCTAACTCTTCCTGCTAAACTCTTGGGCTACAGATGTACCCCAAATCCTAGTCTATGGATGCTGTCTAAATGCTTGGCTGAAATTGAAAAGCACAAAGGTAAAGTCGTTTTTTATTCTAGTGATTCTACCTCAATACTGAATTATTTATAAGCAAAATGATGGTGGCTCAAACAGTATTTTTTTTGTTGCTGTCCATACTTTATTTATCCTCAATCTATCACCTTGATTGATATTTTCCAAACATCCATTGATTCCACAGGAGTTGATGCCATTAGAGCCCCCATCTCTGTCACCACCCAGTTCAAGGAACCATTGTTGGTACCAGGAAAAGTGACCATCAAATTTTGTGAGAGTGCGGGAGTGCAGTCCAAATGTGTTAGATTCCAAATGGAGCAATACGAGAGGAAGATACCTCACATCACGGGACAAATCTGCAGGACTACTGTAGAGGATGTGAATTAAAGATGAAAACGGCGCCGATGGCCACCCCAGCACTGTTGTTATTGTTTTTGTTGCCGAGATGAGCATCACGTAGCACGGCCTACCGGGGAACAGTGGGTTAACTGCCTTGTTCAGGGTCAGAACAAAAATGTTTACCTTGTCAGCTCTGGGATTCGATCAAGCAACCTTTCGGTTACTGGCCCAACGCTCTAACCACTAGGCTACCTGCTGACCTGGCCTCTGTAAATTGATATGCAATCCACTTGATCACCTCTGTCGAAAATGCTTGGACCTTCTTTTTTTATATTTTCAGTGGTATTGTTAACAAACACGCCCCAATAAAGAAAATGAGATTTAAAAACAGGTTCAGCCCCTGGTTTGACTGTGATCTGGCAAAGTGACCACCTCAATAATTCAATTTGGCGAAAGGCACACGTATACTCAGGCTGACTGGCTCTCGTTCAGGCAAATGAGAAACAAGTGCACTCAGGCTATCCGGAAGGCCAAAGTTAGTTACTTTGAGGAGCAGTTCTATCTCTTGGGTCTAACCTCAAGAAGTTCTGGAAAACAGTTAAAGACCTGGAGAATAAACCGTCCTCCTCACAGCTGCCCATGTCTCTTCATGTTGATGATGTGCTTGTGTTACGGATACAGGTATCCTGTGTGTGTATTTGTTTTCTCTCCTTCTGCCCTAGTCACAGGTGTCACTCATCAGTCGCCAATCAGAAGACACACCTGCTCCTTTCCCTTACCCAATCACATCCCCTTTCCCTTGGTTTAAAAACCCAGTCAGTTGTTTTCCTAAGCTCTCTCTCTCTCTTTTTTTGATGGAGCTAGCTCTCTTTTGTTTTGCTCCTACATGTCACATTTGTCTGTAATTATGTGAGTATGTATTGTTGTGGTTCATGACTGTTTGTTTGTTGGTGGGTAAAGGGGGTACAAAGACTCAGTCATGGACACTCTTACTGACAGTTGTGGTGCTTCGCCCGATGCATTGTTGTCTCTACCTTCTTGCCTTTGTGCTGTTGTCTGTGTCCAATAATGTTTTTACCATGTTTTGTGCTGCTGCCATGTTGTGTTGATACTATGCTGTGATGTCATGTGTTGCTGCCATGCTATGTTGTCTTCGGTCTCTCTTTATGTAGTGTTGTGGCGTCTCTTGTCGCGATATGTGTTTTGCCCTATATTTGTATATGTTTTATTTTGAATTCCAGCCCTCATCCCTGCAGGCCTTTTAGTAGGGCGTAATTGTAAATAAGAATTGGTTCTTAACGGACTTGCCTAGTTAAATAAAAAATATTTTGAAAAGGTACGACAGTCTGCTTGGAGTTTGCCACAAAGCACCTAAAGACTCTCAGACCATAAGAAACAAGATTTTCTGGTCTGATGAAACAAAGATTGAACTCTTTGGCCTGAATGCCAAACGTCTCATCTGGAGGAAACCTAGCACCATCCCCACGGTGAAGCATGGTGGTGGAAGCATCATGCTGTGGCAATGTTTTTCAGTGGCAGGGACTGGGAGACTAGTCAGGATTGAGGGGAAAATGAACAGAGTAAAGAACAGAGATCCTTGATGAAAACCTACTCCAGAGTGCTCAGGAACTCAGACTGGGGCGAAGGTTCACCTTCTAACAGGACAACGACCCTAAGCACACAGCCAAGACAATACAGGAGTGGCTTCAAGACAAGTCTCCGAATGTCCTTGAGTGGCCGTGCAGCGACGCTCCCCATCCAACCTGACAGAGCTTGAGAGGATCTGCAGAGAAGAATGGGAGAAACTCCCCAAATACAGGAGTGCCAAGCTTGTAGCGTCATACCCAAGAAGTCTCAAGGCTGTAATCGCTGCAAAAAGTTCTTCAACAAAGTACTGAGTAAAGGGTCTGAATACTTATGTAAATGTGATATCTCTTTCTTTTTTTACATTTGCAAACATTTCTAAAACTGTTTTTGCTCTGATGAGGGGAAAAACAATTTAATCAATTTTAGAATAATGCTGTAACATAACAAAATGTGAAAAAAGTCAAGGTGTCTGAATACACTGTACCTTTTAAAATACTGGATAGTCATGTTCATATGTCCTTGAATAGTTCAAGAATCCATTCATCTGTCTCTGCACGACGATGGATGAGAGGTGTAAATGCTGCTTTGTGGTCACTGAGTGAGGAACAAGAAGATTAGGTGTGATATATAACAAAAAAAGTATGATTCATTCAAAGCTTTGCTACACAGCATACTAAGATGTAGTAAGATGAAACATGCCTTTAAGTTCACTACCATAAAGTTATGTTTGATTTTCTGATCCTCAGTCATATTCAACAACAATCACAGAGCAATGTTTCCAGCATGTGCAAGAGCTGCAGGCAAACTTAATAAAACAAAAATGTTTTACCAAAAGTTGTGTAGTCCTCTGTTGTGCAGTCTTCCTTCTTCAAAATGTTAGGGGGTTACAGAAATGTAAATCACATCACATGTGGGACGTATTGGAAGGATTTCATCAGTAGGCGGTCAGACTAAATATTGTCAGGTGCTGTTCAGTTATCCAGTGATATGGTTTACTAACGGAGATGCTTTTCTTCACAACCCCACCCCCTCTCCTTCCCTCAAACACGGGGAAAAAACACATATACTCTGTGCAATGAGAGGCAGTCACGGGATGCTCTTTTGATTACACAACAACCGTATACAGTAAGGCCGAAGAGATCCAGGCTTCTGAGCACATGACTTAAGGTTACATAAAATTGAATTTCCAACTCTACAACTTCAGAATTACATACATCTCTATGGGCATGCAAACAATATAATATTACTTCATCTAATCCACTCACAATAAAGATAATTGTTTCACCACATGAACTGAAACTACAATTCATTTTAGTAATATTTATTTAACATTTTACTCCTAGGCAGAATCTAATCACCACTCTTTGAAGTTTGGCAGAAATATGTAGATACTGACATTAAACATATGGTATAGTTTAAGTCATGGATCTCTACAAAGCATTTCAGTGAACAATACTGTTTATGTTCCTCTACAAATTTCCTGTCTACAGTTTTACAATGAGTAAAACAAGAGAAAAGACTTTCATATACATGAAGGCAGGGAACAAGAATATCAAACAGATCAAATATTCAAGTCTCCATTCCCTGTAGGGACCTTGTCTGCATCAGCATACGCCTGGTACTGTAGCTTATGGTGCTTCTGTGGACATAGTAACATTAGAGAGTTGTAGAGGACACAGAAAATTCCTTAACACCACAGTTCTTGTTTGATGTAAATATCTATTCTAGAGGGTAGCAGTATTGGCGTACGTTGGATTGAAGATACATTTGTGTAAATCCCCTGCTGGACCATGAAGCCTATGCCGCACTGACTAGGATGCCACATAATGGCAAAGATGAGATGTCATTCCACTAATAATTACACAATCATCCCTTATTATTACGACTTTCATCTACCTGATATTTATACAATGTCATGTCATAACTGATAATCTTAAAGCTGGAATCCTTATTGGTGAAACAGCCACAACCATTTGCGATATTACAACAAAGAAATTACTGCAAACAAACAGTTTTTTCAACTCTGACATTTAACACATAAGAGTACTGCAATTGTTTTACCATGCTACGTGATGCTCATCTCGGCAACAAAAACAATAACAACAGTGCTGGGGTGGCCATCGGCGCCGTTTTCATCTTTAATTCACATCCTCTACAGTAGTCCTGCAGATTTGTCCCGTGATGTGAGGTATCTTCCTCTCGTATTGCTCCATTTGGAATCTAACACATTTGGACTGCACTCCCGCACTCTCACAAAATTTGATGGTCACTTTTCCTGGTACCAACAATGGTTCCTTGAACTGGGTGGTGACAGAGATGGGGGCTCTAATGGCATCAACTCCAGTGGAATCAATGGATGTTTGGAAAATATCAATCAAGGTGATAGATTGAGGATAAATAAAGTATGGACAGCAACAAAAAAAATACTGTTTGAGCCACCATCATTTTGCTTATAAATAATTCAGTATTGAGGTAGAATCACTAGAATAAAAAAACTACTTTACCTTTGTGCTTTTCAATTTCAGCCAAGCATTTAGACAGCATCCATAGACTAGGAGTTGGGGTACATCTGTAGCCCAAGAGTTTAGCAGGAAGAGTTAGGAGACAATGTGGACAGGTTGTTTCACTGAACAGCCATTACGAATACAGGCTGCAAAACAGTGATCACTAAGGTCATTACAGAAAACACCAGAGTAGCTTTTTCTGGGTGTTTGGAGTCATACCTTGTGGGATTTAGGGAGTCCCATTGCTTTAGGACTTGGACAAGGTGTTTTAGTCATGTCCCAGTTTAGGTCACCTAGCAGTACAAATTCAGACTTAGGGTAAGGGGCCAGGAGAGAGCTTAGTGCATTTAGGATAAAGGCCGGTGATGATTGTGGATGATAACAACATCAAGTCAAATTGTTTGGGGACAGACAACAGAGCACTGAAGGTGTTCCTTGGTAAAGTTTGCCACTCCATCACCTTTGGAAGATCTGTCTTGCCGAAAAAAGTTATAACCAGAAAGGTTAACATCACCGTTCAAAACACTATTTCTTAACCACGTCTCAGTAATGACCCACACATCTGGATTGGAGCTTTACTGAGGAGTGGCTTCCGTCTGGCCACTCTACCATAAATGCCTGATTTGTGGAGTGCTGCAGAGAAGGTTGTACTTCTGGAAGGTTCTTCCATCTCCACAGAGGAACTTCCCAACAACCTCATGGCTTGGTTTTTGCTCTGACATGCACTGTCAACTGTGGGACCTTATATAGACAGGTGTGTGCCTTTCCAAATCATGTCCAATCAATTGAATTTACCACAGGTGGACTCCAATCAAGTTGTAGAAACATCTCAAGGATGATAAATGGAAACAAGATAACACTGAGCTAAATTTTTTGTCTTATAGCAAAGGGTCTGAATACTTAAACAAGGTATTTCAGTTTTTTTAAATAAATGTACAAACATTTCTACAAACCTGTTTTCACTTTGTCCTTATGGGGTATCGTGTGTAGATTGATAAGGAAAATAATTAATTTAATACATTTTAGAATAAGGCTGTAATGTAACAAAATGTGGAAAAAGTCAAGGGGTATGTGGCGGTCCCGTGTGGCTCAGTTGGTAGAGCATGGCGCTTGCAACGCCAGGGTTGTGGGTTCATTCCCCACGGGGGGACCAGGATGAATATGTATGAACTTTCCAATTTGTAAGTCGCTCTGGATAAGAGCGTCAGCTAAATGACTTAAATGTAAATGTAAATGGTATGAATACTTTCCGAATGCACTGTAAGACATTTCCCAAATGAAAAATTATCTAAATTCCATTTGTGTTAACTAAGCAAATTAGCTTAACACAATCAGATTTTTTGCAACTGTTTCTATCATGAAATGCAAGCCAGAAAACACAGTGACGCTTTAATATGTGGGTGTGACTTAACACACTCTTCTGTGGATAGCAGGATAGTAGAACCTATTGTTTAACTACTGTGCTGTGTGTGCAACATCAAAAACTGTCACCAACCAAGCTCTTTTTCACAGCATACCCCCAAGAGTATAATGCAATAATTGTGTCATTTAAAAATCATATTTTCATTATTTATTTATTTTCCCTCGATCACTGCAAGTTTGTACTCATCAATGTTTATAGGTTGTTATCAATAAAATGTCGCAAGAAGGTGCACAACGTTCCAGTTGCCTGCTGGGGGGCAAGGAGACCCCCAGCTCCGCTAAAACAATTGGCAACTGCGTGCCTTTTTCAAGGGATTGTTAAATACATTTTAACTATTTGGTTGTAAAATCATCAGTGATGGAAAAAGTACCCAATTGTCATACTTGAGTAAAAGTATAGATACCTTAATAGAAATTGACTCAAGTTAAAGTGAGTCGCCCATTAAAGTACTACTTCAGTAAAAGTCTACAAGTATTTGGTTTTAAATATATTTAAGTATCAAAAGTAAATGTAATTGCTAAAATATACTTAAGTTTCAAAAGTAATATAAATATTTTCAAATTCCTTATTAAGTAAACCGGATGGCACCATTTTCTTATTTTTTAAATTTATGGATAGCCAGGGTTGCACTCCAACAACATTTACAAAAGAAGCAAGTGTGTTTAGTGAGTCTGTCAGATCAGAGACAGTAGGGATGTTCTCTTGATAAGTGGGAATTGGACCATTTTCCTTTCATGGTAAGCATTCCAAATGTAACAAATACTTTTGGGTGTCAAGAGAAATGTATAGAGTAAAAAGTACATTATTTTCATTAGGAATGTAGTGAAATAAAAGTTGTCAAAAATATAAATTGTAAAGTTCAGATACCCCAAAAACAACTTAAGTAGTACTTTAAAGTATTTTTACTTAAGTACTTTACATAACTGAATATCATCACCTTTTGAAGAACATAGTCAGGCCTACAAACTTCCGATTATTCCATGCAAAACAATTGCGCACATCTAACTCTATCAGATTTCTACAGCAAGTAACTACATGCTTTACATGATCAGTAAACATCAATTGATCATGTCATTTCAGATACGTTAGGGTAGCCTCACGATATCTCTCAATATTGGCCACCATTAATTGGATATTTAAGTGCTATAAAAGTCAACTACAGTATACCTGACAAGTATGAGTGGTGGTGGTGCTGATGTACTAGCTGATGATGTTACTGGTAGAAACTTTGAACAGTTAGCTAAACATAGTGGTAAGTAGACCTAATGTACTTTTTTCTCCAACCAGTGTAGGCTTACCTAGCGATGTTAGCTACATTATCCTCTTTTCAACATTGTTTTTAATAGTGTTTAATCACAATTACTACTGACAGACATGATAGGCTATATTGATTGATGGACCACGTCAAATTGGCTAGCCAGCTAATAACAGATCACGTCAATATGGCTACTTAACAAACAAACTTTTTGGGGTTAAACTTCACTGAACAAAAATATGAACAGAACATGTAAAGTCTTCAGGTGAAAGCTATGATCCCTTATTGATGTCACTTGTTAAATCCACTTCAATCAGTGTAGGTTAAAGAATGATTTTTAAGCATTGAGACAATTGAGACATGACTTGTGTATGTGTGCCATTCAGAGGGTGAATGGGCAAGACCATAGGTGCCTGAACAATCTGCAACAACTGCATCCCCACTTTCAAAATAGGGATGCAAGCGTATGTATATAAACGCAACATGTAAAGTGTTGGTCCCATGTTTCATGAGCTGAAATAAAAGATCCCAGAAACTTTCCATACGCACAATAAGCTTATTTCTCTCCAATTATGTGCACAATTTTTTTTTACATCCCTGTTAGTGAGCATTTCTTCTTACTGTAGCTATTAGAGTGAAAGAATACCATGCTATTGTTTGAGGAGAGTGCACAGTGTATGAATAAACCAATTAGGCACATTTGGGCAGTCTTGATACAACATTTTGAACAGATATGCAATGGTTCATTGGATCACTCCAAAACGTCGCACATATAATGCTGCCATCTAGTGGCCAAAGTCTAAATTGCGCCTGGCCTAGAATCATTCATTATGCCCTTTCTCTTGCATTTCAAAGATGATGGTACAAAAAAAAAATACTAAAAAACAGTTGTTTTTTCTTTGTATTATCTTTTACCAGATCTAATGTGTTATATTCTCCAGTATTCCTTTCACATTTCCACAAACGTCAAAGTGTTTCCTTTGAAATGGTATCAAGAATATGCATATCCTTGCTTGAGCTACAGGCAATTAGATTTGGGTATGTCATTTTAGGCGAATATTTTTTTAAAGGGGCGGATCCTCAAGTTAACAAGGATCGTACGCTTTTTTATAATTTTCGCCTAAAAATACATACCCAAATCTAACTGCCTGTAGCTCAGGACCTGAAGCAAGGATATGCATATTCTTGATACCATTTGAAAGGAAACACTGTGGAAATGTGAAATTATTGTAGGAGAATATAACACATTAGATATGGTAAAAGATAATACAAACAAAAAAACATGCGTTTTCAAATCTTTGTTTATTTCATCATCTTTGAAATGCATGAGAAATGCCATAATATAATATTGCAGTTTAGGCGCAATTTAGATTTTGGCCACTAGATGGCAGTGGTGTATGTGCAACGTTCCAGACTGATCCAGTGAAGCATTGCAATACTGCACAAATGTACATTTTCAAGTACATAACTATAGAGAACATGCAAAAATGATATGGTAATACAAAAATGTAAGTTTACACACTCCCAGGAAGGTCATAAATGATGGAAAATGAGCTTCCCTACAGAAAAGACACTAACTTTCACACATTTAGATGGTGTGTGTGGGGCCAGAAACAGCAAGGGTTCAAACTTTAGAACCCAGTTCTTACATTTTAATATAAAAATTGATTTTATCAAACAAAACTGTGCTACATTTTATCTCTGCGACCCTCAGGATGACAAATCAGGGCAAGATTACTGAATGTAAGTACATGTTTTACCTTCAGAGGTGAATGTATCAAACCAAGTGCCGTGATAAAAGTTTTTGTTGTTGTTGTGCACTCTCCTCAAACAATAGCATGGTATTTTTTTCACTGTAATAGCAACTGTAAATTGGACAGTGCAGTTAGATTAGCAAGAATTTAAGCTTTCTGCACATATAAGACATGTCTATGTCCTGGAAAGTTGGATGTTACTTGCAATGTCATTTTTGTCACATTAGCACATGTTAGAAACAACCGTCCTGTTATATGGACACCGATCCCGTAGAGGTTAAACAGCATGATCATTACACAAGTGCACCTTGTGCTGGGGACAATAAAAGGCCACTCTAAAATGTGCAGTTTTGTCACACAACACAATGCCACAGATGTCACTCCTACTAAAAAATGCTCACTATGTGTGCGTGTCTGTGTGCGCTTGCGTGCGTGTGTGAGGGTGAATGCGTGCATGTGGCAAGGTTGTGTCTTATGGAGCTGATCATTTTAGTGACTGTCCCCCTGTTACTCACTTAAAGGGAGAATCTCCACGCTGTCCTCTCCTGAAAGGGTTCAGAGCCTATGGGAATTCCAGTTATTTTGAAAGAACTCACTTAATTTATTTATCTTAAAAGGCCAATACTAAATGGAAACATGTTCCCTCTTTGTACCACTGAGTTTGCCATAATGAGTACTATTTCACAGACTCCTGAATGGACTGTTTTGTTTTGTACAGTATTGTGTACTAAACTAATCTAAAGGTTTTAACCAGTACAGACAATTGTTTTAAATCTTTAAATTACTAATCAGAAATTGAGTAATTGAGTAATTGAGTCTTTCTCATAATTACTAAGCATGGTCTCTGGGGACAACTATCACAACGTAAAAGCTGGGAAGCCTGTAGCTCTTTTAGCTCAAGTAAAATAGAGATGTCTAAGTGATGTTATGACAAAGTGTGGTGATGATCATTTCCTTTGCTATTTCAGTGCAGCCCACCTCAGAGAAGTGCAAGAAAAATTAAAAGTAAGACCAGCGCCATCCACCTCTCCTCTCCAGTGGCGGAGGGCCAGAGGAAGCTTGATGGAAGCAGCTTGACAGTTTACAATGAGGGCTAGAAGGTGAAAGTGGTGTATGAGGTCTACCCTGGTGATGTCTGCACCATGGAGAATGGTGCCCACTCCCAGAGACAAGGTCTGTGCAAGGTCACCAGCAGAGATGGTGGAGGAAACGTGCCCTCTCCATCGGGTGTAGTCACGAACGGCAGGGGACAGAAAGACTTACAGGACCAGAAAGCTGGAAAGAACAGTAACTCCATGTTGATGTGTCATGCCTCCATTAGCCAGCCCTGCTCTGGGCCTGAGGACAACTCAACAGAGACTTCAAGACTTTAACAGAGACTTCAACTATGACCTTTGTGGATGCACACACTATCGATGAGTCGTCGGAGACGCACAGCCTTTTGGGTGTAATGAAGTTACACATTAAGGAGTTTGTCCTCATTGATGATGATGATGACAGTGACATGTCCCTAAGAGAGAAGACTGTCACTGACATGTCCATCATGGATGTTAACGTTGCAGACCTGGTCTGTGGCAGACTACCGTCCATCACTACTGACACGTTCTATGAGTGTAAAGAGGAGAGTCTGGCCCCGGAACCTCCACCCCCTGCACAAACAGACACTGACACTATAAAGCAGTCCTGCTGCTTCTTTTCCATTCAATGATCATTCTATCTGTTCCTTTTTATGACCATTTCATCAATTCACACTGTAACAAAGGCAGAGCACAAACTGTAGTTATTTTTAGTTTTTGTAATTTTGTGTGACCATCGGTGGGACTTTTTGACCTTCCTGAATCAATCACTATTGCCTTCAAAAGCTGCCCACTATTCTGCACAAAATAAGTGTATTGGTTTTAAATTATGGTTATTTGTCATGTTGTCATGTCTCACTTACAGTATGTGTCACTGCACAGTCTTTGTATCGATTTTGCATTCTTTATAGTGTTGGGTAATACAGTAGTAAAGGTGCATAGTAAATAATCAGCATTTCTCACAGTAACTTTGAATACTTTGAATGCTTCTTGAATCGAACACTGTTATCTGAATGATATGTTCTCTGCACAGAAAGGCCTTGAGTGATCAGGTGTTGATTTCTATTCATGTTCCATTCATGTTCTGCTTTCTCTTCTTCACTTCAGATAAACTTTTCTTACTTGAACTGTATGTACAAATATTTGTCCTTTGATTATCGTACAATTAATACACTTCACATTTTTAGAATTTCAAAATATTATTTTCAAATGTTTTGAGAAAAGTAATCAGAAATATACCTGTGAGCAGCAATAAACGGGGTTCACGGGATGACAAAGGATGCAAGATCAGTTGGATAACAAAGCAAGCACTCTATCATGTGTGATCTATCTACCTTTTATGTCCAATTAGCAATACCACAAGGATGTGAAGTTTAGTCTAATGCTCTAGGTTGGTTATCTTTGAATGCAACAAGTAATCATTATTAAAGTCATTACTTAATGTATACATTTATATATACATTGACTGGGCAAACAGCAGGACTTCTGGTTTCTCTTTTTCCCCCCAAAATATCCACTTTTCACTGCATTCAGACCACATAATGGGGCAACAATATGTGATTATACAGATACACTAATCGCAATATTTTACATTGTATAATTTAAACCTGACATTAATTTGCATGAGACAAAGTCCAGTTGATTAATAGTTATTGCTCTAGTATCTTATGGTGCCACTAGTGCCAATGACATCTATAGTGCCACCAACTGGTCTGGTGCAGCCATCTAAGGTTACAGTGACTTTATATTCAGCTTCTAAGGACATAGACATCAAGTTTACAAATTTCATGGTCCCATGTTCATGGATTCAGTTCTTATAGCCTTGGTGTGATATCAAATCAAAAATCAAATACATTTTATTTGTCACATACACATGGTTAGCAGATGTTAATGCGAGTGTAGCGAAATGCTTGTGCTTCTAGTTCCGACCATGCAGTAATATCTAACAAGTAATATAACCTAACAATTTCACAACAACTACCTTATACACACACAAGTGTAAAGGAATGAACACGAATATGTACATAAAAATATATGAATGAGTGATGCTCAAACGGCATAGGCAAGATGCAGTAGATGGTATAGAGTACAGTATATACATATGAGATGAGTAATGTAGGGTATGTAAGCATTATATAAAGTGGCTAGTGATAAATTGATTACATCAATTTTTCCATTATTAAAGTGGCTAGAGTTGAGTCAGTATGTTGGCAGAAGCCACTCGATGTTAGTGATGGCTGTTTAACAGTCTGATGGCCTTGAGATAGAAGCTGTTTTTCAGTCTCTCGGTCCCCGCTTTGATGCACCTGTACTGACCTCACCTTCTGGATGATAGCGGGGTGAACAGGCAGTGGCTTGGGTGGTTGTTGTCCTTGATGATCTTTTTGGCCTTCCTGTGACATCGGATGGTGTAGGTGTCCTGGAGGGCAGGTAGTTTGCACCCGGTGATGCGTTGTGCAGACCTCACTACCCTCTGGAGAGCCTTACGGTTATGGGCGGAGCAGTGTCCGTACCAGGCGGTGATACAGCACGACAGGATGCTCTCGATTGTGCATCTGTAAAAGTTTGTGAGTGTTTTTGGTGACAAGCCGAATTTCTTCAGCCTCCTGAGGTTGAAGAGGTGCTGCTGCGCCTTCTTCACCACGCTGTCTGTATGGATGGACCATTTCAGTTTGTCCGTGATGTGTACGCTGAGGAACTTAAAACTTTCCACCCTCTCCACTACTGTCCCGTCAATGTAGATAGGGGGCTGCTCCCTCTGCTGTTTCCTGAAGCCCAAGATCATCTCCTTTGTTTTGTTGACATTGAATGTGAGGTTATTTTCCTGACACCACACTCCGAGGGCCCTCACCTCCTCCCTGTAGGCCGTCTCGTCGTTGTTGGTAATCAAGCCTACCACTGTAGTGTCGTCTGCAAACTTGATGATTGAGTTGGAGGCGTGCATGGCCACACAGTCGTGGGTGAACAGGGAGTACAGGAGAGGGCTGAGAACGAACCCTTGTGGGGCCCCAGTGTTGAGGATCAGCGGGGTGGAGATGTTGTTACCTACCCTCACCACCTGGGGGCGGCCCGTCAGGAAGTCCATTCCAGTTGCACAGGGCGGGGTCGAGACCCAGGGTCTCGAGCTTAATGACGAGTTTGGTGGGTACTATGGTGTTAAATGCTGAGCTGTAATCGATGAACAGCATTCTTACATAGGTATTCCTCTTGTCCAGATGGGTTAGGGCAGTGTGCAGTGTGATGGCGATTGCGTCGTCTGTGGACCTATTGGGGCGGTAAGCAAATTGGAGTGGGTCTAGAGTGTCAGGTAGGGTGGAGGTGATATGGTCCTTGACTAGTCTCTTAAAGCACTTCATGATGACGGAAGTGAGTGCTACAGGTCGGTAGTCATTTAGCTCAGTTACCTTAGCTTTCTTGGGAACAGGAACAATGGTGGCCCTCTTGAAGCATGTGGGAACAGCAGACTGGGATAAGGATTGATTGAATATGTCTGTAAACACACCAGCCAGCTGGTCTGCGCACGCTCTGAGGACGCGGCCAGGGATGCCGTCTAGTTGTGTAGCATGGCCAACTTTAAGTGCAGCAACTAATCATTCTCTAATTCATTAGAGGCTAATTCATTGAGTCTATATACCACATCTGGAGTCAGTCTGACTTATGGTTCATGAGAAGAAGATTTTGTACATATTTTTTGCATTATCATATGTGCTAACGTGCATCTATAGGTACAGTGCGGCCATATTTGAATTGAGAAACTATTTAGTGTTACATATGCAAAGAATGAGTTGTTAATAGTTTCCTTGTTTTTTTTAGATATCAATATCAAATTCCGTGTGGTTCGTCTTAGGGACATCCATAATTGCGATGATAAATTTCAAGTTGATAGGCCACTGTGGAGTGGATTTACAGTGGTTTAAATGGACAAATATAATCCGATTTTTGATTTGTCAATAACTAAGCCATCTTTTGACCAATCCCTTTCTCAAACTAAGTTAAGACATGTACCATAGGCCTACATTCCAAATATGGTGTAATTTAGTCCTACGAGAAGAAAAGTTTTGAAGTTTTTATTAGCATATTTTAGCGTATTAGCTTATGTGCTAATAGGTATCTACTGGTATAGTGCTGCCATCTTTGAATGCATCAACGTTATCTTCTCAAATTCTTTAGGGACTATT